>NC_139670.1:11944866-12347366 GCF_951799395.1 Argentina silus | reverse complement strand
TGCCTCCATGCTGACCACGTGGTCTTTGTGTAACTAGTGCTGTGTGTGTGTGTATACCTTAGCTCACATTGTCTGCATTATTTCCCAATGTTTTCCCCCTCACAGGGGTATTCAGGTGAAAGGGAGCGAAACAGAGATGTGTGTTTTCTTTTGTTCAGTTCAGCTCCACTTTACTCAAACACTCTCTTTCCTGCTCCACCCATCTAATCTCAGCCCACGGCAGAAATTCCCACAAGGTTCCACTTCCAAATATTGACAGTCTCTGTTTATCCAGATTATTAAAAATAGTGGGCTGACCAACGTTAACATAGTTCAACAACAGTAATGGAACATCATACCACTGATACTGATACTATTTGAAGGGTATGAATAATCTTTATGTTATCCCCACTGACAATCTGTGTGTCTGTGTGTGTGTGTAACCATTGACTATGCGAGCACTGGATGGTTGTGGGTGCTAAATTAAGTGCGCAAATCAGGGTATTAGAACAGTCCAAGAGGTCATTACATTAGCCTATACACAGGCTTTGGATGGAATCTGTCAATTTAGCCTATTGGGGGAGATGGTCACAAATCAAGTCAATACACAACAATTCTATACACACCCTGTAAGCAATCATGTGTGTGCAGGCACACACACCTCTCTCCAGTGCTTGAGGTGGAATGAAAAAAGTTGCCTGAACCAGGGCCCTCATTCTTTAAGACGTGCTCATTCTGCAGCAGTTGAAAACTTGAGGGGCCTGAAATCCTGCTTCATTCTATGGCTCAATCCGACCCAGTTCAACCAATGCCCTTCATACACCCTTCCTATACATGGTAGCATTCTTGGTATGGAATGTCAAATGGAGCTCCTGAACTAACTGTGTTCGTTTGTGTGTGTGTTTGTGTGCTTCACGTGTTGTTTACATGTTCTTATTATGACAAATAAAAATATCAAAATAGGCCCTTCGAGTCCTGGCCTTTTTTCATATCTGTCGTCCCCCAGTCAGGTTTAGCGTCAGAATCCAGCCTCTAGGTCAGTCGAGGTCCTTGGTGGCCTGTGACAGATAGGGATATAATCCGAAGGGCCTATTTTGATATTTTAATTTGTCAGAATAAGAACATGTAAACAACACGTGACGCACGTACACACACACACACACACACACACTCTCTCTCTCTCTCTCTCTCTCTCTCTCTCTCTCTCTCTCTCTCACACACACACACACACACACACACACACACACGCTTTTCTCTTTCATGTCGTACACTGAGTAAGAGCGCCATCCTCAGGAAAATTAAATGCCCTTGTATGTAATGTTAAACTGAGATTTTGCTGAGAACTTTATTCTCGATAGTGTGTGCACAGCTATAGAAGAATAGTAAAGCCACAATAACGATTATATTAGCCAAATGTACCATCAGATAGAGTTGCGGATGTATTTTGTCACTTTTAATGCCCATCGATGGTGCATTCTCTATTGCACCTGTCTTACAGTCAAAAGAGTTCGAATCAATGATTGTCGAATACAGTGATGCAAAGTTCATAACATGAACAGAACAAGCGGGTGAATCAATGGAGTAAACGGCTTTACTGCAACGCTCAAAAGCGCTACAATGTCTTTTAAAACGTTGACCGTTCCGGCCCGTGCCTTGTTGCAGCGTGTGAACCGGGGTGCCATCTCACCAAAACATCGACACTTGCTCCCCTCGGTGCAGGTACGGGACTCCGTTCGACCCTACTATGAGACCGCTAAATCTAGCGACCGTACCCAGGCTGGAGCAGCTAATGTCCGTACAGTGGACCTCCGCAGTGACACGGTGACCAAGCCTGGAGTGGCCATGCGACAGGCTATGGCAGAGGCCGAGGTCGGAGACGATGTGTTCGGAGAGGACCCAACTGTCAACGGTCAGAGGAATGAAATTATCGGATTTTGTACTTGGATGTTATACCCCTTTTTTTTCGTGGTTTGGTTCCTGACCTTGGCTGTAGTTGATTAACCCAGACAGTTTTAGTTACATATGTTGCTTCCTTAGATATTGAGTAGTAATATTTGTTTAGCCATTAATTCTGGAAATATGTTCAAAACACCTTACAGACACTCCAATCTAACTCATATTATGACAGGATCCCTCTCTGAAGAATTTGTCTGCATTATTACTTTCTGAAAAGTCACTTTGTTGCATTGTAATACACTTTTGCATTTCGTTGTCATTGTTACAAAATGCTACAGTGTAGTAAAGTGACTTTTCAAAAGGCGATTGCAGACAGAGTCTTCGGGGGGGGGGGGGGGGGGGGGGGTCATAATATTAGTTGGTTTGAAGTGTCTGCAAAGTGTTTTCAACACATTTCCAGAATGAATGAGCCGAAAATATGACTTCTCAATATCTAAGGAAGCAGAATATGTAACTGTCAGGGTTAATCAACTACAGCCAAGGTCAGGACCAAACCAGGGAATAAAACGGATGGAACATCCCATTAACCTTTTATAGCCTATATTCAAAACGGCTGTCAGCATTCTCATCTTCAGCATGTCAGCATAATGGCACAGCTCTGCTAAGGGGTCTGAACCTTATGGAGTGTGTGTGTGTGTGTGTGTGTGTGTGTGTGTGTGTGTGTGTGTGTGTGTATGTGTATGTGTATGTGTATGTGTATGTGTATGTGTATGTGGTGTGTGCGCACGCACACGCAGAACTCCAGAAGATGGCTGCTGATATGTTTGGGATGGAGGCAGCTCTGTTTGTCCCCTCTGGAACCATGGGCAATCTGATAGCAGGTGAGCTGGAAGGGCTGGGAGGGACTGAGATGACTGATGCTATTATACTCACACATCCACATATCTCTCCCCTGCACAGGAAATGTATTTCTGTATAGTAAGACCCTATACACCTAATAGCGTATTTTTCCTGCGTGTTCCTGTGTGTGATGTTGTGTTCAGTGATGGTGCACTGCAGGGAGAGGGGAGATGAGATGATTGTGGGGGATCTATCTCACCTGCACATCTATGAGCAAGGAGGGAGTGCACAGGTATGCTTACACGATACAATACACACTCTCTTAGAACTACAGTAATTATACACAAATGCGGTTTAGGACACATACATCTCACACACACACACAGACACACACACAGACACACACACACACACACACACACACACACACTCTTCTCTCTAACCTCTACTAATCCAGCATACAGCTACCTTGCTCGGAATCAGATGATAACTGTACATTTATGTGTCTGTGTGTGTGTCTGTGTGTGTGTCCGTGTGTGTGTGTGTGTGTGTGTGTGTGTGTGTGTGTGTGTGTTTTGCCACAGCTGGCTGGCGTCCACTCCACCACTGTGACCAACCTGCCTGACGGGACATTTGACCTGAACCAGCTAGAGTCAAAGATTCGTCATGGATACCCTGACCCCCACTACCCCCGCTCACGCCTGGTGTGTGTGGAAAACACACACAACATACAAGGCGGCCGCATGCTGCCTTTACCCTTCCTCCAACAGGTGAGACTGTGTGTTGGAAAGGGGGGGGGGGGGGGGGGGTAGGTGGACAGCAGCATATACTGTACATCTTCACAAGTCTTGGATGTGTGTGTTTGCTCAAGGTATGGAGAAATATTATGACATAAAAGAGGGACTCAGGGCACTTAGTGGCGTAGCACACTAATGCGCATACCACATAATCGCAAGGTTCCTGGTTCGATTCTCTCTCACCCATCCTTCCTGTCAACCTCTACTGTCTCTATCCCAATAAAGCAGAAATGCCCTAAAAACATATTTAAATAAAAAAAAAAAAGAGGGACTCAGCTAACTGTGCATGTATGTGTTAACTGTCTGTGTGTGTTTCCCTCCACCAGCTGCGTGGTGTAGCTGACAAGTATGGTCTGACTGTGCACATGGATGGAGCCAGGCTGATGAACGCAGCTATAGCCCAGAGAGTATCACCATCAACCATAACACAGCACACACACACTGTCAGCGTGTGTCTGTCCAAGGTGAGAACATGTACACATGTAGGCCAACACTATCAGTGTGCCACATCCAATTTACGCTGTCAACAGGTGTCTGTCCAAGGCCAACTCAACAAACGTGTGTATCAGTGTACAGGTTGTATGCACGTGTATGTGAGACCTGGCCCTTTCGCCACTTTGCAGGGTCCAGGAGCTACAGTGTCAATGTGTGAGTAACCATCTCCTGGATGTAGGTATCTCAAGATGTGTGTGTGTGTGTGTGTGTGTGTACTGTGTTACAGGGTCTTGGAGCTCCTGTTGGTACGATGCTGGGTGGTTCGCAAGACTTCATTGCTCGGGCAGTGCGTTGTCGCAAGGCCTTGGGTGGGGGGATGCGCCAGGCAGGTATACTGGCAGCAGCAGGCAAGCTGGCACTGGGGGAGATGGTAGTAAGGCTGGACGAGGACCACTGTAACACAAAGACCTTCGCTCAAGGTGGGTAGACATCTCCTATGTTTGCACTATGCACACACTCCCGCTCTCAAAAACAGATTTCACAAGGGTGGCCAGTTCTGCTCCAGTAGGGCCACAGTGTGGTACTAATGTTAATGCTGGGCTAATGGCCTTCCATGGCAAAGATATTGTATATTTCCAAAATATATCCAAAACCAAACTAATGTATGTCTCCTCCCTCTCCCCCCAGCGCTGTCGGAGTGCGACCCCCCTCTGTGCGAAGTTGACATGGCTGCCGTGGAAACAAACATCCTGCGTTTCCGTCTGCGTGACCCGTCATTGACTCCTGCACAGTTCTGTGCCCTAATGGCTGGAGTGGGGGAGGGGGAGGAAGCTGCCCTGGGTGCTCATGTACGGGTGCTCATGTTCCCCCACGTTGGAGGCTCTGTCCGGGCTGTGTGGCACCTCGGAATCTCCCTGGAGGATACCCATTTGGCCATACAGAAGCTGCAGTTTGTGGCCAGGCAGCACTCCCAGGAGAGGCTCAGGGCCCACTGAAGCCTTAGACTCACCTAGATGTGTGGTCCCATCTTGATGTACCCTGAACCAGCCAGAGACTGCAGGCTAGGTCCACCCTGACCATGGAGATTCATGGTCAACTGGAAGCACGTTCAATGAACACGTTTTTGACAACGCGTGATTTCAGCTTTAATTTTCATTGATAAATGAAAGCTTCTAAATGACTTAGTGTCCTGTCATGCATTAAAACAGTCTAAGTTGTTGATATATGATTACAACCACAAAAATACATTATCAAATTGCATTGTCAAACTAAAAGAATGTCAAGAGTGGACGCTTTATTGAAATTTAATTACTTAATATGACCACTAGATGGCACTAGATTACAGTATTTGTCCTGATAGTACAACTTGCACTCCAGAGAACAAAGAATATGTAGCATGGATCATTTTCACTTCAAAACGGTACGCAGGAAAGTACAATCTACCTGACATCAAATAACGTGTAATTGTAGAGAGTGACACTCAGAACCCGTTTGAGACAAAAACCTTTTAAAAGACCTGGCAGCGGTGGGATTCGAACCCACGCCATCGAAATGACTGGAGCCTAAATCCAGCGCCTTAGACCACTCGGCCACGCTACCTTCTGTTTCCTCGATGGAACAAAAGTAATTTTGATACGCATACTCTAATTAGCTCAACGATGTATCTACTATACACTAATAAGACGGGTAAACTGTTATGGTAATACACAATTATTAGACATATAATGTAAAACATGTCAATATATAATATGGCTAATCGAATGGTAGCTAGTCGACGGCTATAGCAAGCTTTTGTGTATCTGAGTGACATGTTTCTCTGTACCGTCGACTTCTAAGAAACAACTTTAGGTCTCTCATCATTCTCGGTTTACAAGCGAGCTAGCTATTAAATGTGACATTTTACAGTCATGAATGAAACGGACGGGTTCCTGTTGGCTTACTTCCAGCTCGCTGCTCGTTGAAGGGGCGTGGCTGTTATTCGCAGATTGCGATACGTGCAGGGAGCCCAAGTCGTAGTGGTGGACCAGGGAACGGACAAAACTACCGAGAAAGGAACAAATCGTCCCTCACCTCCAATGGGACGAGGATCAACCAGGACAGGTCTATTCAGCGATCCACTTTGAATGTCAGTAGCTCAAAATCCACAGTAGCTGTTCGTTAGATCGCTGATGAACTCAAGGAAGGAGGAAGAGAATTTATCTAGCTATCTTGGGCGGACGAGGCATGCATATTTCCTTCGCCAAATTTGACCAGCTTTCATAAGGTTAGGCAATTGTACAGTGCTGCTGGTCAGGCTCTGTATCTGTTTATGCTTGTTTGTTTAAATTCGCATGTCTTGCAACCTACACATTGCTTTGCAAATGTCATAGTAAAAGCATTGAATATGAGAAAAGCATGGATGAATATGCACAAAACTATAACAGCGATTTTATAATGAATATGACTGTCATTATGAACATGACTGATCATCATATAGTTTAGTAGTCCTGCAGGTTTTGCTGAGTGGTGGTAATAGACTTCCTTCCTTACCTAGAGACTACAACACTGACTGCACTGGGCTGTGAAGTAGATCCCACACAGTGACAGTTGTTGATATTTAGCATGTGTGACAGATTGAATAGAGCTAAACAGACACTCATTACTGTTATTACTGTTTTGGATCTAAATATCGAACTTGTTAATTGTTATTATACCATTTCGAGTATCTGTTGTTGGATCAGTCACTACACACTGATCTGGTTGTTGTATGTATGTATGTATGTGTTGTGTCTGTCTGTTTGTTTATGCATGTTCATGTGCATGTCTGTGTCCACAATATGCATGTTCTTATGTGTGTCTGTGTCCACAATATGCATGTTCTTATGTGTGTCTGTGTCCACAATATGCATGTTCTTATGTGTGTCTGTGTCCGCAATATGCATGTTCTTATGTGTGCCTGTGCTCATTCTCTCTTTCATGGCTCCAGTACTCAGCACACACACCTGTCAGACACCATGGAGGAGGACCTCATGTTCAGTATGGAGGAGGAGATGGGCAGTGCCAGGAGACCCCCCAGCCAGAGGGTCCCTGGCCAGCGGACACTGTCCCTTGGAGATGCCAACACTTGTCATGAGGATGATGACGATGACTACTACATCTGTCCAATCACAGACGACCCAGTCAGTCCTACCAAAGACATCTGTGACTACCTGAAGAACCTGGTCCAAAGCACACAGCTCTCAAACTCCCTTCCCAAGAATACCTTCACATACAAGGTGAGCACATACATACAAAACGCACAGGTGGGCACACGGTCACCTGATCTGTGTCTGTGTGGAGGAAAATTATGGTTAGCAAATAGCAAGGGCCCAAGAATAATGAACCCCAATACAAAGCTTCACCCAGTGACCATAGAAATGAATGTGCTGTATTAGATGGACAGTAAGCTACTTTCAATTGAGGGGATGCCTTGCAGGAATACTGTGCATGTCGTCAACCAATGACATCTCTCTCTGAAGGATATTCAGAAGATATTATATGAAGTGTGTCCTTATAGGCATGCAGACCACATGAGTGGAGGTTTTGTCAATTGTCACGCAATGTACAGTATTGCCCCACTGTACTGTAGGTCAGTATGCAAAACACTGAGCTCTCCACTGCAGATGCAAAGAACAGCTCTTATGTGTGAGTGTGAGTGAGTATGAGTGTAAGTGAGTATGAGTGTTCTGTACTGTACTATACTGTACTGTGGCTGACTGCAGGTCAGCTGCCTCTCAACCGTACTCCCTTTGAGGAACAGGGAGTACCACAGAGTGGTTCTCATCTCACTGATGATGTCATATGTAAGCATGCGTCTCACTCACAGCTCAACCCCTGGCCTTCTGGATCCAGGCTACCAGACTGTGTAGTGCTTTGAAGGGGAAAACAGCCCCTCATCATCAGACAGACAGAGCCATCAATATTAATTGTCAAACTCTTGTAAATGCTTTATCTTACAGTCTGCATAACAGGTATTTGCTTTGAGGGTATATGGTATAATGCTTTATTATTTGAGCCTCATTGACACAAGCACCACTACCCAAGTAGGTCCCAGAAAGTGTCCTTTGTGACCACATAATTTCCAACATGCTAGATATTCGAGTATCAGTTAAAACTGGACTGTAAAATAAAACATTAACAACATTTTAATATGCGTACAAAGTACCAAGACAATTACATTCTACTTAAAATGCTAATTAGAATGCTATTGTCATGAACTGTTTGATCCAAGGCCAGCATGGAAGACAGTTTGTTGAACTTTGTATGGCTCTGTCCCTTACTGTATGGTTCTCTGATGATAAAAAAACAGATCATTTCTCTACTTCTCCTCATAGAATGAAACAAAAACAGAAACCAAGCCAGCACAGCAGTCGGTCATGTTTGGGGCGTTATCTGAGAGTGCACGGGTAGGCTACAAACTCAATTCTTTCATCCCTCCCTCCTTCTGCACCAGTGACCTTCTTGGCATTAATTCATTCCTTAATTCTGTTCTTCTCTCTTCCCTTTTCCCCCTTCAATGTGTTTGCATGTTCTCACCTTCTTAGGAATTTGCTTCCTTTATTTATGCCATTTACTTAATCCTTGTAACATTCTTCTATATGTCTCCTAACCAATGTAGCAGCCCTCAGGAGTCTCTGACTAAAGAGCTTTGAACAAATTATGATGCAAAGTTTTCAAACTTTCTCTGCCTCTCTGGTAGCTTTTTGTTCTTAATCTTTGTAGAAGGAGAGTACCATATTTGTGTGATGCATAAAGATATATAGTGCTGTCAAAACATATTTAACAGTTTTTAAAGATCAGTTTAATCCAGTTCCTCACGCTGTATACAGATGGTCTTGAAGTCCTCCCAGGAGTAATACAAGGGAGAGCAAACTCTTTTACTTCAGTCAGTGTGGTCAAGTGTGTCTCAAGTGTGTACAGTACCATGCTTTACCACTACAGCTTATACTGGCGGTTTAATCTGGTGATGAGGAGATCTTCAGGGGACGACGTGTAAAGAGGCACACACTCTTTCAGGTGACATGGGATTGACGTGCGACTTGATCCTGCTCCTTGCAAAACAGACATGACCTTCTGCCTGTTAAAAACATGACCCTCTAGATTTTGCAAATATATAAATAGTTCATGCTAAATATAAGTTTGTCTAGAATGCCATGTCGTGGTTGGCGTCCAATGATGTCGTAGTGTGCAGGAGGGCTGTACTGTATGGAGGGTGAGGGTTAAGGTTACTAGCACAGGTGTGCATTTCTAGTGTGACACTTGGATAATTTCTAGTTCTGAAAAAGCGAAATAAGATGACTTTAACAGAAGTGCAGACAGCCAATATAAATGCTAGGCTGTGGTTATCAAATTACACTTGTGATACAAAGTTAATGATTTATATGACTGTGAAATCGAGAGCTCTTGGCTGCCAACCATTTGGGACAGCTCATGTGTGACTTTTCCTATAGTAGGTAAAAAAATAAAAGTGTCTTATTTCTAATATGATATTCATGCATTATTTAATCATGACATGATTCAATCCGATTGTTTTGTCTATTTTTTTCCTGAAACAACCTTTTATTATTTGTGTGCCTGTGTGTCAGTTTTTCTCTGTATATTTTTTCCCACCTCAATTGATTTAGATGAATGAGGGAAGGAGATCATCAGATTCCCTCCAGAGTCCCCAACCATTAGCTGAAAAACAGTGTGATAGTTGGCTAAGATGTGTCTTTTCTCACTGGTACAGGCAGCCTGGAAACATGCTATAGAGAAGGCCAAAGTTATGCCTGACCCCTGGGCAGAGTTTCACCTGGAGGAAGTAGAGACGGAACCCTGCATACGCTACAGGTACCTACAGTACGGGTTATTAGACAGTATAGGTCTGTGGGGTTAACCCTTGACCTGGATTTGAGTTGTTGACAAATACTGCTGCCCATATAACATTCAATTTCCATCAGCCTCTCCAGGCTATTTTGGGATGGTGCACTAAGGACTGTACCCCTCTGGCAGATATCTGAGTTAGGTTTGAAACCAAATTCTTTTAGCAGTGTAGTCAGCAACAGAACTGAACCGGTGTGGCCCACCCACCCTGAACAATAGCAGAGAGAAAATTACCTACTACTGTACATTCCCTGACATGTATTGGCATGCGCTTTTAAAACTCAGCTCAATGGATTTACATAACACAGTCATTCCTGAAGGGGAGGAAGAGGGTTTCCTAGCATAGGGATCAGCTCTCATGTACTCTTTTCATGTGCTAATTATAAGCTGATTGTAACTTCACTCCTCAAAAGCCTCGCTGGACTCTTAGCCAATTGCCCCCAGTAGAAGAGGCTGATTCCAGAATAGAATGACAACCATGGTACAGGGTGTTCTAGGCCAAGACAAACACTGGTAGGGCAGGACTGTGTCAATATTAGACGTAGACACAGGACATCTCTGGTTGTCCTATCAGTGCACTATACTCCAGCTGCTTTTAAAAAGCACTTAAAAAGTGAAATGCTCCTTTGACATATTCATGAACTCAGGAAGCCAGTCACCTTGCAAAATAAGGAGTATCACACAGTTCTGTGTGATACTCTCTCCCCATATGGATTTTGTATAGAGAAGGTGTCAGACTGATAATAGCCATAATGTGGAGTTTTTATAGTGGACTGTACTCTTTTTTTCAGATATACTGTATATGAAAGCAATCCTTACTTTCCCTTTTCAGGGACCAGCCACACTGTTAATGGTGTGTGTTGATAATGTAAGTAAGTATTATGTAAGTCATGTAGTAACATACCCACAGCTGGGGAACAAGACTAGAATGATGGCCCAGTGCCACAGAGCTCCTCTCCACACCGCAGGGTCCTGGGGTCTGAGCTCTGACGTAGAAGGCACCCACCAGGGGAGGTGATAGGTCATAGTTCTGGACCTCAGTCTGTCTTTTTCAGGTCAAAACAAGTTGAAGTATGTAGGCTATATGTGGTATTTGCATGGTTCTAATTTGGTCCATTGTCCCATCCTCTAAGCATGTAATTGTTCACAGAGCTGAAAGGACTGAATAGTTGCAAAAAAATATGGTGGAAACTCTATTTACTCTATTAACTGGCAAGGTTGTCACCAACATATTTCAAATGTAAATTTAGCTTGAACATTAATGCCACATACTGCAAGGAATCTTGATGTTTAATAAATAGTGAATTGTATTTGTTATCTTCTTGCTCAGGTACAATGCTGTCACAGGGGAGTGGGCTCAAGACCAGGTCCACATAAAGATGTCTGGACAGGTATATATAATCTCCTCCTCTTTCAATTATCATGATATTGATGGATATCATTGTTCTCTGTGATATGTATTATGTATTTAAATAGAATGAAACAGACTTCACTTAGTCTACTGTTTTCACTGATGTAAATCTTCTCAGAAGGTTATCAAATTCTTTGAGTCTGAGACGACGGTTTGTTCATTGTGGTTTCTCACAGCCCTTTGGAAGAGGGGCCATGAGGGAATGCTTCAGAACGTAAGTTCTCTCCCTGAATAATTAAATTAATCATGTTTTCCATTATCATCTGGTCTTCTCATCCAAAGGTTGTTGCCCTCTTGTCCCTACTAGTTAGAGTCATATTACACAGTCCTCTGGATGTAGCATAAACACAGCAGGCAGTTTTTAAGACAGCACAAGCTACCCAGGTTCACATTCCACACATATCGTCAGACCAAGAAAGAATCCCACTGTCTCTTAGGCCAGCCCAGAGCTATACAGTAGATAGTTGGCTGAACTCTATAACTATCTTCCATGTTAGCACCAAACATTGCCTTACAAAAACATTCCAATTTGGAATTCTGGGGCCAACATGGTGCCTACTACATTTCAAAATCTCAAAACATAGTTTGCCAAAGTCTATATTTCTATGGCCCTGGTCCAGCCTGGTGTTTGAAGGGATTTGGGAAATTGTTATTATGGGATATTTTATAATTTTCTATAATCTCCTCCTTCTGTGGGAACAGTTGAGGGAACTGAGGGAAGCCATCCATCCACCCTCAGTTTGGCTACTGGCAGTCTGCATCCCACAGAACATTCCTCTCAGAAAACCCGCTGGATAGGAAAATAAATCACAAAGAAGCCCAAACTGACTGCTGGTTCTCACAAGAAAACTTATTTTGTTTTGTCAGCAAAATACACAATCAGCAACTGATAGACAAATACAATCTTTCAGGATATAGTTGTTTAAATGTCTTCATAGTTTAGGCTTAACTTTTTCATTGGTTTCTTATGAATTTTGATATTTCTCATGTGTTTTCTCCATCTTTTTCAGGAAGAAGCTGTCTAATTTCTCCCACAGTAGCAACTGGAAGTCAGCGTCTAACTATGTGTCAAAGAGCTACATGGAGCCAGTGGATAGAGACGTGTACTTTGAGGATGTGAGGCTGCAGATGGAGGCTAAACTCTGGGGAGAGGAGTACAACCGTCACAAGCCACCCAAACAGGTACAGAGGAACTCTCACCATCCCTCTGTGCTATGGAGTGCCGTGATCCACTGACTGTGGATGAATGTCTTCTCTTTTCTACCTATTAATGCATGACTGTTACACCTCGGCCAGTGTGTATATGTGGACGCTTGGTTTGATTGTTGCCTTTTCATACCTTTTCTAACAGCTTACCCCTAAATAAAGTACCTCTCCCTCTCCCTCTCTCTCTCTCTCTCCCTATCTCTCTCTCTCTCTCTCTCTCTCTCAGGTGGACATCATGCAGATGTGTGTTGTGGAGATGATGGATCGGCCAGGAAAACCTCTTTTCCATCTGGAACATTACATTGAGGGGAAGTACATCAAATACAACTCCAACTCTGGCTTTGTCAGAGACGACAACATCAGACTCACTCCTCAGGTACGTGGGGCCAACCTTTTATTTCCC
Organism: Argentina silus; assembly: GCF_951799395.1. Lineage (NCBI taxonomy): Eukaryota > Metazoa > Chordata > Actinopteri > Argentiniformes > Argentinidae > Argentina > Argentina silus. The sequence goes on along the minus strand of NC_139670.1, from coordinate 12,334,519 downwards.
CTCTCTCTTTTTAAATCTGCTGAAAGTGCAGTACTTTCTGTACTAGATGTACTGACCACTTCTGCTCTGCCTCTCCCCTCTCTGTGCCCACAGGCTTTCAGTCACTTCTCATTTGAGCGCTCAGGGCACCAGCTGATTGTGGTGGACATTCAGGGAGTAGGAGACCTGTACACAGACCCCCAGATCCACACAGAGAAGGGGACTGACTATGGAGATGGAAACCTGGGTACGGCACTCTCTCTCTGTCTCTCTCTCTCTCTCTCTCTCTCGCCTATGAGGTAGATGGACAGACTACTGACAGTAACTGTTAGGGCAGTGATTCCCAATCTCCTACGCATTGTGGTCTCTAACAACAACCCTGTCTGTGACCCTAAAGGGGCTGGTCACGACCCCTACTACTATATTAAGGGCATGTTGGGATTTCTGTTTGTGTGTATAGTTGATGCATAAAACCTAATAACAAATTGAACAACTCCAAGAGTGAGCAATGACCTTCTGAAGATTTCACAAGAGCCCTTCAACCTTTCACCATCCTGACTCAATTTTGTGTGTGTGTGTGTGTGTGTGTTTCAGGTGTGCGAGGCATGGCGCTGTTCTTCCACTCCCACCTGTGTAATAAGATCTGTAAGAGTATGGGCCTCACACCCTTTGACCTCTCCTCTGCAGAGAACGCTCAACTAGACAGCACCAACAAACTGCTGGTGAGACTCCTTTATCAGCACATATTATCACTGACGTGATTGCTTCCTGCATGGCATTGCTACAGATGCATCACAATCACAATACTTTCGCCAAAGTTATTTCACCACAGGCCTAGTTACCAGATGTTTCCAGCTGTCTGCTGAATTTAAGTACTACATTTAACCATCTAACCCACCTCTCCTATTCTCTCTCGTCCTTTTTCCCCCCTCCCTTCCTCTTTGCTCCTCTTCTCTTTCCTCCTCTCTTTTATCTTCCTGCCCTCCAATCAGAGGTCAGCTCAGACAGTGCTGAGGGGTTGTGAGGAGCCGTGTGGCTCCCCCCGGGTTCGCACCATCTCAGTGGGCCGTGCGCCCCCTCTCCTGTCCCGCCTCTCTGAGACCTCGTCTGCAGACGATAGCATGAGTGACATGGAGTCTATTCCCTGCTCGCCACGCGTCCTCCCCTGCTCCCCCATCGGTCTGCTAGGCTCTATGGGCAAGTCCCCTCTGGGTAAGCTCACTGTTGAAGGGCTCTGACAGAATGAGAATAGTATAGTTTGGGAATGTTTTGAATGGTGAAAAACATTTTCATGCAAAATCTTCTGTTCATAGCTAGTTCTGTATCATCTGCCCCATATAGATGCTGAAGTGGAACTACACCTTTTTTCTGTTGCCTGTATTTGACATGGCTCCTCTTACAGTCTAACAGCAGTTTTCCATCCACAGGCTGGTCTTTCATAAATGAGATGAACGAGCAAGACAGACATTCCCGCAGTAACAACAGTGACCGGGAGTGCAAGGTGAGCAATGTCTCTCATTGTAGAGGTGGGAATAAAAGGAACACTACTTCGTCAGAGATGATTGATATGTTCTTTTGGTTGCACTTTAGGTGCCACTGTGGACTGGTGGAGGTAGAAATTGGAGGACGCGTGTTTGATACCATTCCTCATTCCGTTCCATGCATTACAATGAGGAACTCCTCCAATGTCTACCTCCACCAGCCTCCCCTGCACTGTACATCATAGAGATCTGTATTTATCTCTATGATAAAGATGCCGTAGATCTATGCTATACTCAGGACTGTGTGTTTTGCGTCTACAGGAGTCAGAGAGTGAAGGGGACAGTGGCTGTCCTAGTGAGAGGAGGAGTGAAGGGGACCCTAACGACCATGCAGATGGGGTACATGGTCTCCTACATACCAACACCCTGTTTCTCCTCTATTCTTATCTCTTAGCTAGAATTATTATTTTCCTACTATTATTCCATTATCTGAAGAATCCATGTTTGGACCATCCCATGCGGACAAATGTATGTATCCTGTAGTAATATTAACACACTTGAACCCCCTGTAGGCCCGCCACCGCTACAACAGACACTACTCTGAGTCGGACGAGGACAGTATCAGACAGGTAAACAAATGATGATTACCATGACTAATCTTCATCAGCATCATCATCGTCATCCTCACCATGATCTCCATAATCAAATAACTGTCGTGACCGCTGTGTCTCATCCTCACCTGATCTCTGGCTCATTCCTGTAATAACTGAGTCTGCTTTCAATTTCTTTTTTATTTTGTCATCCATCCTCCCTCTGAGATCTTGATGCGTTTTCTGTTTCCTCACTAGAGAAAGATGTATGTGGCCAGCAGGCACTCCCCTAACACATATGCAAACACTCCTGAGACTGAATCGGTGATTCCCTGCATGTAGGCCCCTAAACCAGGCCTCTCTCCTTTTGCAGTGTGGAGCACCCATGTACTTACACTTGATTAAGTTATTTCTTAGATGCATTCCAGAACCATAAAGGGTAAAGACCTTTTATGGCTCTGATAATAACCAGATCTATTGATGTACAGTGTTCAGCAAGCTATCCCCGATATTGGCACCAAACATTTTATGACGATAACATTCTGACTTTCATTCTCATTAGAATGTTATTGTCTCTTGAAAGGTTTTTGTTTCAACATCATGGCCAACCAAATTCTGAATCTCAAACTGAGTTTACTGAACTTCATAGGTCTACTGCTCTGATAAGAACTAATTGCCTGAGTTTTTATGGCCTAAGAAAGGGATCTCTCCTCATTTGGCTCTCCTCATTTGGTCCAATGTCCATCAAATCCCATCTACCTGCTCTCTCCTTAAAGAAATCACCTGACTAATCATTCAGGCCAAAATGACTCCCATCATTCATAACCGCCTGTTCACCACAATCATGTTTTTTCACAACGCATGGCTCATAAATCTGAGAATACCACACTAACAGGTTGTGTGCTCCTCCAGCTCTCAGTCGACACATTTCTCTTATCTTTCAAGAGTAGAACAATAAAACTGTGGAACACTAGAACCCAGTAGACACCCCTCTCTGCCCTGGAAGACTGGAGTTGTACACACCTGGAGTGTGAAATGTAATTTGCATTGTACAAATTGTAGTTGTCAGTTTAATTGGAAGCATTTGTAATCATGTTATTACTATAAACAATGGAATGGATAGCATGTGTTGGATAGCATACAGAGAGTACATATTGGCCTGGCCTTAGTTCTGATTTTGTGTGTCTATCCAGCTGACAGAGGAGAAATGGAGCTTCTACCACTCGTCTCGTGCTCACGTCCACCGATCGTCCTGTGTGGCTGTGGAGATGGACAGACTCAACTCTCTGCAGCTCAAGAAAATGATCGGCGTATCAGTCCTTGGAAAGGTGAGGAGCGGTTGAGGTGGATCACCACATAGAGTGACATTGAAATGGATTGGCATTAGGGCCATTCTAGTTTTCTTAATTGTTTGAGGAAATTGATGCATTGTTATGTACATTGTCTTTTATTGCACAGGCTAAATTCAAACACAAAGGTTGGACCTAAACTTCTCTCACTTTCTCCCTCTCTCCCTTTCTGTTAGGTCCATCTGGCGATGGTGCGGTACCACGAGGCAGGCCGGTTCTGTGAGAAGGACGAGGCGTGGGACCAGGACTCGGCTATGTACCATCTGGAGAGAGCTGCCATGTGTGGGGAACTAGAGGCCATTGTTGCCATGGGACAGTGCTATTTACAACTACCACATCACATATTACCAGAGCTAGAGCTAGAGGTACGTGTGTGTGTGTGTGTGTGTGTGTGTGTGTGTGTGTGTGTGTGTGTGTGTGTGTGTGTGTGTGTGTGTGTGTGTCAGTGAGGGTGTTTTTTCTTTCTCTTTCTGGCCCTCATTCCTACCCCCATCTTCCACACAGTTATTTGTCTGTATTGACTCTCTCTTCTGTTGTGATGCATTGTTAAATCCTCAGGACAACGCAGGCAGCCGGATGAAGGGGTTCCGGTACCTGCTTCAGGCTGCAGAGGCTGGGGACAGGCCCAGTATGATCCTGGTTGCCCGAGCCTTTGACACTGGTGTCAACCTTTCCGCTGACAGGTCAGACACCTAGGGGATATCTACCAGTCAATTAGTTTTAGAGATGTCGAACAGACAAAATATGAGTGTTTTGATTAGCTGATACTTGAATTGAATTTAAAGTCACGTATTAGAGCGGAGAGGTCCTTGTGGAAACTTTGCTGTCGCTTGTTAGGGGAACACTTTTTTTTAAAAAATTTTTACATTTTCCTAACAGGAAACAGGACTGGAAGGAGGCAGCACACTGGTACGACTGTGTCCTGAACATGGCAGACTATGACGAGGGCGGAGAGTATGATGGGATGCAGGACGAGCCTCGCTACCTGCTGCTGGCCCGAAAGGCAGAGATGCACCTGGAGGGGGGCCACGGCCTCGACATAGACCCCCAGAGATCAGGTGAGATATGACAGAGAGAAGCAGACACTGGAGCTGACAGACTATTTAAGAGATAAAGCCCTATATGAGCTTGCTGTATGTAAAATGTAACCTTGAGGTTTTCACAAAGCCTTGGTTAATCTTGTATGCATTTAATCCTAAATTGAGATGTGTGCACATGTTATGGGGTGGTGTAATTTAGCGTACCCTTTGCTGCCTCTAACCTAAATACACCCTCTCTCTCCCCCATCAAGGTGATCTGTTCACGGAGGCAGCAGATGCAGCGATGGAGGCTATGAAAGGCAGGCTGGCCAACCAGTACTACATGAAGGCTGAGGAGGCCTGGGGCATGATGGAGGAAGAATCTGACTGAACTTCTAGATTTTCACAATGAAGCCACCCTAAACGTTTACAGATTACAGTCTTTTTATAGTGTAATTTCCAAGTGCTGTTTGTGTGTTTATTACCTTCTATGCATCCCATCCTCAAGGATTGTTGTTTTTTTCCCTAATTTTGAAGCTGGATTCCCTCTTTCTCCCATCTTTTTGGATTTTATCCATTTCCCTTTTGTATTCCCGTCCCCATTTACCCTTTGGCTAAATGAATGTAGTTGTATTGAAAGAGGCAACTTACCGAACAAAAAAAACGTATTTTCAATGTATGAGTATCTGATTTGAACAAATTGGTTTATCTGTTTACTCTTACAAACAGAGAGTTTATGTCAATATAGAATGCAATATAGAATGCAATATAGAATGCAATATAGAATGCAATATAGAATGCACTTCTTGCATTGTTTACATGCATGTGTATGATGAATGAATGCATGTTGAATATCTGGAACTGTCTCTTGATAAATGAATAAATACATATAATAAGTTTTTGTATTTCATGCTTTTGTACTTTGGGTTTCTCTGTCATTTAAAATCACTGACTGCCAAGTGTAATATATACTGTAGCTAATTTATAATATGAATGAACCTCCTTTGAGGGGTTACCAACGAGATCAGTGGTCGAAAAATGTTACACAATATGAATACAATTTCTAGATCCGGCTGCCAGAGACTACATTCAATCCCTGGCTGTGTTCCAAAATACGTTCTTGCACTCTATCTAGAGCGTATACTGGAATATACTGTAGAGTGCAAGAACGCATTTTGGAACCCACCACTCTCTTGTTTCAATTAAGTTTTCTAGTTACAGGAGCTTGGGCGACATCTAGAGGCAAAAAGTAAAAAAAGAAATAAAAAAAACCTTCGCTTTGCATTGTGGGAATGCAAATAGCAGCTCCTCCCCACGTGTCTGTGTGGAGCAGTGGCAGCAAGCAACATGGCAGCAGCGTCAGATTTCAGCTAGCCCTCGCTCTCTAATGCTTTAGCCAGCTCACCTCAACTATTTACCTTAGCTAATTTACTCTTTAACCAACGTGAATGAAATAAACGAAAGTGTGCGGTGAAGTGTACAGGTAAGATAAATGGCTATATTATATGTTTATGTCAGGAAACTGCAAGTCAACCGAGGCCTGGCAAATGACTTTCAATTATTTTGATTGCCAGAAACTGTAGGCTAGCTAGCTTGCCAACGGTATCCACCGGGCAACTTGTCACCTATCTAACTGGCTTAGTAGCAAGGACTGTAACTACCTATGCGGCCGTGCAAAAAAAAAGTGAACGAAAGTGTTTCCTGGAAGTTTATTTCTTTCACTTTACAGCAATAGCTTTTCTTAACTAAGCGGTTTGTTAGGTTGTAGTATGTCGCTAGCTAACGTTACAGGTGAGACTGATGTTATACTAGCTGCCCCAACAAGCAGGTTGAAACGGTGTCTAAATGTGACTTAACTTGTCTAAGCAGTCTAGCTACAGATGTTGTTTGATTTAGCTTGGTAGCTCCCAGATATAACTTGCAGATCTTTTCAGAACTAGCTAGTTCTTGCAGTGATTGTCACGTTCTTGCATCACTTATCAATACTGCCAGTTTGGGCGATAAGCTAGTTTGTGGTAGCCAGCCATGTGACAGTGTATTTGTCATCTCTAACTGGCTACATTTCAAATGACTGTAATCACCACTGATCAGTAGATCAATGATAATCTCCCGTTATGTAACCAGAATGGATCTGACAGCAGGACCTCTGACTCACTCGCTACTTAGCTGCTTCGTCAAATGACAGGGACCAGCAGTATTTTCTTTGTGATAATGGGGCTGTGTAAGCAATGTGCCTATTGATGAATGGGCTTGCCTCTGGTAGAGTGAGTGCTCTACTCAGCTGTTCTGTCACCCCCCCCCCTAGGTTAAGTCTCCAGAAGTCTGCTGCTGCCCTCCTGTGACATCCCCACCAGTCCGCTCCACTCACTATGCTGGCCAGCGAGGAGGAGGATGATCCCATCATACAAGAGGTATGTCACTTCTTCCCCAGATCCTTGGGATATCAACTAAGATCTGTTTTTCAGAGTTGCATGCCTGTTTGGTGAATGGTGACATCATTTCCATTTAAATCATGCAATGAAGCATCCCGATATGTTTCATATGATGTCTCCCATTCTATTCAGTTGTCTTGCCTCCATTGTCAATAGCTGAATTGGAGGAGTTACCAGATAAACTGGTTATCTCACATGATGTTCATTTAGCTTGGCTTTAGCACAAGGCATGGCGTTGTCAGGAATTAATAGCGGGCCATGCCTTTTGTATTGTTTTGAACTGTAATGGAAAATACACAAGCAGTCTTTCTCTCTCTTCTTTTAGATTGATGTGTATCTGGCCAAAAGCCTTGCAGACAAGCTCTATCTATTCCAGGTAAGGTTTGCATCATCTTATCATAATGACTCTACATCACTTGTGTTTTTCTGATTTGTGTGTTTTGCTTTGGCCATCATTATCAGATTGATTTACCACCCCTAATACTACTGTAGTTGGCATTTGTTGTTTGCCATTGATATGGTGAAGTCTCATTCCAATCTTTTTTGTTCATGATTTCCCCTGTAGTATCCAGTGAGACCCTCCTCTATGACATATGATGATGTCACTCACTTATCTGCCAAAATCAAACCCAAGCAGCAAAAGGTAAGACTGGCTTTATTGTCTGTCAAAAACCCACAATCTGCTTCAACCTCTAAAATGTACCTAGTGTTCCCAGTCATTACCTTGATGAATCTGAGGCAATATTACCAACTAACCAGCTGTACCCGTTGTGTAGGTGGAGGTGGAAATGGCCATCAACACTTTGAGCCCCAACTACTGTCGCAGCAAAGGAGAGCAGATCGCCCTCAACGTGGATGGCACCACCTCAGAGGATACCAACACCTACTCTGTGTTAGTGCACTCCTTAGTACAATTACTCTGTGTTAGTGCACTTCTAGACCCATGTCATTTCCATTGTCCATCCACGGATGAATTCTATAGAGAAACCATTGGCTCAATCCGTAATTAGCGGATACAACAGACTAGTGTGGCTGGTGCCCTAGCCTTTGCCTTGCTGGATATAACTTGATATGAAATCTCAATCGCCACCTTGTTGACTTGGCTACGCCACTATGTAAACATTTCAGAGCAAACAAAACTGATATGTCATAATAATAGCCTAACTATCTTCGGTCGTCAATGAATTGAAAGCCTTCCTATTCCTCAGTTAATTTAGCGTTTTAGCACTATTTTTAGTGCATTTGGGCATGAGTAAACGTGAGTCGTTTTTGATGATGCAATCCAGCACCACCTTTTTAAAAAGTCCTGGGGAGAACTCTGGTTGATGTTTGTGTTGTTCTCCATACAGAAAGATGATGGACAAGCAGACTTTCACCTCCATCCAGTCCACCACCAACACTTCCCGATACGCTGCGGCTGTGTTCCGTAAAGGTAGCCGCGTGTTCCTGTAAACTTATATCACACACTTGTCTTCCAACCCACAGTTGGCACAGTTCTTATTTGCAATTCTGGGTCGTATACAACCTTGTGGATTTATTTACAACTGTCAAATGTGGGTACTATTATTGGCCCTGTTTGAACACTCTGAAGTTATCACTTATCAAACATGGCTGATGGTGATGGCTCAATGTGATGCAGTCTGATGATGTCACCAGGGGAGCTCCACATCACGCCTCTGCAGGGTATCCTCCAGATGAGACCCAGCTTCTCCTACCTGGACAAGGCGGACAGCAAGCACAGAGAGAGGGAGGCTGCTAATGAAGGTGTGTGTGTGAGAGAGAGTGAAAGACTGATTTTTTGATTGATAAAAGAAACAATAGATTACAGCATGGTGAAATTGATATATGGATAGAGCTGGACAGATGAAGAGGTCTTAATCATTATTCCTAGTTACGAATTTCATGCTTTTCTGCAGGTGGAGATTCCTCTCAGGAAGAAGCAGAGGATGATGTCAAGGCCATAACTGTAAGATTCCTGTTCAAGGAAACACACCCAGACAACAGAGTTTTGGGTTTTATTGGGGGAAAGTGAACCCCCCCCTCTCTGTGTTTTGTTCCCTTCCTAGGTGAGGTTTTCTCGTCCTGAGTCGGAGCAGGCTCGCCAAAGGAGGATCCAGTCCTATGATTTCATCCAAAGGAAACAGGCAGAGGAACCTTGGGTCCACTTGCATTACCACAACATTAGGGTAAGGGGCCACTCACCACAGGAATAGAGAAGGTGCTTTTAGACCTGAGTTGGTGTGATTGGTATAGGGGCAGGTATGTGAAGTGACTGTTCTCCCTGTGTGTTTGCGTGTTTAGGATGGGCGTTCAGACCATGAGAGGCAGTATCTGTACTGCCAGTCTATGGGCTCCTCAGAGAACACAGAACTGCTCAAAACACCTAAGTGAGTACAAACACATGCTATCCATTTTTGGAAACCAACTTTAAATTTTTTCTCAGCTTATTTTTCTGCGCCAGAGTTTCCCCTCCTCAACTATTTATCTTCTCACCCACAGCGAGTACCTGGCCATGCTCATGCCTCCTATTGCAGAGGAGAAGATGTAAGTATCCTAATCTGCTCCTCTCTTTCAGAGATATTCCCTATAAAAACCTGGTGATGTTTCAGTAAATGTGAGAGTAACATCCCCCCCCCCTCTCTCTCTCTCTCTCTCTCTCTGTGTGTGTGTGTGTGTGTACACCAGTGTGAATCCTGTAGGCCCCAGTAACGTGCTCTCCATGGCTCAGCTCCGCACCCTTCCTCTGGGAGACCAGATCAAGACACTGATGAAGAATGGTAGGCTAACTGCCTAGCACGGCTCCTTCCTCCTGCTAGCCTAAAGAGAGGATGTAGAGAAATTCCCTTTCAACAGACAAATATAGATTAGGGTGAAGGCACTCTTGTTTGAGGGAGGTGATGTTGTTTTGTGATTCACGACTCCAAACATGGTCACCTGTTACAGATGAGTGTTTGTGGTGCTCTCTCACTCCTTATTCTCTTTTTCCTGGTCTCCAGTGAAGGTTATGCCATTTGCCAACCTGATGGGTTTGCTGGCCACCGGTACAGACTCCACTTCAGTGTTGCGCTGCATCCAGCAGGTGGCACTACTGGTGCAGGGCAACTGGGTTGTCAAGAGGTGAGACCAGTCAGGGAGTTAGGAGGGGGCGAGGGAGAAAAGCAATATTCTCTTATAGCTTCTTTCTTTAGAAATGAAAATTGTTTGTCTGGATGTATTCCAAAACGCTATGAAAGAGTTGCCTTGATCCTTTAGCAACAGTATTATTGACTGTGAAGTGTACTACAATAGCAGGCAGTTCCTCAGTCATGGCTTCTCTCCTGTGCTCCCCAGCGACGTGCTGTATCCCAAGAACAGCTGCAGTCCCCACAGTGGCGTACCTGCTGAGGTGCTGTGTCGAGGGAGAGACTTTGTGGTGAGCCGCACAGTGTTTAATATAGGAATCGCATCACATCTGACTGCAGGGTCAGAGTACAGTCATAATGCATTTCCCATGATGATGTCAAGGCCTATCTCTTGGCAAAGTAAAATGAACAGTGTAGAATTGTGATGTGGTATTCAGGTTATGGATTCAGGTCAATGCCATGACACAGCGGTCCTCTAGTCAGGATGCTGTTGCTGTAGCGTGAATAATATTATTCATTAATTTATTATTATTATTGAACACTGATTAGATTAGATTCAACTTTATTGTCATTGTGCAGAGTACAAGTACAGAGACAACGAAATGCAGTTAGCGTCTAACCAAGTGCAGAAAAGTGCAGTGTGAACAATATATGCAGGTAGTGCCGTATATGAGCAGTATAAGTAGTGTAGTGTAGCAGTATATGTATTAGCAGTAACATTATAAGCAGAATAAATAGAATGCAGTATAAGCAGCATATGAGCTGTATAGGCAGTGCAGTATATATGTATTAACAGTAACATTAAAGCAAAGTAAATAAACAGAATAAATATGGAATACAGATATGTACAGTATGTACAGATGTGCAGTGTATTAACAGTAGCATTAAAAAAATAAGGATATGTGCATTATGAACAGTATAGACAGATGTGTACAGAAGAGCAGTAGTATGTAGTATAAGAGCAGTGTGTACAAGTGAGGATGCAGTATGTACAGTTTATAGTAATACTATAGGGTAAGAGTAGTGCCATTGTCCGGGAGTAACTGTGTTACTAAGCTTGAGGATGCTGTTGTGTGATAAGGTTTCTGTTCCCCTCTCAGATGTGGAGATTCACTCAGGAGCGCTCGGTGATGAGGAAGGAGATTGCAGCCATTATCAAGGTAAGCATCACCATCATCATAACCACTGTCAAGTCTACTCCCCCCCAAGACTCTTCAGTTGGCCCTAAGTGGTGGTTTTAGTTTGTCTTGTCCCCCGCACCCCCCATCTCTTTCAGCTTCCCCCGGAGGATGTGAAGGACTTCCTGGAACACATGGCAGTTCCTCGTATCAACCGGGGATGGGAGTTCCTGTTGCCTAGCGATGGTGACTTCATCAAGAAGCACCCAGACGTGGCCCAGAGGCAGCACATGCTGTGGCTTGGCATCCAGAGCAAGTAGGACTGAGTTACACTTGTGCTGTTCAATGTTGGGCTTCCCATGTTATATGTTTGATAACGTATTATTGTTCACATCACATTAAGAGTGGCCACAAGCTATGCTTAGTTAATTCAGACACCATCTCTTTCACTGCTGTTTTTATTGGAAAGAAAATGAGCAAAATGACTGTTCTGGATAAATACGATGGTAGTTGTCTCAAGGTTGCTGTTTGCTTGCAGGTTGGAGAAGGTTTTCAACTTCTCTAAGGAAGACTTGATACCAAAGAAGGAATTACAAACAGGTGTGTTCTGATGGTGCAGTCATGATGATGTCCTGCTTGTAGTTTGGGAATGTATTGTGATGTTACTAGTTCTGGAACTAGTAGTTGCTTTAAACATGTGCATGTATGTTTGTATTCCAGAAGCCGTGCACGTGACTGGAGAGCAGCGTCTGAAGGTGGCTCGTGAGCGTGCACGTGAGAACCAGTCCTCTTTGCAGAAGGACATGAACGCCAGACGACAAGGTGGAGGAACGGGAACCGGTGTCCGTGTCAAAGAAGAACCCGTTAGTGACGGAGAGGATGAACCTATGGACACCTCCGCCTCCCTCCTCAATGGCTCCGTTAACGGTTATCCTGGTGCCACGTCCCCCACCTTGGACCAACCTAACGGGCACGGTGGGACCCCCACCCCCTCGCCAGAGCTGCGGGACTTTGTGCGTAATACGTTCCGGAAGCTGCACGTGTTGACGCTGAGCGAAGTGAAGAGGCTGTTCAACCTGCACCTGGCCTCTCTGCCTGCTGGACACAGCCTGTTTCAGGGCATCTCAGACCGTCTGCTGCAGGACACCATACTGCTCAGCCACTGCAAACAGATATTGGTGCCTGTGAGTTTATACTCCTTTATACCTTATACGGTCATTTTTACCATACAAGGTCATTCTTAACCTTACATGCCATGGTTAGGGTTACAGCCCTGCCAATGTCAATAATTGATACATTTGAAGTTCTTTGCAGAAACAGAGTGGGAGGGCTATTTATTGTGTGTCCACGCATGCAACTACATGTTTCTGGGGTAGAAGGTTAAATTACTGCACTGACGGATACGTTCAAGTTTGGACATGCTGCATCCCGATGTAGCTTTGGCTTTAGGGAACGGACACCCCCTGTGGGCACCACAAGCTTAGCAGTGCTCTATTTCTCCACTCAGGGAAGGAGTTTGGATACATAGAGATAACAATCCCCTCTCTCTGGATGAAAGTACTCAACCTTTGGCTCCTGTCCAGGTGAAACTCAGTCTGGGCTCTCTGGGCCTGATAGGGGGGCTTCTAGCTAGCTGTCCTCTGGGAGGCAAGTGTCCAGAGCGCAGCTATCGTCTTTCTAAAACAGAATAACGACATTAACGGTCATTTCGAAGGTGAACTAACCCTTTAGCATGCAGGCTTTGCTTCTGAGGATGAATGGATGAAGTGAGTGCAGTGAGGCAATGGAAGTTGACATTCTCAGGTTCAGATCTCTGCATTGAACCTTCAATTGAAGTTTGGAACTTTTTTTAAATTTATTTTTGTTTATTTTTGTTTATTTTGGCCCATAGAGACCACTTGTTTCAGCAATGAGTGGAAGAGAAAGGGTTAACCTGATGTGTCTGTATAGGAGTAGAACGAATTTCCAAGGTCAAACTAATGCCTACGGGCATCTTCTTCTTTTAAGAGGGACTGCACTGGCTGATTTCAAACAGTTTTTGCTCCTCCTTATTTTCAAAAAATGCAGCTGAGAACAAGATTTATTTCTTGGAGGTGTGGTGTACTATTCAAAACCACACCTTCAAATTGTCAGCAAGAGGAGTCATAACTCTCTGAACATGAAAATACTGGGTTTATGTCCAAAGTTACAGTTTTTAAACTTTTTAGTAATTTTTGGGGCTAGAATTGATATGACTGGTGTATTGGTATATGACTACTACTGATGCTACATAGACTGTTTTCAACAGGAAAAGTAGTTTTTTCGCTTCAGTTCCTCTAAGCTCTCAAGGACTATAAAATCAGTCTGTATTTCTTGAAGCCTCTGTGTGCTAGAAGAGGGGTTGGAATGATCACCTCATCATGCATTTCTTGCTTTATATTCTAAACACCATGGATGGTATGAGGTTGTTACCGAAACTTGTTAGCCTGTAACTTTGCACGGGCCCTGGTTTGAAGTGTTAGACCTCTATTGTCATAAGGAGTTGTCTTGGGCGTAGCTCTAATCCCTCTCTCTCTCCCTCCTGAAGGGATATAAGATTTAGGGTGTGGAGGGCAGGGTAGCAAGCCAGCTCACTGTTTATGTAACTGCTGTTATTGGCTGAGAAGACAAAGCCTATTAGAGCTCCAGGAAGGTTTAAGCCCACAAGCACAGGTCTAGACTCAGGTTATCCACCCTTAAATCCCCACTGTAAATATTTCAACGGGAATTGCCAAACTGACGAATCAGTGCCTAAGAGCAACTTCATCCCACTCCTGAAGGGTTAATGCCAAATTGACACATCTAGTCTGTTTATGGACCTTGTGACTCATACATTATGACTTGTATTTTTTGGGAAGGAGTAGCTAAAACTCAAAAGGAGATTTTGTATTTTTGTCCCTTCTTTTGAGTTTGAATACCCTAGATTTTTTGCAGTAAACTGCCCAAATTATTTTCCAACATTTTCTTTAGAAAGTGTAAAAATCTGTCATTTTAATGTGTACATAAAATATCCCTTTTAATGGCCAGTGTTCTATATGATTTTGGCTCATCCAGGTCTTTCTCCTGTCCTGTTCCCCTGTAGTTTCCTGCCCAGAGTACAGCAGCTGCAGATGAACAGAAGGTGTTTGCTGTGTGGGAGACTGGAGAGACATTCGACAAGGTAAGAACTGCAGGACCGGGGGGCATGTATGAGATGGAAAACTGAGCAAGTTGGTGCACATTTTCATCTGTTCCCTGATCATTCCACATATACCTACCATGTGGGGGTGAGTACTCACACTGAATGTGGGTGCGGTCTGTGTATGCTATCTATTACAACAGTATGATATTGTTGAAGAAATGCACTGATATACTGGCAAACCTGTATCTTCCTAACCCTACCATTTACCCACTGAAATTCCATATGTGCCATGTGTTTGATCCTTGTATTCTGTTCTCCAACACCTTCTTGTGTGTGTTTCCTGTCTCTTCAGCACCGTCAGGTTCTGTATGAGATCTTCATGAAGAACTATCGAGTCAGGAGAAACATCATTCAGACCAAACTGACCCAAGAGTTTGGAGAAGACGTCATAAAAGCCGATGTGGACCGGCTGCTCAAGGTAAGATTGGCTTCAGAACTGGTTCTAGGACTGGCTTTTCTAGAGCCCTTTAGAGTCAGCTCATGAGCAGAACTACACTGTAGTTAGGCTGGGCAGCACAGCGTTGTCCATTGCTGTAGTGTTGATCTAACCTGTGCTCCCTGTTTCTGGTCCTGTTCTGTCAGGAGTGCTGTGTGAGCTTTGGAGGGATGTGGTACCTCAAGGGAACAGTACAGTCTTGACCCCGCGAGAACATGCCCCTGCGGCCACCATCATCCAATAAAACCCTCTACCCCAGAGCCTAGTGGGAGGGCTCTGCACTGGGAGGTGGAGCAGCCGGACACATGAACCAATCGCAGCCCTCCAGCCCCCAGCTCTCAGGTCGGGGATTGGAGGACGAAGTTGTCAGTCATATGCTCCTTTCAGAACATTACACTTTTGTTTTTCTAACTGAAGTCATTTGAGTCCAAACAGAGGAGGACAAAAACACCTTGCATTTTCACGCTAAGGGCTGGAGTATGAGCTGAAGAGATGCCTGTGTATATGAGTGAGACAAACGCAGGAGAGATGCTGTTTGAGAAACTGATTTGTATTCATAAAGTGATGCTTAATTATTATTATTTTGATTTAACTTCTTTTACCAGACTGAGGATCCTTTCATTTTATCCTGATTGTGGCCTTTGGAAGAAAACAAACAAACACATTTGAGTCTCATTTTACCATGTCATCCTCTTACATTTAAGGCCTTAATTAGGGTAGCACACTCCTAAAGAGGCAAGTTTGAGGTTTATTTTTGTCTGTCTTTCATGGAGAGGGACAGAATACACAAAGGAAAAGCAAGCATCATAGTTACTGTTAATGAACAGCTTGTGTTGTACACATGGAAATGGTTGAGATCAACGTACTTACTTATGCTCCTGTTGCTACTGTACATGCATAGATTTAGATCTAATTCTATGGCTGTATGCCTTCACCAGGACATATGGAAAGACAGGTAATGTCCGTAAACATGCCATCATACAAGCATTCTGATAACGCCATACCCGTTACAATACTGAAGTACAGTACTTGATTGTTTTGACACCAATGTGAGTGAAGAAATGCCATGAGTAGGAGTGCCCTGAGGTTGTGGATTTAATACTTGAGTGAAATGGTGTTGATGTGATCACAATCATTAAAAAAAGAAATATATTGTGTAACCTCTTGTTTTTTTATTTCTTATTTGTAAACTCTCAAATCTCTGAAACTGATAAGCCAAAGCTTTCTTGAATTCACAAACAGTTGACAGTCATGTCCAGGAGACTAATTTAAACGCACTTAGAGGATCCTTGAGATACATGTTGGGATGTGTTTTCTGTTTTGAATGTTTACAACTTCTCAGATGGATGGTTTTCAGTCATGTCTGAAAAAATGTGAGTGTCTCTTGAATTTAACGGTAGCCAATGTAATAACGGCTATCTGCTAGGCTTTGTTTGGGATGATTTTACTAGGTTCTCATGCTAACCAGGGCCACAGGACTCCATCATGGAAGTGATCATGGCAATTCAATGGTGTCTTTTTCCCTGGTTCCAATTCTACCCTCAGCCACTAACCTAACCCTTTTGATTTTCACAAATCTGAAAGGACTGGATAAATGAAACCCCCGCAGCCTATTGGGGGCTATGTCACAAACAAATAAAATATCTTTGGCGTGGCACGTAAAGCTTCAATAAGCAATTTGCTAGCAGATATCTCATCATTTGAGATCTGTGAACACTACTTAAGCTGAAATCCGAGATCTGCGCGCGCAACTCAATGTTCGGCGCAAACCTCTCATTGACCTTAACGCGTGATTTACACGAAAGTCAGAGTTGCACGCGTGGATCTAAACGTAGGGCACAGGGACCAGTTTGGGCTACCGCTATCAGAAGCTTGTGTTGTAATCGACTGCTCACTGCTGTTTGTAGTCCTGCGCTGCTATTTTAGGCCTCAATAAAAGTGCCTCCCAAGAAATTCAGGAGAACACCATTTGAACATTGACTACAATACTGTAAATGAAGCTTCACTCTTAGGTTTTTCCGACAGTAGGTGCTTTTGATGATAGCAAATACAGCTGTCCCAACAACTCATGAAGTGAGTGCACTAGAGCAACAGTCTTTAAAGCATTCCACAAATTTCTGGCCATGAAGTTCAGGTTTCAGGTGTCGTCAATTTGATTGTGACATTTTCTTCATTCGTTTGTTGTATTGCTCAATAAATATTGCAATAATGGAAACTTATTTGGTCACTGTTTCTATTCTTTCTGAGATCAATTGTGACTACCTAATGTGGCAGTATTACATGCCCTCTTATGTTGCTTTCATCTCCTACAACAGAGGGTGTGTCACATCGGGTTGTGATAAGACGCAGCAGAGACCAACAGGACATCAGACGGAACAGAATCCATTCGGAGTGATAAATTATGCATCGAACCATCAGTGACTCAAATGGATAAAACCACAGCCTCTCTCACTCCATGCCTTTCTCTTCCTATCTTTTTTTTCTTCCTTTGGCCAGTCCCATATTGCCTGTTTGATTGAAGTTGAGCGGTGAGAGCAATTATCCTCTTTTATATTCACATTGTGTAATTTATAACGTGTACAAAGCTTATCAACCACACATGCCAGTCAAGAAGATTGCAGTTTACATTTTTATATACAACAGTTAATAGTTTCTTATCACTTATAGATCGAACATTATTAACTTAAGTTATACAGCATAGGGATTGGGAAGACAGCTAACTGGGGGTTGTGGATCTTTCTCATTCCTTGTTTCCCCCAAAACTGAACGGTCTTTGAAGAGAGAACTCAACATCAACAGCAGAAGCATCATAGAGCAACAATGACATACACAATCGTGCATTTATCACAACGACTACATACATTTCACATGTTGGTCTACAGAGAATAATAACTAATTGCACATCTTAAACAGTGGCTAGCAACAAAGTGTCAGAAAAGAATGACAATCCCTGTGCAAGTCTAATAAAGTGCATCTCAATACAATGTAAATTTACAGTGATGACAACTATGGTTGTGGATATAATCAACCATGAACACCCAACTGGACAGTTTCTGGCAACGTTTCAGAATAGCACCTGACTTCACCATGTCTACATTTTCTACCATTGTATTTGCACATTACATGAATAGTATATCACCATACAGTACATAGAAAACTGGGTTTTGGTAAGCCTCAATAGATAGCTCCTAGCTAGATCATACAACTTAATATTTCTACTAAATTACTTTAAATCTATGGCCATGCAACCCTTTTTTTCCCTTCAGAAAATACAGTACAATCTTGGAGGACTTTTGATTTCCTGAAATTATGTTCTTGCATGTAGAAATTACAGTTCATTAATAAAGCACCAAACATCAGGTTAAATAGTTGGAACTCTGTTAGAAATGATAAATGTTTAACTGTACATTAGCTGCAGCTGAAGATGCATTGATTATTGTGGGGCTGCCTCCTAGAGCAGGCATACTAATCTCTTAATGTTTATATTATGCATTCACACATTACCTTGCAGGATACTCTTTACTAAGGGCAGGAGAGTTTCATTTCTAGGCACACAAATTGTACAAAGTTAGTTTGAAGCTAAGACCTACTGTAATCACAGTGATGTAGCTTTTAAATTACAATTAGCAGTGTAAAGTGCTAGTCCACAGAGATGGTTTCCTGAGGTCCTTGGTTGCAGTGGCTCAGGTAGGGCTTGGTGAGTAAGGCAGTATGATTGTAGAGTGGGCATTAGGCACTGCACATAAGCTGGTGTTGGCCTTCCTATAGCTGCTCCACCGTCCCTATTCAATGACAAGCCCTTTCACGTGGTAATCAATTGATCTTCAGCTCTAACTGATATAATACAGTACAGTTGTTCCCAGGCAACATAACAGGCCTTAAAGAGCCTTTCACATTATTTGAGCAGTTGCTGTGAGGTTGAGCACAGAAATGCAGGGAAGTT
The DNA here is from genome assembly GCF_951799395.1 of Argentina silus. Lineage (NCBI taxonomy): Eukaryota > Metazoa > Chordata > Actinopteri > Argentiniformes > Argentinidae > Argentina > Argentina silus. Next base: position 12,315,851 of record NC_139670.1, on the reverse strand, counting down.
TGAATCTTTTGTTAGTAGAAAGCAAGCCTTCCAAACCTCTGCTCTCCCCCTCCACTGGAAAACAATGTCTCGCCCAGAGCAAAGTAATTTTTTGCGCCTCTAATGTGGAAACCATATTACTTTATGTGCCTGGGGTTTTCCCTGTTTTCACTCAGGTCCTCTTTGGTTTTCTGGATGCAGGTGAAGATCTCCTTGAAAAGGGCCTTGTACTCAGGCTGGTGAAAATCATCCTCCACACCCTCCATCTCCGTCCCCACTGCATGGCAGAGAGAGGGGGGGGCTGGGGGGGCTCCAGTGGGCGTCTGCACGGCCTTGTGGCTCAGCTGGCCCTGGTCTGGCTCACCCTGATGGCAGCGGCGCAGCAGTGCGTCGTATTTCACTTGCAGGGCGCTGTACTGGGCGTCCACCTCGTTGAGGAGAGAGATCCCACGCTGCTTAACCACCTCCGAGCGACGGACACAGGAGCGCTCATGATCATGACCAACATCTCCATCTGATCCTTCACCTTTCTGTGATTTCCTCAGCAGCCTTTCACTGCTACAGTGCTTCAGGATCCCATGACCTTTCACCTCTGTTCCGTCTCCCTCATCTTCCCCCTCGGTCTCCCTCTCCTCATCCGGGGGAAAGAACAGGGCGTCAGGCAGCAGGGTCAGTGTGATCTTAGATCTAGAGGCTTTGGTGGAACGGTTGGCTCGCCACAGCTGACGCAGCTCCTCAGCTTCACACTCCAGCTCGACTAGTCTGGCCTGGAAAGAGAGAGACAGAGGGAGAGGAACAGACACAGAAAGGTAGGAGAGAGGAAAACAGGACTTATTTCACTGCGTATGTGGCAAAAATGTGAAACCCCTGACCACTGCATGTGAGTGTGTGTGTGTGTTGCTTCTCTTTACTAACCTGACACCCCTCCATTATTCCCAGTCGTTGCTCCAGTGTCGCATTCTCATTGGCTAACAAGTCTGCCTCTCGCTCTGCCCCTTCCCTTTGCACACGCTCGTTAGCCAGCTGGGTTTGCAGGGAGTGGAGAGATCTCTGCAGTGATGCCTGCTCCTCCTCACGCCACAAGAGATCAGAAGGCATCAAGAGGTCATCTGAGTCGTAGCCAGAGTACCTGGGTAGGGTCAGAGAGAATCAGGAGTCAGGTAGCCCTGTTAACTAAATTGCTGAAGAAATACTGACAAAAGATCAGTTTCAAATTCAAGCATAATTTCAATGAATTATAATCCAATATGAAACAAACGAGGGAGGGAGGGCTTCTCTGTGGAGGGAGAGAGAAGTGAGTGACTTTAGGTGGACTATGGCCTTTGAGTCTGCACAACCACAGCCAAGGCTGTGTAAGGTCAAAAGTGCAACTGTTTGGCATGTCTCTCTGGTGTGTTTATCAGTGACTTCTGTGCTTTGGCCTGGATTAAGGGAGAGTGGCCCAACCCTAACTAGATTACAAAAGTTGGACTCAACAGGGCCACACATCAGACAGTCTTGTCAAAGCTAGACAGGGCCAAGGGAAGAGGTGTCAAGTGTTGTTTCACTAAACTTTGTCAAATGGTATTAAATGAATACCACATGGACAAGGAGTGGAATCTGTGCCATATAGAGTAGTGCTAGTGCCATGTATAGTAGCACTAATACAATTTTCAGTGGGACTAGTCGTCACTGAGGCCATGTCAGTGGTATACTTACTAACAAGACAAGCTTGTGTCAGGTAGAGTTGAATGAACGCCATGTAGAGTACTGGAGTTATTCTTAGCAACAACAATATTTTTGCAGGTTGAGAGCAAGCTACTCAGCAGTAATAATCTTCATTGTTTTTTGTGTCATCATTTTCTAGAATGTGCAAAGTCAATTTAGAGTAATTTCCACATTGACTTACAGTGTAGCACCAAAGGATTAGGTGCAGACTGGTTATCTGTAATGAATCTGTTGGCACGTAAACTCACTCCTCAAATTGAAATATCCCCTACCGCACCATCGAATGCGAGTGTGTGTATGTGGGTATAATGTCATGTCATACTGTATGTGTGTGCATCTGACCCACATCCTGTACACTCATTCTTGCACTTACCTGTGGGTGTGTTGCAGGTCTTTGAGGCAGGACATACTCTGAGCACTGTGGGGTCGCCATGTCTCTGTAGGGGGTTTCCTGGGGGGCTCAGCAGGGGTGATCTTTAGCTCCTCCACCTGACGCTGCAGCTCTTCAACCTGGGTCTGCAGACCCCCGATAGTCTCTGTCAGCCTGCAGAGAGACACAGCATCAATACCCTACTTGACCTTTTATCAACATGGCTGAGGAACTCTGGTCCTAGAGGGCTGCAGTGTGTGCAGGGCTGTCTCTTATTCCAGTCCATCAAATAATCTATATACACCACAGCAGGGTTGGGATTGGTTGAATTTCAGTGCAGTCAATTCAGGAGGTAAATTTAAATTAAATTTAAATTAAATTATTAAATTAACTGAAAATGAGAAGCTTTTTACATCAACATTTTCCATTTATCGATAGTAAGTTCAAATAGTAAATTCATATCACCCTCTGAAGTACCTGAATTGAAATGGAATTGACCCCAACACTGCACCCCAGTTAGTTGAATCAGACCCCTTAACACCAACCCTCTGTGGTCTTACCCCTGGATCTTCTGCTGGGCAGTCCTGTTGTCCAGGCCCAGGCGGTGATTGCTCTGCTCCAGCTCTCTGGCCGACACGTCCAGCTGTTCATACACCTTAGCATGCTGGTCATTCACATGCCTTAAGTGATCAACCTGCTTAGTCAGGTACTGTGAGAGATGAGGACAGGTTCAGAGAAGAGAGGGACGAGTTGAAGGTGAGAGAAGGAGAAATAAAGGAGAAATAGTCTCAATGCCAAAACACGGCTTTCTGACGATCATTACGTTAATTTCAAGTTCATTGTGATTACACCATTGACCCTCACTGGCTCTATCCAATGTTTCCAAAAGCACCGCTACACAAGAAAATTATTTGGTGATAGTTGCTTGTGCTTGTTATACAGACTGTCAAACCATGGGGACAGATCCAACTCCTGCCAGAGAAGATCCAATAATGTGTGTACCTATTGGGTAACAGTTGTTGTTTTTTTAGTCTGTACACATTCTCTAAATGATTGTCTCTTAAGAGCGCAGCAATGCTGAAGGTTTGACTCCAGAGGAATGTAGAGCTGAAACATCACAATCTAAATGTCAAGTCCTTCTCATCAACAGTCTTTGGATTCAGACAGGTGCTAAGACAGTCACAACCAAAAAGTCCTAGGTTGGCAAAACAAGAGACTAGTTCTCTCCCTCTCCCTTTATCTCTTTAAGAACAGTTTATCTTATCGTAAAAGAGCCAGAACGCGATGTACCTTTAGCCAGCTTATTAGACACAGACAACAAAACACCAACCCCAGCAATAAAAACAGATCAATCATCAAGAAAATAGTATGCACTGAGTAAATCAATGTCTTGGAAGGCATATATGCTACTATACACACTAAGAGAGCAAATTATTCTCAAGTCCTGTGAAATTAAAAAGTCTTTACACTGTGAGAGAGAGGCCAACACATAGTTATTATCATTTGCAGCATTGTCTCCTTTGCCCTTTTTTACATGCAGTCTAGTCATGAGATGAATGGCAGACTGTCACAGTTAAAAAGATTAATTCTGTCAGTCAGCATTTTCTGAAGCATGGGGAAGGATTTAGCACTGGAACGCACAACCTGGGCTGACCGTACTCATGGAAATTGAATCCAGATTCCATCTAGAGATGAGTGGCTGGTGCTGCTCAGTCCTAATCATTCCTAAACATTCGTCACAGGTGGAAAACGCATAACTTCTCCACTGTGTTACTTCGTTAGTACTCTTCTGAATGTCTTGTCAATGAGAATCTGCTTAGCTTGCCACAGTGTGTACAGGGGTAACAATACACCCATACGTTAATGACAGTGTAAAAAAAAGAGGCTGCAAATGCTATTTCACATAAATTACATATTTTGATTCTCCAGCCCTGAGAGGTTGTAGATTTAGTATTGAATTACTGAACATCATAACAACTCAATAGCCTTGTGATTAGGTCAAAGATACAACAGACAACTGATATGACTCAAAAGTCTGCACACACTGCAGTTCTCATGAGTAAGATTGGTCAGGCCAGGCAAGAGAAAGTGTCCCAGTCAAGGCTAGGGGGGAAGTATCTTTCTGACAACATTTGTAGGAGACTGTGTATGTGTGACTAATGAGCTCTACCTCAATCTCCTGTAGTTGCTCCTGGTTGGTTGAGTACATCTGCTGCAGACCCTGCTCCAGCTCCCTGTTGCGGTCCAGCAGGGTCTTCCCCAGCTCTGCAGCCAGATGCAGATCTGCAGGGAAGACAGAGAATCCACTATCATTGTCAAATCCAAAATCAACCTACCTCAGAGCAATTCTGAACATTTTTACAGAGGGTCTTAGATTCTGGTCCTGAGACCAACAGGGCATTCAGGCTTTTATTGTTGCTGAGCACAAAACATAAGACTCAACTAGCTAAAGTGTGCTACTGGGCTGGAACAAAAGCCAGAACACCCTGTAGCTCTGTAGGATGAGGACTAAAATCTGACTTTTCTGAAATTGGATCAAGCGTCAACTCTTATGGCAGGTGTGAAGGTGTAGTCTAAATAATCAGTGCATGAAACATCAACTGTATAACAAATAAATGCCTTTTAAATGTGTCCTAAAAAAAATAATATTAAAGTGAAACATTCTGAATAGGTAATAGCTACAAAAGGTAGTTACATTGGGTAAGAAATACAAATGATGTATTGTTTCAAATCGAATAGCTTCATCCATCTGTGATAGATTCGAGAGGGACAACCATGTGGGTGCTTAATGCAAGACAACCTTGAAATTTGGCTGAGGTCCGACAGTGAATTCTGCCGCAGTAGGCTATATACCTAGTATGTCCTGGGAACACCTGCCTTTCGAACGCATTCTCAAGGTGTTTCTTAACCAATTTAACACCTCACAAAACCTGCTTGCAAATAGGATTTTTAATAAATCCAACATGACTCATTAAGATCCTGAATCGAGTTATGACCATATAGGCCTATAGGCTATAGATTACAAAATATAGGCTATAATTAGTCTAATCAGTCTGAACAAATTCCGCGAGGTTTCACGGAATCGATTCTGAATTAAAGAATATTTACCATGCTCGAGATCTTGCTTGTCATACCAAGGTTCTTCCTCCTTGATTTCGAATTCTTCATCCACAATCATATCTGTAAGCATCTTCAGCCAGAATCACCAACTCTGCAAATGTTTCAAATGGATGTAGGCTCCCTATTTTGGAGACAATGCAATCTGCAGAGGAAGCTGCTTGGAATGGAACAAAGAATTTACCGAATGGGTCTCCGATGCCCGGCGTCCTATGTTACTCCTCACCGGTACAACTACAGTCTACCACTGCACTTCTCTCCCAGTAGCAACGTAAAGCCGCTACCGACGTCCGTCACACTGGTGGTAAATTGATGTGACGTCTCCAACCCAATAAGCACACCATTGGATGGATGACTTGTACTATAGAGTTTGGACCTTGAAGTGGTTTCGTCTTTAATTGTGTGACTATGTATAGGGGTCATACAATAAATTGAAAGTGGATAGGCAAATATAGGTAGTAGCCTATTTGGCAGTGAAAGCACATGTAAAATGTTTACAAATTAGCTACTTTAACCATTATAAATAAAATGTCTAGTCAATGTAAATACATTAGGGTTTTCATTTATAAGGCTCCAAACAATTAAGTTACAGAGAGAGTCCCACCAATGGGTCCCACAGGGACCAATTAAAAGCACTATCCTATGGTGGACAACACCTGAGTGAATTGCTGTGTTCCTTTGTATACATAGCCCAGTACACTAGTCTGCACACTAGTGTCTTATCTTAGAAAAGTTCTGAAAGTTACACACAATACTTGTAGCCTACAATAAATGTACTGAACATACATATTTTCTGAATACCGTACTGGGCCTACTGACTCATAACCATTCTATTCAGATATTTCAGATCCAAGTGTGTGGAGGGAGAGTCCTTGAGATGGAGTAGGTTACTGACTCCCCCTAGCTTTGAATACAGGATCTGATTTATTTTTTTAAAGTGATTGTTTTATGCCCAGGATCAGATAATAATCATAATGTGAAGAAAATAGTAACTTTATTAGTTATGATGAACTTTATGAATGTAATTTCATAACATTAAACGGAAAAACATATATCAATTAATTAAATGCTAATATAACAACAAACAAACAAAACATTCCTTAAAATTACTCAGTGGAATTTATTTGATCTGACCGACTAAAAGCTTCCTCACAAACCAAACATTAAAGGAGTTCTCTCCCGTTTGAATCCTCGCGTGTATCTTCAGATGCTCAGTCCTAATCAAAACATTCGTCACAGGTGGAAAACGCATATATCTTCTCCCCTGTATTACTTCGTTAGTACTCTTCTGAGTGTGAGTCAGATCATGCCTTGTCAATGAGGATTATTTTTAGCTTGCCAGTGTGTACAGGGGTAACAATACACCCACACGCTTTCTCACACTGTGAGCAGGAGAAACAGGTACGGTGACATTTTTGACGGGACATATTTACATGTAACACAGGAAGAAGACAGGAAGTTAACGTGTTAGATGCTTTTTCTTTTTTACCCAGATGGTGTTCTGCTGATGTGACAGTCGCAAGACTATTCAATTAAGAGCCATTTACACAACGGATTAAGATGTCAAATAAATAACATGTGGATTCCAAAAGCTCACCGCACCCTCAGGTTTGTGTGTTTGTTATGTTTGAAGCTAGGCACTGCGTGTGCGATTACAATTGGATGCACTCCTAACTGGCAGCTAATATTACAGCCCTGTCTGTCTGCTTGATTAGTAAATGGTCAGTCAGTTGTCGGCTTGGCGGCTACCGCAGCCTTCCATAAACCAGCCGCATATCTGTTGAGTTGTTGTCGGTATGTGTCATCTACAGCTGAGAACATTGATTTTTGTAGCGTGGGTGGTGGGCTACATCGCCTTTCTTCTCGCCACTAGAAGAATGTGGACGGGGAAATACGTGCGGAGTCCACTAGCCCGTTCACTTTTCATGAACATGGTGAGCGAGAATGAAGCGACCGGACTCGAAACACAGAAGGTATGTTACTATAGAGTTTTTATTTTTATTTTTTAAATTGTGACTATAGAGTTACAATTCGTTAATAAATAAAGACATCTTTATGTTGTCTTGAAATACCACACTTCTCCATGACGCTTATGTGGAAGAAGCAGGCTGACACTACTAACACATCTTGGAATATAATTTAGAATCTATTCACTAAACTATGTCTTCCAGGCATGTGATTTCTTGTCTATGGAGAGTTTAAAACACACTCTACACACCTATCTAAAGGATGTAAAGAGTCTGTGCTCTTCACCATCTGTTATGTAAATCATCAGACCCTTAAAACTTTAATTTAGGGCTAGGTTGAATTATCCATTTAAAAATGTCTACAACAGTGTGGCCCCCAATGCCTTGTGGTAATGATAGGCTTATGTCTAACCTGGTATCTCTCTCCCCAGTGGTACCTCTGCTCTCCTGACCTGCTTGGGGAGGCAGTGCGCCCACTGTTTGTCCAGAGCCACCTGGATTTGGACACCCAGGCTTTCCTCAGACGCAGCATAGATAAGTCTGGTTGGATGTTCACTCAGCTCTACCACTCCTTCTTATCAACAGTCCTCAGTCCCCTCATCTCACGCACTTCCATAAACGGGTAAGGAAAGACTACTCGCTCATTTCCTCCCTCCTTTACTCTCTGTCTTTCTTTCTTGACTCCACTCCTTCAGTAGGCCTACTTGGCCTTCATATCAAAGACCTATCTGTCCACCTGTCTCACCTTCTCTCACCCTTCCTCTTCCATTTTGGTCACATACTCATCATCCTTCTCTCCCTCATTCTCAGATTCCTGGGTCGTGGCTCTATGTTTGTATATTCTGCGGATCAGTTTCAGCAGCTTCTCCGGATCGCCCCTGAGTGGCGGGGGGAGAGACTCCTGGACCTGGGGGCTGGGGATGGGGGTGTCACAGAGGTGATGGGAGCCCATTTCAGAGAGGTCTACGCCACTGAGGTCTCCCCACCCATGAAATGGCATCTCCAGAGAAGGAAATACCAGTGAGTCCTCCTTAGGAAATAAAGCTTACAGAACCTTCCTAAAAATACAGTAATATGTTGTCTATCATGAGCATGGCTGACATTTGACTATTCTCTGGTCTTCGTCAGGACACACACACTCACACATCTGATAACTCCATAGAAATGTAGATGGTCTTTCCTTCTCTCAGACTGTTAGGTATAGATGAGTGGCAGCAGACTGGTTTCCAATATGACCTGATCAGCTGTCTGAACCTGTTGGACCGCTGTGATGATCCCCTGGATCTCCTCAGGGGCATCAGGCGCTCACTCGTGCCAGGCACAGGAAGACTTATCCTGGCAGCTGTATTGCCCTTCCAACCCTATGTGGAGATAGGTCAGATGAATCTTCATGTATTAAGTGCACTGTCTAATTTTCCTGTGTGATTAATGTATTGTATGTGGACAATACAAATGTGTTTTTTTGTGCTACTGGTGAGGGTTTCTGATATTGGTCCATATGGGATAAAGGATGCCTTGTTGTGCTGTCTTCATATATGTACTATATTGGCTTCATATTGATATCCCTGTTCTAAAGCTAAATCCTTTGTTTGTTATTGGTTCCAGGTGGGAAGTGGCAGCGTCCCAAAGACCACATAAAAGTGAAGGGGAAGACGTGGGAGGAACAAGTGACAAACCTGTCCAATGAGGTGTTCCAGAGGGTAGGATTTGAGGTAGAGGCGGTGACTAGGCTGCCGTATCTTTGTGAGGGGGACATGTATAAAGATTACTATGTATTAGATGATGCAGTTTTTGTACTGAAACCTCTTGAGGAGTGAAGTCAAATATCTCTCTTGAGGGTCAGCCTGAGCTAAGTGTTAGCATACAGATTATCTACTGTAAAGACTGTAAATCATCTCAATTTCCAAACGGATTGGCGTGGGCAGACCTAAATCATACAAATACTGTACTATCGTACGTTACTCTTGTGAACAAGCAGTGTGATTTCTCCTAGATGATCTGTGCATATAAGAGGACTTTCTTGAACTAAAATGGTGCTTATGGTGGTGGAGATGGGAGAGATGTTTTTAAAAGACTGTAGGCTATATGGAGTATTTCTCATGTAAGAACCTTGTAATAATTATCTTTTTAAAATCAACTGGTGAATCTGAAGCTCAGGTAGCTCCTGTGTTTACCAACCATCTTGTGTAATACTTGTACATTTATACTTCTACATAACTCATGTTACTGTAAAGGAGAGAGAGAAAGGGGATCTCATCTTCTCTGAAAACATATCACTGTGGAACTAGTGTCTGTCTGCTGTCAGGTAAAATGTAGTGTTGTAAATGTTTAATCCTAACTAATCTGATCATACTGTACATATGAATGATTTTGATCTTTATGTATTTAGTCAAGCACAGATAGTCCCACTATCATCTTCTATACATGCAAATCTATTTGCCATAATGTTGACTTCATTATGTGACCAATGTAAGCACACTGTTAATCATTTACATTTTGAACTGGGCTCAAGTTGTTCTGTTACAACAATGATACTGATGTCAGTATTGATAGCAATATGAGGCCTTGGAAGTGAATACCTCCCATCTAGAATTGTCATGCATAGTTTACTTTACAATATGCCACACAATCAGTATATTTTTAAGAAAAATTCACTTCAAGAACAAATAAAAGTTTTTTTTTCTGTGACTCCTGATCTTCATACTATACATTTTCTGTTCGTTTAGCTGATATGTCAGTATACATATAACCACTGTCACTGTCAATGAGATTTGTAAATAATGTGAAGGTTATATACATGTGACTTGTGAGTGGGTGTCCATGTCCATCTTACCTTTATATCAATGTGCTATACATCAATTCATCATATTCTCAAGTGAGTTAGTTTGCAGGATGTTATTTAAGTAAATGATATTGCAGTTGAACATAGGCGCGGCAAGTCTGCCAATCACGGGTGAGTCAACTGACTGAGAAAAAATCTTTGGTCTTATTCGGTAAGCGTTTTTTCCCGGCTTGCATTGGGCGTTCCTATCGTTGGCCACGTCCCCGGGCCACGTCGCGCATTTCTCGCCATTTTCCCATCCAGTCCGAGGGAAACGCCGATTTTGGTGTCAGGCAGATCTTCTGGTTGTACAGCTTATAACGGGAGCTAGAAAGACGTCTTTTAAGTAGACTCGAGTTTATTCTAGCAAAGGCACAGTCACCTGCATCCCGCAGAAACATGAACATTTTCAGACTCACCGGCGATCTCTCCCACCTAGCAGCCATCATCATCCTGCTGCTAAAAATATGGAAAACCAGGTCCTGTGCCGGTGAGTAAGATTACTGTTTTAACAATTGCAAGCATCGTTTATCTCTTGATCGCGAATGCCGTGTTTCACCAACTGCAATTAGGCTAGCTATCATTCATTTGCTTGCTGCTCAAATAGCTATCAAACTAGATTGTTAGCATTACTGCTAGCTAGTGCTAGCATGGCCTAGCATCACAGCAATGATGTTCTCAGAAGGCCGGACATTGATGCACCATTCACAACTATCATCGTATGCACAATAATCTATCTACTGAGGTTTTTTTTCATGGCACGCTTTTTTTTAATCTATTCTCGTCCTCTGCATGCGCAGTTGGTAGTAGTGTTGCTTGTGAGCTATCAACTTGACCTGGTTGTGCTGGGGAGTCTCCATTCATTTGTTTGCTTGCGATGTAACTCAGGCCAGGCATTAGTAAAAGTTGCTCTGCGCACGTCATTCAGGGGCACCAGTGAGGGTATCGGGCAAATGGTCCACTAAACCCTGTTTAGTGTGTGGTATGTCATGCCTCATCATCTCCGTTGTTTTGGAAAAGCAGGCTTAACTTGCAAATTCATGTCCCCACTTTCGCCTGTGTGCGACTGATGATTGCCTGGTCTGACCTCTGACGTGGCAGGACTGTAACAGAACTTGGATAAGATGCTAAAAATAGCTGTTAAATTTACTGCTGGAGATTTGAATCTTTTCATATTCGTAAAACGACATACAGGGCATGAAAATACCTGTTTTCAAACACTTCGGAATCATAGACATACACATCATTGCTCGAAGTACATGCTTGTTTGTGTATTGGGTTAGGGTCAAAGGTTGGGAAAGGGTGTGTCAGACTAGTCTGATGAAACACAGTGCACTTCTTCTGTTGTAGCAGGGTACACAGGGTAGTTTAGGCAGTAACAGTGTTGTTACCTTGGTGTAGGGTGCCTGCAGCGCAAACTATCACCATAATGCATCAACTGTACCGCCATAGTATAATTGCTCCACTGCAAGCATTGGAGTTCAACAGTCTTGGGTATTCTCAAGTAACGTTGTTATTATTAGCATGTTGGTGTGAAGAGGCTTGTTGCGATATGTCAGTGCTACAGACAATACAGGCATTTTGAGGGGTAGATGTGAGTCTATGCTAGTTTAGATTAGCTGCTATAAGCTAATAAACTGCAATATCACTAGCTACAGTACATGGTTTCCTGCTGTGGCCTGTTTGTCTGTGCATGTAAGGATAGCTTAGTGTCAGTGAAAGTCAGAGTATGGTACCTGCTTTTCCTCAGTTCAGTGCAGCTTCTGGAAGACCCTGAGAGTATGAAAAGATTAGCATACCGAATTAGTGTGTTTTGGCCAAGGGAAGCCTTGTGATAAACAACACTGGGGATCATTTGTTTGTCATTTGCATCCCAAATATTTTATTTGGGAAGCACTACACACAGTTGTGCATCTGAAAGATACAGCATCATTATCTAATGTAGAGAGCATGAGCTTTTTCTTTACCCAAGATACTGACATAACTCAGTGAGTTATTGTCATGTTTTCATTCCTGCTGTTATAAATGTAATGACCACAAGCACTGCTAATACAGGTCATCATCAGAGGATGCTCAAATGCCCTACAATGTAAGGCTTGGACATGGCTGTACCTTTGAGAGGATGAGTTGTATAAAGAGACCATGTAATACTGTATTAGAGATTGCAAGTCTTAACTATGTTGGCTGGTGAAATGTGATGTGAATTAGATTCCTAATTTTAAAGTTATACTGTACCAAGAGTCTACCAGAGTTTCAGACCAAAGTGAATAATTTGTCCGCCCAAGTGCAGATGCAGACAAGGGCTATAGCAAGTCGATGACATCAGACTTATTTCTTATGCACCTGTTGGTTCTCTCCTTTTCCAGGTATCTCTGGAAAGAGCCAGATCCTCTTCGCCTTGGTGTTCACCACTCGCTACCTGGACCTGCTCACCTCCTTCATATCCCTTTATAACACCACTATGAAGGTGAGCCACAAACGTACGCATGCATACACTGTAGAAAGATCTCTTTACTTCCTTCATATCCTGCAACATTACCAAGAAGAACATCTACTCTGTTTGTCCAAGAAACACACAAATCTAGAGTGATCTCCTTTATGAGTCTGCACTAAAGTGACACACTTTTGTATGCCCAAGGATCATTTGTTGTAACTGCTTAATGTGTTGACGATTTCCCACCCAACCCTGTATTCCTGCAGAGAGATCTGTGTGAGGTTTGCCTAATTGGGTCTGAAAATGTGTCTGATACAAAGTATTGGATGCTATTTGCAGACAGTAAAATGCACATGCAATGAATGAACGGTCGCTATGTTGGAGCAGTGTGTGTGACAACAATAGCAACACTGCCTGTTGCTCCCATCCACACTCAAAAACAGTACACTAGTACTAGACTAAATAAAAAAAAATCAGAGGTGTTTTGTTTCTGGGAAGACATTTAGCCTACATCTGGTTACGGGGAAAGTGATGTTATGTTATTGGAGCAAGGTGATGATGAATGTTTTGTGTTTCAGGTCATCTACATCGGATGTGCGTACGCCACTGTGTACATGATTTATGCCAAATTCAAGGCCACCTATGATGGTAACCATGACACCTTCAGAGTGGAGTTCCTGGTGGTCCCCGTGGGAGGACTGGCTTTCCTTGTCAACCATGAATTCTCCCCCCTTGAGGTAAGAAACTACAAACACACCTTCAGTATGCACTCTTTAATATCACACGGCTAGAGATAGCCAGACCTATGTGTGTAATTCTACCCCCTCGAGGACTATTAGAGTAGTTAATGTACTCATCACTGTCTAGCAACAAATACCCTGATTTTATTATGATTCGCAATGTTTATATCAGTCTCCTACTCGTAACACATTCTCTCTGACGTTTTCACACCCATACCCCTTCCCTCCCTCACCTCATCCATCCACTCCCCTCCCTCCACACTCACTCACTCACTCACTCACTCACGTCCTTCCTCCTCCTCAGATCCTGTGGACCTTCTCCATCTACCTGGAGTCAGTGGCCATCCTGCCCCAGCTCTTCATGATCAGTAAGACAGGCGAGGCCGAGACCATCACCACCCACTACCTGTTCTTTTTGGGGCTGTACCGAGCCCTCTACCTCATCAACTGGATTTGGCGCTTCTACTTCGAGGGCTTCTTTGACATGATCGCCATTGTGGCTGGTGTGGTTCAGACAATCCTCTACTGCGACTTCTTCTATCTGTATGTAACGAAAGGTGAGTCAAAGTGCAGTCTCCTAACTCCTAACTGATGAGACATCAGAGCCTGGTGGCACGATATGTTAGTGTTATCTGTCTTCTCAGTATGGACTTGTTGGCTTGATTATTGATATTTCGACTGAGCACCTATCTCAAGTGTTAACTAACTAGATACTTTACCCCTGCACTGCATTTGACGAGGCACAAAGTCCTGAAGTCCAGTGCAGGTTGTTCGGCCGTCACCGAACAACCTGATGAGTGTTACTCATCAGAAAGTCTCTTATATCCGTTATCAGATGTGAGCAGAAAATGTGCTAAGCTCGTCTGTCATAAACATGCCTCCTGTCAGTCATAAACATGCCTCCTCTCTGTTTCAGTACTGAAAGGAAAGAAGCTGAGTCTGCCAGCTTAATTGCCAAAGATCAGCGATTTGGCAGACTCGCAGGGGGGGAAGAGGGTGGCACAGGACACCGTTGCCCCCCCTCTCCCCTCTCCTCCCCCAGCCAGCGTAAGATGCCTGAGACAGAGAGCGAACGGGAACCGCAATCAGTTTGTCCTGTCCTGTCTTCTGATCAACGTCAGCAGCATCAGAGCACAACTGAAGAGGCCACCCCACAGCCTTCGGATTTCTGTTTGACGCATCTTGCCTTACCTTTTTTATTACTCTGTATAAAGGAAGAAAAAGTAACAAAAGTTTTCTACATAAAAATGTGTACTCTCTGTATGATTTGACACACATTAGTGAATAAGAGCTGAAAACATAAATTGCCTGTGATTTGGCACTGTAAGATATTGGAGCGGACTTCTTGTGGTGGGATATTATTGACTAAACTGTTTGTAAGAGTATTTGCAATCTCAATAAATGTACATTGTTTTCCTGAATCCCAATTGGGGGGAAATGTTGTTGGCGGTGTTGGATCCCCTTGGCTTTGGCTGGCAAAGTTTTTGTTTTGAGAAGTTTTTGTTTCCTTTTTATGACCCCCATGTACATTCCTGTGTAAAGAAGGCCAGTTACAGAACTGTTTCCCCATTTCCTGATCAATACTATAGATTGTATGATGTCAATATTCTAGAACTGACAATAAAAACACATGCGAAGTTGGAATTTACCTGTAACTATACAGTTAAGATATTTGTTTTTTCACTAAGGCTGCCCAAAGAGATGTTTTTCACTGAAACACAGTATTGAAAAACTGCCTTACCTTCATTGCTGTAAATGGCTTTCTTCATTTAAAATTACATTACAGATACCCCAAAACATTCATTTGGACATAGCATTATTCTTCATTTTCATTATCATTATCTTTGCCTAAGGTTTATGATGGTGTATTGTCTGTAATATACTTAACTACCTGGGTCTTTTATTACTTCAAAATTGTTCATCGGAAAGTGTTAGAAATTAGTAAATTAATATACTGCAGGCTATTACTGCAGAGGTTAGCTCTGCATATCAGTCATTTTGTCCTCAGATACAGATGTAGTGTTTCTCTTTCAATACACAACAATGTCAGTAGAATTGTCTACATGATGTGCATATTATTGAGCTCACTTAAAAATAGGTCTTATTGATGATCTTGGAGATGGGCATGATCCTATAGGCATTGTTGAATTGGAGTCAGATACTTTTCTAGACACATCTGCCTTTACCTTTTATTTCTGTCTTCATATGCAGACCATTCCAATTTTTTGTTTAGATTTTTTTTTTACTGAGCTTTTTTGCATGATGTTGCCACCACAAATAAAGATTTTACGGAAAACACTTGTTTCTGCTGCCGGACTGGATTGACTATGATGAGATTTTCTGTTTAGTTTGGGCGAATGTTGTCATAGGTCACCCACCTCCGATGTTGGCAGTGAATTATTAGTGATTAGTATATTGAATATTCCACAAAAAATACTATCTGACATGATTTTCCACTTGGTAATAGTGGACCCACCCTGGCAGACTAAGTACATATTTTACTTGCTTAGGCATTTAGTAGCCATATTTAGTTTTTTTTGTTGTTGACAACATGCTTAAAACACCTTATAGACACTCCAATTAAACTCTGCAGAAACAGACTGGTTCCGAATGGGCAAGTGTGCTGTCCTAAGGCGTACAGTGTCTTATAGAGACTAGTGCTTTCTTATAATGAAAATGAAAAAGTTTGTTTAACTTTGGCCATGTCAGTTGCTATAAAAACAGGCAGTCCTTGTAGTTTCAGATTAACTTTATTTACAATTATATATCATGACATTGAGGTGTGGACAATGCTTTTGTTACTTGCCATAAGTTCAATTTGAACTCCTGTTATTGTCACACCGAGGTTTGTGGAATTTGTTTTCAGTAGAACATGGTGGGGACCTCTACATTCACCACGTATACAGCAATGAAGACTACAATACAGTGCAATACAACATTATGTACAATGAATACATTATGTATGATGTACAATTATAATTGTACCAAATATAAAATTATGTACAATTCGTATGTTGGTATTTTTCTTGATGATCCTGTAAACGGTGTCTACGACTGAAAGCTTTGTCACATTCCAAACATTTATAGGGCTTCTCCCCTGTATGCACCATCCGGTGTCTTTTTAACTGGTTACCTGTGGTAAACGCTTTATCACAGAGGGTACATGCATAGGGCCTTTCCTTTGTATGACTTCGCTGGTGGGTAGTGAGATAATGGGCTTGAACAAAGCCCTTTCCACAGACCTTGCACTTGAATGGCCGTTCCCCAGTATGATATCGCATGTGTATCTTCAGTTCAGAATTTGATTTGAAAGTCTTATCACAATCATTGTAAGTGCATGAAAAAGGTCTCTCCCCTGTGTGAATCAAATCATGCCTTACCAATGCAGATGGACTAAAGAACAGCTTCCCACAGTAGGAGCATGGGTACCGTACCCCTTTGTGATGCGTGTCTACATGGTGGTTTAAGGATGTTTTTGTCCAGAATGTTTTCTCACACTGGGGGCAAGATAAAGGTTTCTCCTGAGGAATGTGACGACAAGCCATGTGTTTTTCCAACACCCCCTTGGACCCGAAGGCCTTCCCACACTCCCAACAGAGGTACGGTTTCTCGCCTGTGTGTTTTCTCTCATGTGTAACAAGAGTTTGATACCAATTGAATCCCTTTGGACAATGGGAGCACTGGAATGGGAGATCGCCGGTGTGAGTCCTCTCGTGTCTGATGAAAGCTCCTAAATCAGAGTAACTTTTGTGGCAGTGGGTGCAGACGAATGGTCCACTGAATTCATGGACATCCTGATAGTGTTTGCTGAGGAATCTTGTCACATTGAAGCTCTTCTCACACATGGTGCATTGAACTGGTTTGTGCTTAAGGTTGTGTACTGATAGCATTTCTAAATCTGGGCAAACCTTCCTGCACTCAGCACAGTAGAGTGGGTTGTGGGTGAGTTTGTGTGCTTTCAGTGTTGATTTGAGCCCAAATTCCTTTCCACATTCGTCACATTTTGACATTTTCCTTTTCTTCATTGCATTTGACTCCTCAACAGGATCTTCTCGTCGCACCTTGCAAAATTGTCTCATGTGCCTCCTCAATCCAAAGTCAAACTTAAACTTCAACCCACAATGAGGACAACAGTGTGGGCGCTTTTCTGAGTGCGATCTCATGTGATATTTCATGTATCCCACTATATTTTTACCACAAACTCGACAGGACCTAAAGTGTTTTGGTCTTTTGGTCACACTGAGGTATGATGGGCCCTGGGGTGCACTGGTAGATAAGTCACTGTCCTTTGCTGTTGTCTGAAGAAAGGCGTCACTTGCTTCCTCAAGTGACTGTTTCTGGACTATACTGCAAAACGGCCCTTGGTCACTCTCATCACTAGCTGGAGGCCCGCTTTGGCTTGGAGGGGTATTCTTCCTGCATATCTCATTGTGTTTTTTTAAGTTTAGGGCATATTTGTAAATCTTCTCACAGTACAGACAATGATAGGGACCCACACCGTCTGTGTGACCCTCACTATTTGTGTGGGTTCTCATGTGCTTTTCCATTAATGCAGGACGCTGCAAAATCTTACTGCATACTGGGCATGTTCGACGGGTCAGGGATTCCTTTGCTCTCTGCGACTGCCCCACCTTGCCGAGCGTGTTAGCGTGTGACAACCTCTGTGATTTTTCAGGTTCTGAGGTTTCTGCCTCACATATGATTTGTTGGTGTATCAACAGATCATTGGGCCTCAGGAAGGATTTCCTACACAGAGGACATTGGTGTGATGGTCCTTCTGTGCCATTATCCACAGGTGTTGAGTTGAGTTGTACTTTAATTGACGACTCCATGTCATTTTCCTCAAGTGATGGTTTCTGGAGTGTGCTGCTAGATGTCTCTGGATCATTCTGCCCTGTAGCCGGAGGACTATTGCTCCCTCCAGAGGGAACCTCATTTCGTTGCTGACTTGCAAACAAACATGCCTCTTCGTGAGCCTTCATACTACTTAAGTGCTTGAAAGTGCTCTCACAATTACAACACTGATATGGCCGCTCATTCGAATGGGATTTCATGTGGCTCTTTATTTGTGAAGAGCTACCAAAGATCCACTCACACGATGTGCACTTAAACTGTTTGGGTGCTTTGTCTTGTCCCACACACAAGGTTAGCTGATGTTCCCTTAAACCAGAACTGTCCTGGAAGCGTTTCTTACACTTGAGGCACTGGTATGGGCAATTCCCCGGGTGGGTTCTCTGATGTCGAATAACATCTGCATAACGACTGAACATCTTCCCACACAGATCACATATGTTGTCTTGATTAGAGATCCTGTGGGTGGGAGAGGGACGCTTAGGCACACTTTTAGAAGGCTTAATTTTGGTTGCCTTACGTTCTTGCAACAGAAACCTCTTCATTTTCAGGCCTCTGTTTCTTCTCACTGGTCGAGAGGCCAAAGGCAGTAGCATGTTGGTGGTGCTTATTCTTTGCAGCTGCACTGAGGGGTTTTTGATGTCTATCATCATTTTGTTATCCATCATCATTTCAGGTGATATCACCATCCCATCTTCCCCAATAACCATCACCTTTTTGCCACCATCCTCAGTCTCACCCTCTCTCGGCCTAATCCCCACACAAGCTACTTCTTCATTTCCAGCATCAAACCCACTCCGATCTAAAACTACCGTCTGTCCATCCATAGGCTCTACATTTACAACATGTTCCAATGTGTCACCAAATTCAGCACTATGTTCTGGCTCCTCTCCATTCTTCTCTAATGATCGTTTGTTGTTTTTCTTACATTCCTCCTCTATACTGCTCTCCTCCCTCTCCCCTTCTTCTTCTTTTACATCCATACTTGTCCCAATTTCAATCTCTTTGTGCTCTGTCACTGTTGCAACTTCCACCTCCAATTCATTGCTGAATGAATCCAATAATGTATGTGTTTCTGATTGTGACTGTTTGTTGGTAATCATGACCCGTTCTACAGGAGGATGACAGAGGGCTGAGAAAATGCAACTGCCATCGCTAGGAGTGTCTGAAAAAGGAAAAAGGGATCTTATCTCATTAAATACATGATGTTACAAATTCAATCCATGATTAAGCATGAACATGTATCTCCTTAAAGGACACCTACCATCACCGTCAAGCTGGCCGAGGTCTCTGTGGTACTGAAGCAGGGTTTTTAGCTGCTGAGAGTGAGACACAGACTCCACACATTCCTCCAGAACAGAGGGCACATTGCTGAGCAGGGAGGCAACCTGAGAGGGGAACACAGTTTTAGAAGCAATGTGTATGAGTCACAGGCCTTCCGAAAGAAGCCAATGGTAAAAGCAAATCATTTAGCAATACTCTATAAATAGTTCTGAACTTGAAGTTGTATTCTAATTTCAGTACTTGTTGGAGGTTTTTTTGTGGAAGTAGCTTTTCAAGTCGTGAGAGGAACTGCCACATGAGTGTCTGTATTGCTGTGTCATAGCCTGGGCCAAATTTGACAGGGAAAACATCCTGAAAGAGAGAGTTAAAAAAAAAGAAGAAGAAGAAAAGAAAAGGCAATGAGATTGTTTTCTAACAGTGTTCACCCAAAACAGAATAGGAACAGACCTCTGTCATGTCCATTTTACATTTACATTTATGGCATTTAGCAGACGCCTTTATCCAAAGCAGCTTACAACAAATCCTGTCCCTGTTTAAGAGCTGTGCATCTTGGTTATTGTTGTGCACTCACCTGAAAGAAATGTTGCTTTTCTTCTGGGTCTTTTAGCAGAGTTTGAATCAGACCTAAGAAGTTTGATTCAAATAATCCCACATCTGCATCACTAGCCTGAAACACAGCACACACACACACACACACACGCACACACACATTATCTGCTGCTTGAATAGAACAGGCAGCTCTCTTAATAAAACCCGCGATTATAATGTAAAGTGTCAGTGAACTCACCTCTGTCCTCCAGAGTGGTGTGAGTGTCTGCATCCTGTCCAGGTGTGACTGAATGTTCTGGAGGTCTGCAGTTGAATTGGAGCGACACAATTCCAGAATCAGCTGAAATCAAGCCAAATGTCAGTGGTAATGGCACATGAAACACAGCCTTGTTCTTTGTCACCACATTATTTACTAGACATGTGGGCTACTAGGTAAACACAGTTGAAAGAGTAAATAAGTCCAACCAATATGTTGCTATTATATTCCAAATCATTCTTTCTCTGAATCTGTCTTCTCTCCTGTCTCATATCCATCACCTTTTCTCTCTCTCACCTGTGCTCGAAGGCCCAGAATGAGTTGAGCCCTCTGTCTGTGGCTCAAAAGCTCAGGGACAATCTCAGTGACCATGGTAACAAACTCCTCCAACATCCCATAATTCATCACAACTCTCTTCTGGACCGTTTGCCAGATGGCTGCTGAAGCCAGCCACAGTGGAGGGACCAAGAGGCGCAGACAGGGGAGAGGGAAAGGGAGACCTAAAACATAACATTTTAATTTGATCATTACAGTGAGGACTGCAAGCTTATGATAAAACGGTTTACACACTGATGAAAATATGGTAGTTTGGTATATGTACAACACACACAGGCACGTATGTGATCATTTTTGCAATCAGAAGCAAAAAGTTAGGCTAAGTACAACGAAGTAAGTAAGTGTTTTCACCTTTTCTCTCATTAATTATTCCTTGCATCTTGAGTGTCACTGTAGCCACATCTGAAAACTGTAGTTGTGACGGAATAGTTAGCCCGCTAAAACCTCTTAGCTGTTGCTTTTAGCGCTTGACTAGTAGCACAATATTTGCTAATAGATGCAGATTATTGATCGAAGGAAGTCTATAGTTGGTCCGACTATGTACAATCCCCGTGGAACTGTTACCATAATGCAATGTTCCACACGACGCCCACACATATTCTCTTTCTGAAGGGGATAGAAACAAAAAAAGCTCCTAAGCCTTTAATTCTAAGATGCATTTCATAAGAATCATTTCACACTGTCCAGCTGTGAGTATCTAATCAATGACGACACATTCGTTTGAGCTCATATAATATATTCGTTTGAGCTTTTCACACCCTAGTGTTTTAATACACTTGTATAGACCTGTATTTGTATGTATGAATAAGACATATGGATTTTCAATCATAGACTTTTTAAAATGATAACAAAATGTGATTCAAGGAGATGGAGAATGGTTCAAGGAGAGAAGAGTCCCTTTCGCGGAACTAATGCTGCCCGGATTATTGCACACTCGGACATAGTAACGAGATGCATCATCATGTCGAAAAGTTAGCGAACCGCTCAGCTGCTCCAAACTTCTCTGTACACTACTTGCGAACTTCAAGTGATTGTAGTGGAAACATCGATTGATTGGGAACATGTCAAGGGGAAACGGTACAATATTAATTTTAGTCATTTTCATAAACCACTCGGCGGAGAATCCGACTCCACTGCATGATACAGCTACTGTGGCTAATGTTCATAATATATATAATATAATATATATTATATATTAATAATATATATATATATGACATAATGGCTAGAAAACATTTAGCTCCGACGCGACACTCCATATCATTTCATCAGTGTCGTGGTATTGTCTTGCCGGAGCTTGCAACTTAATTCAACCATGAGTGCCCTTACCTGTTTCGGTAGTACTTCTCAGTTTTCCACGTACTCCATCATCGGAGATGTTCTACTTAATGTTCTGCTTAATATCCATAAAATTCCCTTTATACCCGTCATTACCCTAAACCATGGTGGTAAACTCCTGACATGGCACTTCTTCTTTTACAATTAATTGTAATGAGGCTTTCAAGAAGCAATCTTTCTTGGCAAGTGAAGAATTTGATATTGACTGAGAAAATGTTTTCCACCCAACACCCATCTAATGCAATGCTATTTTGAATGTGTTATACATGAAGGGATGTATATTAGTTTTGATCTTCTTCATGGCTGAACTATGTTCGATGTTTCAGGTCTCCCTCTACCTCTCCCCTCTCTGCGCCTCTTGGTCGCTCCACTGCAGCTGGCCTCAGCAGCCATCTGGCAAACGGTCCAGCAGAGAGTTGTGATGGATTATGGGATGTTGGAGGAGTTTGTTACCATGGTCACTGAGATTGTCCCAGAGCTTCTGGGCCACAGGCAGAGGGCTCAACTTACCCTGAGTCTTCGAGCACGGGTGAGCAAAAAAACAAAAAACTGATGCAATCATTGCTACAAACCAGGGTGTTGGGTCTCTAGAATGTAGACAGGTGTTAATTAGTTTGCATATATTCCCTATGAAAGGAAAGATGGGATGAAATAACGGAAATGGGACAATAAACAGATGAACACCAAAGCTGAGTTTCCTGTCCCACCACTAGTCCACAATGGTTTGCTCTGGTTTCAGCTGATCCTTGAGTTGTGTCACTCCGAGTCCACTGCAGACCTCCAGAACATTCAGCCACACCTGGACAAAATGCAGACCCTCACATCACTCTGGGGGACAGAGGTGAGTTCATTGGGGGCAGAGTCTAAGCTATGGTGAACTACATTATTTGGTCACATACAATTTATTGGACGACAATGACCATCAAGGCAGACATTGGTGCATGCTACTCAAAATTACATTTAGTGCCTGAGTATAGTTTGTTTAAATGAGAGATATGCATGCTATGTTGCAGACTGATGATACAGAAATGGAGCTGGAACTACCTGATTCAAACTTCCAGGGTCTGGTTCAAACCCTGCTGAAAGACCCAAATCAGAGGGAACACTTCTTCCAGGTCAGTATGGCTTTGAAATTGCTGTGATTTTTATTAACACTCTGAGAAGATGTACACTACCCTTTCTTTATTAACGTGTTCATGTATTCCAGGAGGTTTTTCCTGTTGACATTGGTCCAAAGTATGACACGGCAATACAGGCACTAATGAGGACATTTCTATCAAGTCTTGAAAAGTTTCTCCCATTGCCAGACCTCCAACAGGTATTGGAATTAGAACAACAACATCAATGCAGTGACGGGTCATTTGACTTTTTAAGTTATTGTTCTTTTTGCATTTTGAAACACTCTTAAAGGATCTCTTGAATTACCTACAGTACATGTCTTATATAATATTGCTTCTCTGGAATGCCATTCCTTGAGCACTTTGGATATTCAATTGGTTGGTGGCCCACTCTTGATGTTATACAGAAATTATAGTGTGGCTTTAAAGGAGCCAATAACTTGACACTTTGGTTATGGGTAATAACTCAACTGTATATTTATCTGGCTTATAAACTGTATTCTTCACTGTCCCAGGTTGCCTCCCTGCTCAGCGATGTGCCCTCTGTTCTGGAGGAATGTGTTGAGTCTGTGTCTCACTCTCAGCAGCTGATGACCCTACTTCAGTACCACAGAGACCTCGGCCAGCTTGATAACAATGGTAGACATCTTTCACAGAGTTCACTGTTTTTCATGCTAAATGATGGATTTGTTTTGATGTGTGGTGAGATTTGTATATGTTGTATCCTTGTACTGTACAGTGCATTCGGAAAGTATTCGGACCCCTCAACTTTTTCCACGTTTTGTTATGTTACAGCCTTATTCTAAAATGGATTAAATTATTTTTTTCCCCTCATCAATCTACACACAATACCCCATAATGACAGCCAAAACAGGTTTTTAGAAATGTTTGCTAATTTATTAAATATAAAAACTGATCACATTTACATAAGTATTCAGACCCTTTACTCAGTACTTTGTTGAAGCACCTTTGGCAACAATTACAACCTCAAGTCTTCTTGGGTATGACGCTACAAGCTTGGCACACCTGTATTTGGGGAGTTTCTCCCATTCTTCTCTGCAGATCCTCTCAAGCTGTCAGGTTGGATGGGGAGCGTCGGTGCACAGCTATTTTCAGGTCTCTCCAGAGATGTTCGATCGGGTTTAGGTCCGGGCTCTGGCTGGGCCACTCAAGAACATTCAGAGACTTGTCCTGAAGCCACTCCTGCGTTGTCTTGGCTGTGTACTTAGGGTCGTTGTCCTGTTGGAAGGTGAACCTTCGCCCCAGTCTGAGGTCCTGAGCGCTCTGGAGCAGGTTTTCATCAAGGATCTCTCTGTACTTTTCTCTGTTCATCTTTCCCTCGATCCTGACTAGTCTCCCAGTCCCTGCTGCTGAAAAACATCCCCACAGCATGATGCTGCCACCACCAATGCTTCACCGTAGGGATATTATTGGCCAGGTGATGAGCAGTGCCTGATTTCCTCCAGACGTGACACTTGGCATTCAGGCCAAAGAGTTCAATCTCGTTTTCATCAGACCAGAGAATCTTGTTTCTCATGGTCTGAGAGTCCTTTAGGTGCCTTTTGGCAAACTCCAAGCGGGCTGTCATGTGCTTTTTACTGAGGAGTGACTTCCATCTGGCCACTCTACCATAAAGGCCTGATTGGTGGAGTGCTGCAGAGATGGTTGTCCTTCTGGAAGGTTCTCCATCTCCACAGAGGAACTCTGGAGCTCTGTCAGAGAGACCATTGAGTTCTTGGTCACCTCCCTGACAATGGCTCTTCTCCCCCTATTGCTCAATTTGGCCGGGCGACCAGTTATAGGAAGAGTCTTCGTGATTCCAAACTTCCATTTAAGAATGATGCAGAGGCGATTGTGTTCTTGGGGACCTTCAATACTGCAGACATTTTTTTGTGCCCTTCCCCAGATCTGTGCCTCGACACAATTCTGTCTCAGAGGTCTATGGACAATTCCTTCGACCTCATGGCCTGGTTTTTGCTGTCCAATCAATTGAATTTACCACAGGTGGACCCCAATTTCGAGTGTCATAGCAAAGGGTCTGAATACTTATGTAAATGTGATATTTCATTTTTTAATTTTTTAATAAATTAGCAAACATTTCTAAAAACCTGTTTTCGCTTTGCCATTATGGGGTATTGTGTGTAGATTGATGAGGAGCATATACCTCAGACTATTACTTATATTACATGAGCATATTACTTTTCTTTGCCATAGAATGTTTGATTTATATCCATGCATAATGTTGGTCAGTGAACTGCAGGGGGCAGTGAGGTTTTTACCACTGTTTAACCAATGTTTTTCATTATTCTCTGTTTTTAGACACTCAGCCTTCCACCGATGGTGATTGCATTCTCCCAGCTTCCTCTCTCCCTCCTGTGGAAAGGGTAGTGATTGCCAATGAACAGACACATCCAGAAACATTTTCATTAGCCAAGGATAACTACATGGATTTATTCAGCAAAGACTTTGAGGTGGAAGTTGCAACAGTGACAGAGCACAAAGAGATTGAGATGGGGACTAGTATGGATGTAAAAGAAGAAGAAGAAGAGAGGGAGGAGAGCAGTATAGAGGAGGACTGTGAAAAAAACAACAAACAATCATCTGAGAGTAATGATGAGGAGGCAGAGGATGGTGCAGATTTTGCTGACACAGTGGAACATGTTGCAGCTATGGAGCCTATGGATGGAAACAATTTGGTTTCAGATAGTTATGTGTTTGATTTTCACGCTGGTAACAAAGAAGTAGCATGCGTGGGCGAGGTTGAGACAGAGGATATTGGCAAAGAGGTGGAACCCTACGAAACGGTAATGATTATCGGGGAAGATGGGGTTGTGGAGCCTTTTGACGGCGTGATGACAAGTGAAGAAGATGACTTTATTGAGAAGAGCAAGAGCTGTGTCAAAATAAAGACAATATTCAAAAGAGGCATCCCTCAAACTCTCAAGCCCACAGTGCATCTACAAAAGCTCAACATCAATAACCTGCCGATGCCATTGTCTAATAAGCAATTGAGACAAAATAGGGGTCTGAAGATGAAGAAATTTCTATCTCGAGAACGCAAAGCAGAGGTTATTGAATTTTCTGAAGGGAAAAGCCAAGCCAACAGGACGTGCCCCATATGTGGGAAGACTTTTAATCACAATTCCGACATGAGACGGCATGAGAGAGGCCACACAGGGGAGCGGCCACACCAGTGCCTCAAGTGTAGGCAACACTTCCGTCACCGCTTTACTCTGAGGAGACACCAGCTATATGTGTGTGGCGTAGACGCATCACAACCTAGTGGCGAGTCAAACAAGAAGCCTAAAGTCCCCAATAAGTGCACAGTGTGTGACCGAGTCTTATCTCGTTCTACAGACATAAAGAGACATATGTTGACTCGCAAATGTCAGAGAGCTAAGAATAAATTGTCTAATATGAGGGCTCAAGAAAAATCTCGTCAAAATGCAAGTCAGCAACGAAGTGAGGTTCCCTCTGAAGGGAGCACTAGTTCTCCAGCTACAGGGCAGAATGAACCAGAGACATCCAGCAGCGTGCTCCAGCAGCCCTTACCTGAGGAGAATTACATGGAAACATCCATTAAAGTACAACACAACTCCTTACCCTTAGAAAGTGACAGAAAAGAATCGGAGGTAAAAAACACAAAGGCATCCAGTGACTCTAATCTTGAGACAACACCTGTGGACAGTAACTCTATTGCATTCCATGACCCCTCACAGCCCAGGGCTACTGCAGCTAAGACACGTTACATAAGACGAAGGTGGATGTGTCGTATTTGTGGTAATTATTACAAGGGAGACAAGAAATCTCACATGAGATCCCACACAAATGAACGCCCTTTCACCTGTCCTCAATGTGGGTTAACGTTCAAGTACAATAATAATTTGAGGGCACACCTAAGAAAGCTTTGCAAAGTGCGACACCTTGACTCTAAAGATATTGAAGATATTTGCAGAAAACGTTTCAAATGTGATGAATGTGAGGTAACTTTCAGGCTCAAATCAATGTTGAAAGCACACCAACTCACTCACAATCCGCTCTACTGCAAGGTGTGCAGGAGTGTTTTGCCGGACATCAGCGCATTAGCAAGTCACAAGCTCAGGCACCAGCCAGTACAATGCACTATGTGTGAGGAGAACTTCAATATGATTAGGCACCTCACAAAACACTATCTAGATGTCCACAACTTCAGTGGACCGTTCGTCTGCACCCAGTGTAAAATGAGCTACACTGATTTAGGGGGGCTCCTCAGACATGAGACAACTCATTCTGAGGACTCCCCGTTCCAGTGCTCAAAGTGTCCAAAAAGATTCAAATGGTATCAATTTCTTAAACAACACGAGAAAATACATAATGAAGACAAAAGACGTTACCTTTGCTGGGAGTGTGGGAAGGATGTTTCGTCCAATGCACTATTGAAAAAACACATGGAACGTCATCACCATTACCCTAACCCTAAACCCAAAGACAAACTGTACTTTTGCTCCCAGTGTGGGAAGTCCTTTGAGACAAAAAGCTCTTGTGCGGCCCATGAAAATGCACGGCATAGTGCGGTCCGTTACCCTTGCAAAGACTGTGGAAAGCAGTTTGTGAACTCATCCACATTGACGAGGCATGCTTTGATTCATACAGGGGAGAGACCTTTTCAATGCACACACCCTGCCTGTGACAAGACTTTTAGATCAGCATCTGAGCTGAAAGTTCACATGAGATATCATACAGGAGAGCGGCCATTTAAGTGTGAGGTCTGTGGGAAGGGCTTCACTCAAGCTTACTATCTCACCATACACAAGCGACGTCATACAGGGGAGAGACCTCATCCATGTCTCCACTGTGACATGAGGTTCGATTGTGCTCATTCATTGAATCGACACATGAATACTCACACAAAAGGGGGTTCCTATAAATGTTTGGACTGTGGGAAAGGATTTGCCCGTAAATACCTTTTAACAGCACATCAGCAAAAAAAACACTTGGATGATTAGATTGAAAGTTATGTCATGACATGTTTGTGTTTAATTTCACATCAATACAATTTACAATAGATAGCATTGACACTTGGGCAGTGGGTGAATCGTTTCTCAGAGTCAGATAAAAGTACAGCATGTGTAAAAATCAGGTCTTATGTCTGTAATTTCATATTTATTTTTATTCTTCTGCAGATTTTTTTTCCTTTTTTAAATAAATGAGATGTTAAACTGACAATTGTGGACTGGTTTATCGCCCTTTATTGCCTACACAGCAACAAACTTGGTCTGCAGTGATCGCATCAACCTCATGATCCTCATTTTACACCTTTTGATTATGTAGAGAAGTGACTAGTGAGGTTTATTCTCATGCTTAGTGGAACATTGATTTAATTTTGATGGCAGTTAAAGGCATAGTTGTTTTTAGTAGTATCTACATTTATTTTATTGGAATACTTTCTATCATCGGAGAACACCAGAGATAATAGGCTTTACTATTATTTTTCTCATTATAAAGGCTATAATAATGTTGTATCATTCAATAAACCGTCTATTGTACAGTACTGTACCTCCCAGTATCCATGAGACCAGACCATACACAGTAAACAGGACTACTCGACCTTAATCGGAAATAATATGCAGCGGACGGTTTTTGACAGGAGCGGTTTCAGTGGAACACATACTCAGAAAGAAAACAAACCGAGTGCTTCCGTACGCTAGCCGTAGGGGTGGGATATTTTGCAGTCGTAGCTATTGTATCGCTCGGTGTGTTAGGTAGCTACATGTATTGTGTGGTTGATTGGCTACGTTGTTATTGCTAAGGTGAATCTGAAATGGACACCCAGAAAATAGGTAGCTTGCTAACGCGTTAGCGAGAAATAGCTAGCACCTGAGGAAGCTACACTGCTAACTAGCTGACATCCCCTGGTGATGATACCTAGCTTTCTAACTAACTCATTTGGTAACATTTTCGAAGAAACGCGATCATTGCAGTCAAAAATGCTTAGAGTTTATCCTGACATTGTTTTTTAAAGAGACAGCTTGGTAAACATTGGATAGAATTGCTGCTGTTGTGGTGCGGGTGTCGCAACTTCAGTCGTGACTCGTGACATACTAAGTGACCTGCTATCAAGATGCCTGGGATGGTTGTGTTTGGTCGGCGATGGGGAATTGCAAGCGATGATCTTGTGTTCCCCGGTGCTTTTGAGTTGTTTGTCAGGGTTTTGTGGTGAGTGATGCACTGCAATTTCCACGTATGCTATAAACACTGTGAGATTGATACAGATATAACCCAGGGCTGCATTATTCAGTATCAGAGTATCAGGTAGCTGGCACCCATAAAGTCAGCAACAGTTAGCATTTAGGATTTCCATATTAGAAATTAATATTTTCCCCCTTATTCCATCGCATATAAACGAAAGAAAATATCCCAAACCTATCCAACACATACCTATTGAACGTTTAACTCAGCCAATTGCAGTACTGCAACACTAATCTCTAACACTGAACCAGTTGACCTCCTATTGATGATGATGATGATGATGATCCTTACAGGTGGATTGGAACTTTGGTGCTGTATACTTTCCATAAGGGGCGGTTTGACTGTCCTGGTGGGGGAGTCCTCCACAGCTACTTAGTTGTCCTGCTGGTCCTGCTAGCTTTCATCATCCTGTCACTATGTGCCATAGTGTATGTCAGTGCTCAAGGTGAATCCTGTTCCATTTCTATTTCTTTCACATTTTCCACTCTCCTTATAAGGACAACAAGGGTCCAGAGTATTCCCTGCATGTGACCTGACCAGTAATAACTCTAACAATGACAGATCACATATCTATGTTCTCAATATGTTCTACCTTGTACTGTAAGATGGGAAACTCAGCTGTTATTACCTTTGTTTCTCTAGGGACCATCACTAACCCTGGTCCGCGGCGCTCCATCCCTGCGCTGGTATACCTGCGGGCCGTGCTGTACCTCCCTGAACTGGTCTGGGCCATTCTGGGGGCCATCTGGGTGTCTGATGACAGCCAAGGCTGTGAGCCTGCAGAGGTGGCAGCTGTCGTTGCCGCAGTTGTTGCAAGGTGGGTAGAACAGACAGTTATACTCTGTCTATCATTTTCACATACATCTACTTATATACTAACAATACATGTATACAATATGCGCTTTGACTGTTTACATGGTGTAGGGATAGGGATGTCTCCTGATGTTTGACCCTGGATCATGTTCACATCTTCTCTGTTCAAATCAGTTGGATCCTGTTGCTGTCACTGGGGGTGGGGGTGTTGTTCGTGTTCGACCCACTTGGCAACCCCTACTCTGGGCCTGCCATGGTGGAGCAGCTGGGGGTCCGGGACCTGGAGAGCAGTGAGGGGTCCCAACTCCTGTCCACGGCTCGCTCCCTGGCTGTCAGGGTGTGGGAGAGCAGGCTAAGGCTGCTGTGTTGCTGCCTACCTCAGGACGAGAGCCACAGGGCAGCCTTCTCCAGCATCGCCCAGCTTGTCAGCGGCTTCTTCTCGGTAGGTGTTTGTGTGTGTCTGTGTGTATGCATGTGTTTGTGGCAAACATGACACACAGGTGTCACTTCAGGGTGTTTTCAACGTGTTTGTGTGTATAATTGATTAATGGAACATGTAAACCCCTCTCCCTGCTTTCTGGACCTGGTACCCAGTGCCATTTAATGTGTGTGTGTGTGTGTGTGTGTGTGTGTGTGTGTGTGTGTGTGTGTGTGTGTGTGTGTGTGTGTGTGTGTGTGTGTGTGTGTGTGTGTGTGTGTGTGTGTGTGTGTGTGTGTGTGTGTGTGTGTGTGTGTGTGTGTGTGTGTGTGTGTGTGTGTGTGTGTGTGTGTGTGTGTGTGTGTGTGTGTGTGTGTGTGTTATAGGATACAGACCTGGTTCCCAGTGACATAGCAGCAGGTCTGGCTCTGCTGCACCAGGAGCAGGACAAGATGGCGCAGTGCCGAGACCCAGATGACATTCTTGCTCATAGCCCCTCTTCACCCATTGTGAGTACAGTGCTGGACTCAGTCCGTCCCAGTCATTCACCTACTGTTTATATCACACATTCTACAAATTCCTGGTTTGGTCTGGTTTGTAGGCTGAGGATCTGGAGGAAGAGTTGGAGAAGGCTGCCGACTGTATGCAGTTTGCTGTGGCAGCGTACGGCTGGCCCATGTACGTCTACTCCAACCCTCTCACTGGGGCCTGCAAACTCAGCGGGGACTGGTAAGACTTCAACACCTTTAAATATGATCCTTAGTCTCTATTCAGAACAGGGGTGTCACAATCACCTTTCCTAACCGCCATTTGTTTTACTGCTGACGTGAAAAAGTGTCTTTATGTGTGTTTGTGTTTCAGCTGTAGGAGCCAAGCTGCAGAGTATGACATTGTTGGTGGAGATCATCTTGGCTGCCATTTCTCCTCTATCCTACACAGTACCGGCCTGCAGTACAGAGACTTCATCCACGTCAGCTTCCACAACCAGGTAGCACCTCTGACAGACACACCATCACCAGTCACCTACTCTGTAACTAGGCACTGACTCCCACATCACCCACTGTTTGTCCCAGATCTATGAAATCCCCTTCTTTGTGGCTCTGGACCATAAGAGAGAGGCAGTACTGGTGGCTATCAGAGGAACATTATCACTCAGGGTGAGTTAAATTTTCTCTGTATATCTCTGTTATTCTATTTCTCACAGGTCTGCTTGAGCCATGTTTACCTCTATCACTCTTTCTTTGCTTTATCACCCTATGACTGGAGCTATTTTCCTCTGTTAGTAATACTCTAGTTGAGTCTTCTCTCTCCCCATCTATGTATCCCCATCTATCTAATCTGATTCTGATTCCCGTGAGTTCACTATGTCACTCACTCACTATCTCTCATAATGAGTCTTTGTTTGTCTGTAGGATCTGTTGACAGACCTGTCCACTGAGTGTGAGAACCTGCCCATCGAGGGGGTTTCAGGAACCTGCTATGCTCATAAGGTGAATGGAACTGTCACTATATTTCAGTGTCTTCACATTGTAACGTTGCGCTCTCCTGACTCAGTCCCTGCTGTGTGAACTATGCCTAGTACCACCGTAAGCGACAGTGTAGTGTCATTGTTTAAGTGTGAGTGATAGTGGAGGATGTGAACAGTAACCTCTCTCTGTTGTCTCTGTTCCCCAGGGCATGTCTCAGGCAGCAGGGTACATCTATAAGAAACTCATCAACGACGGCATTTTAAACCAGGCCTTTTCCATCGCACCTGTAAGAACCACTACGACTATTTACCTAGTCATGTACCTGTCGTCATTAAGTGCCAGTCTTTGATTGTAAATAACACCAACAACACTGGAGGTGGAGGAACTGACAGAAATAACCCATGTCAGCTGCAGAGGTAGGTGTAGTGGGGAGTACCCCTCTAGGAAACCAACATCTGTGTGTGTGTGTGTGTGTGTGTGTGTGTGTGTGTGTGTGTGTGTGTTTCTAGGAGTACAAGCTGGTCATCACTGGCCACAGTCTGGGCGGGGGCACGGCCTCTCTGCTGGCCATCCTACTGCGCAGCTCCTTCCCAACCCTGCAATGCTATGCTTTCTCACCACCAGGGGGACTCATGAGGTAAGGCCATTCTGGGACTTCACACTTTGGCAGCTGCAGCTGGCAGGACATGCTGTGTATTAAAACACAGTGGTGAAAGTGAAGATAGAGGTAGGAAACTAAAGCCTCAAAGAACTTCTGCACTACCCTGTCTGTGTGAATTGTAAATAGTCTTGCATCAGCGGGTACTGTAGTGTGCTTCAATGACTAAAAATGTTATATGTAAAAGTTCCCTGATGCTTAAAAAAATGAAGTCCCCTGAAAAGTATAGTCCCCTGATGCTTGACTGAAAAAGTGACAACTTATTATTATTAGCTGGACTGACTGAAACTGTACTATGAGTGTATACAGTATAATGGATACATTGAGTCATAACACAGCTTTGCAAGGAAATATTCAGACTGTGTAATGCACTAATAAGTTACTTCTTTCTCTCTATAGTAAAGCCCTGGCTGACTACTCCAAGGATTTTGTGGTATCTGTCGTACTGGGTAAGGACCTTGTGCCCAGGTAAGTAGGAGAAAAAGAGAAACCTTAACGTCAATAATTCTACATGGCCTCAATTCGTTGTCTCCTTTCCTTCATCTGCATTGATCTGACAAGCTATGATCATTGAAGGCCATATGACTGAAACATATTGGAGATGTTCAGTTATGCAAGTCAGTGCAAATGAAGGAGAAGATGAGGCCACTTAAGACCCTTTAGATGCCCTCTTGTCATCCTGAGGTGCATCTCGATCTTCCAAATTGGCGCCTCTGTCCCCTTTCCTGTATTCCCTGCTTGATTTCAAATTGCTCAATCAATGAGTTTCTGTTTAAAAATGTATATTTCTGTGACACAATTCTCAATGGACCAGGATAAGATAAATTTCCAGTGGAAAGTCCTCAATTCTGATGCTAAATGTGAATGTGCTGTGGTAAAGAGACTATTCCTGACTCTGAGTGATGGAGCAGCTATATTTGGCTCTGCCCCGTTATTACAGGCACAGAAATGAGAGCAACTCTCTCCCTTTCTTTTCTCTCTCCCTTCTGTCACCCTCTCTCATCCTCTCTATTTTACCAGGTTGAGTATTCCCAACATGGAAGACTTGAAGAGGAGAATACTTAAAATGGTTTCTAATTGCAATAAGCCCAAGGTGAGAATATTGACACAGAAAGCTTTTATATGTGTGTTTTTACTGGAGGTTTGGTTAAGAGTATGGAAATGTCATTGTGTTACATAGAAAGACAAATCTTCCTCTCTGTACATTACCCTTAATCAAAACTTTATTTAAATAGCACATTTCATACATGGATGCAATACAATGCCCTTTACAGGACACATAAATAAAAACAAACAAACAAACAAATACAACAGAGAGAGACTAATGCAAGGCGAAGGATAAAAGTGTAGTAAAAAGGATGTGCTAAAAGAACTGAAAGACTAAAAGACTACAATTATAAAAACATAAAAGCAACCTCCCTCTCTCTCTCAGTACCGTATCCTGCTGCAGGGATGTTGGTATGAGCTGTTTGGGGGCGACCCTGATGACTTCCCTACTGAGATGGACAACCGAAGGGAGGAGGAGCTCAGCCAGCCTCTACTAGGGGAGGAGTCACTGCTGATTCGCCGCTCATCGTCATATCAGAGCCTGGCATCCGAGGACTCACCTGTTCACACTGCCCACCTGCCACTCTTCCTGCCGGGCCGAATACTACACATTACAGAGGACGGGCCCACACGCAGGTGTGTTTCATCTCAGACGCACACACACACACACACACACACACACACACACACACACACACACACAAGCATGCATGCATGCATACACACACATTTCCAACATCCCATAATGGAGACAAAGTTTCTGTCATTGATCAATGAATTTGTGCTGTCTTCCCCTCTATCGCCCCACTATCTTCCCTCTTCTCAGATCCTGTTTTTCCCAGGTGCGATACCGTGCAGAGTGGTCCAGTGAGACTGCATTCCGGAGTGTTCTGATTAGTCCCAGGATGATAGCTGACCACATGCCCGATGCAGTGCTCCGATCGCTCCGCAGTCTGACGCGTGATAGGCCATTTTCCCTCTGCCCGTCGTCACTAAGCAACAGCCACCTCAACGTCATCTGAGTCCCACTGCAAGCCTGGACAGGATGCCTGACTGTCTCATGCCCCCTGTCTCTTCACACAGCCCCCCCCCCCCCCCCCCCCCATCCATCAGAGCTCCTTGTCCCCCAGCCCCTGTCTATAAGCCCTTGTCCCTACCTTCAGCTCCCCCCCCCCACCCCTCCAGCCCCAGTCACATCCTCTTGTCCCCAGCCAGACCACACAATGACAGTCATGGCTTGATGGTCAGAGCTTTTGAACAGAACAAACTTGACTCGTCGATGAGATGCAATACTGTCTCTCTCTGAAGGACTTTTAAAGGGGGGTGTTGCAATGTTGCTTTTATTTATTTCTATTTTTCGAGTTGTTGCCAATACAATGGTTATTACTGTTATTTTTTGAAAATATTGTGTCATTATCATCGATTGTGCTTTGTGTACAAAGTAAGAAAACGTTGCAGTTTCACTGTAATTCAAATGTCCATTTACATTTCTGTGTGATTGTTTTTAAGTTGCTAGACTGTTGGTGTTGGTGAAGGCTGCCCTTCCACTCACTAATCAGGATCAGGCGTTTTGTCTTCCACCTAATGGTTGATATTAGGATTGGGGGTTAGGATAATCTGATCCTAGATGTATTAAGGTGGTTATTATTTATGTCGTGTAACTGTGGTTCGTCTTTGTCCTGTGCTGAATGTCTGAGACTTTGAAAATCAGGGTGAATAGTGCCTATGCATTGCAAAACCAACAGTCATCAATACATAATGCTTGACAAGCAATTGCTGGAAGGTAACCTCAGTGCAATGAATTATTTTGTTTTGCACTTTATATACTGAAGGATAGTGCATGATACTTTTAACAAGTTTTATTGGCATGATAACATCCTTTGGGTGAAAAAAACGGTAGCTGTAGCCTAATTACTCCAATTTCATATAATAACATATTTGTTTCTGTTTACTTGCCATATACATATTACTTTCAGGTATTGTAAGATGATGGGAAAGTGATGTCTGTATAATAATTTTGGATTGTGGATTATTTAAATCGAGTTGACAGACTTGATACAAATAAAACAAACGTCATGATAAACTGTCTGTTTGATGCCACTCAAACATCTTCCAAAGTTCCTTAACAGTACTACCAGACAACAACCTGTTGAGTAGAAGCAACAGAAGCCTCCACACTGAATGTCTCACATGATGTGGTGGTCACGCAGCGAGCCGGGTTACAGTGGAGCATTGATAGGGAGCTAAAGATGGAATGAAACACTGAAGCAAACTATGATAAAATGTTTCCAATACTAGATCAAAAAGGATTAGCCACGGTTCTCCCCTCGATCCCTCCCATCCCTCTTTTAGCATGTGACGTCAGCGTGACGGTCCAGTCAACAACACAGAAGCTCATCTGTTGGGAAGTCGGAGGGACAGGACAGGGCAACTGTAAAAAGCGGATCCAAGTAAAGACTTTTCTATTTAGCCCCTTGAAAGTCAGCCGTCCACTGCAGAAAGGGATCATAACTTGTGTCGTGTCGTTTATTTTTTGTATTTATTTTTTTTTGTTCAGTTCTTCACAGTCAGTAGCTATGGTAGCTTGACAAGAATTGTGCATACTCTTTGGTCTCGCTATAGAATTATAAGGCAGGTTGCTGCTGGCAGGTTTTCGCAAGTAGCTTTTTCCTCGGCTAGCTCGAGCTAGAGCGAAGAGGGGCCAAGAAAATGGAGCTGGACGACGGAGTTCTCTACCAGGACGACCCGGGCACTTCGGCTATGATGTCCGAACGGGTGTCGGGTCTGGCGAGCTCCATTTACCGAGAGTTCGAACGGTTGATCGGGCAATATGACGAGGACGTGGTGAAAGAACTCATGCCACTTGTCGTTGCCGTGTTGGAGAACTTGGACTCGGTGTTCGCCATAAACCAGGAGCACGAAGTCGAGTTGGAGCTTCTTAAAGAAGACAACGAACAACTTATTACCCAGTATGAACGGGAGAAAGCGCTTAGGAAACACACAGAAGAGGTGGGTTGGACTGACAGAGAAAGAGAAAGAAACATGGACAAAGTCCTTGTAGACTATGCAAGGAAGGGTTATGGAAAGCTTGCTTGCACAGCCACTACCACTAGCTCTACTAGGCCACTCAAGTTAGCTTTGACAGTTGGAGCGCAAGTAACGTTATCCACAAAAGCACAGACCGTACCCGAGTAGAAAACTGGCTATCCCCATGGGAGCAACTATTGCACCTACATTGGCTTCTTGATAGATTTAGCAAACAGTAATTCGTTCTAAAAACTGATGGTCACTGATTCTGCTGGTTGCCTTAAGGCCAGATGACTTTAGGCCTAATAAGCTCTAGCACTGGAGTTAAGAAATGAATGAGATATCTGCTTACATCTATCTAGTGACATTACCATTCTAGCAGATACTGAACAACTCTACATGCAGCATCAACCTTTTGTTGTTGCACAGGCAGTTACTCCAGACAGCTTTGAATATTAATTTGTTTACAGGAGTTTCAGTCTGAGCTTATTTGTTTTATTGGATGTGAATGCAAACTCCTGCAGTGCTTCTGCACACAGAGTTCCATTTAGGAGTGACGGTGGAATCTGAACTAGCATAATATGACCAGTATATGAACTATGGTCACACATTGTAATAAATCTGCCACCCATTATGAAAGTCCATAGATATATTTCTGTAGTTTGAGTGAATTGAATACATGTGATACTCATAGACAATCAGACAGCAGAGAGCATAATCCAGATGTGACCCTCCCATTCAGAGCTCATGTCCATTAATCTCTCTCTCTCTCTCTCTCTCTCTCTCTCTCTCTCTCTCTCTCTCTCTCTCTCTCTCTCTCTCTCTCTCTCTCTCTCTCTCTCTCTCTCTCTCTCTCACACATATTACACACACATACCTTTTGGGGTTGGTTGGATTTCACACCCTGACCCCCCTGTTCTGTGTCATTAAACACTTTTTATTTCCCATAATCCCAAAGTGAAAGCTCCTTTCCTCTCCTTAAGACAAGTTAACCCACGGGTCATGTGATCCTTTGTTAGTAGCAACAGGCATACAGGCTTGGCATACAGGCTTGCCTTGCGCCTGCGTTGTCAAGTTCTTAGTTCTGCTCATTGAGTTTTGTTTTGCTTTATTTCTGACAGTATGAGCACATCTTACGAGGCCTCTGTTGGTATTGGCACCTGGTGCGTGTGTGTGTGCGCGTGTGTGTGTGCATGTGCGTGTGCGTGTGTATCGTTTTGACATGTCATGATTTGAACTGAAGGGTGGGGCAGGGCGGGAATGTGTGTGTGTGACCAATCCTTTACTTTGCTCTGCTCTTGTCGTTGTCATAAAATGTGGAATGACAAGAACAACAGGTCAAAATCAGTTTGTAAATCATTCACAAACAGTTCATAAACACTTCAAAATGCGGTTGATCTCTGTTAGGCTAAATTTGCGAAGAGTTTTAGGTAGAAAAACATTCACTCTCAGTAATTGGCTTTACACAGCCCTAACTCAATGACATGAGTTATGTTCTTCATTCGGGCCCTGTAGGAAACCATTCCTTGCACAGCCAGCAAGCATGATACACTACACTATAACTATGACTTCCTATTACTACATCCTATCATCCTGATTTCTGGACTAAAACTGTTTGTACTGGAAGGAACTGCTTCACATTTAACAGAGGACGGACTTTCTCCGTACTTTTCAATATAGCCCAATGTGTCAGTGGGACTCATAGGGCATGACATTAAGACAGGAGGAAGTCATTATGCCAGGCCTGGCCCTGTTGGTTGTGTGAAGGACATGTCTATGTTGCAGAGGAACTGTGTGTAAAGACTATTTTGTTGTTGTGATAACTCTACTGACAATGACCTAGAACCTGTGTTAAGATCTGACTCCTGTATTGATGTGATTAGTTTGATGACTGTATTAACTCTGACCTGTGACCTGTGTTGACGCGATAACTATGTTAACACAGAAGCAGAGTTCTCACTCTGGTGTGTGACATGTTCACGTCAGTGTCAGATCTAAAACAGAGTTCCATGACTCACACTGCAGGGTAGACATACAGTACAGCACGGCCTCTTCACAGCTCACTACAACATTAACCCCTCTGTGACACTGTGACTGGCTGAGTAAAGCTAATGGCTGTGAGTGAAGCTAATGGCTGTTGTTTTTTTATTAGAAAAATATCACTCTGACAAAACCAGCTTCCACCAGTAAATAAATAAAAGACAGCCATCCAAATATGGCACATTGGTCTGAGGAAAATAGTTTGAAAATGGTGTAAGTGCTTCTAGACTCACTGACTTTTTGCAAACCGCACATTTATTGTTTTGGGATGCGAATACCATAACATGACCAAGTTATGTCTCACTACTGCAGTTGACCCATTGGGACTCACTCTCACAAGCAGACAGACTCAGTAGTAAGCCCTGTCCCATTCCTTCCGGGTACAAACTCAGGGCCCAGGGTGACACTCCTCAGTCTGAGTGTACAGACAGGGAGGGGAAGAGGGCAGGGTCCGTCAGGAAATTCCCAGAAATACAGCACTTCCTGAGTTCCCCTCTCCGGCCAGGATACTACTCGGACCCGCTCCCTCTGACCCCTAAAATAGTGATGATGTCAGAGACCCACGAGGAATGCTGTCACTCTTCAGTCCGATTCTCCACCCTTCTCCCATAAGTGTACACTCATTCACTCCTCCTCCAGCATTGCATTGGGTTAAGCATGGTTATGTTAAAGCAACCTTGTTTCAACCAACCTTGGTTTCACCGTATTTGTTAGAGCAAAAACGTTCAATTGAATTTGATAAAGACCGTAATGCTTTATACAGGTCTTGGTGGGGTGCCTGCCACCTACCTAAGTAAAGGTAAGAAAAACACATATCAATGAGAAATGCTTATACCACGGCAGGTTCCCCGCAATTACACAGGTATATTACCATCCCCTCCTCTCATACTTGTTGCAGGCTGCTGATGAGGATGTTGGTAGATGTACCTCAGGCTACAGTCAGGAGCTGTTATGGCCCCGTTCAGTTTTCCCCAGCATCAAAGAAGGGGAACCGTCAGGAGTCAGGACTGCCAAAAGAGCTCTGGCATAGCACTGAGATTCTCTTGTAAAGTCAACTTTACGACTAGAAAACCAATGTTTCTCTCATGAGTTAGGCCTATCTCTTTCCAGGAATAGGCCTAGAGCTTTGAATCTGATATCCAGTTCAATTGGATTTCATGGCTCAGGCTATTCATATTTTATTATTGATTTTGGAAAATGAGCAGGTGTTTCATTTTTGATGATAAACTAGCCATCTAGTTCTGTGTCTGATCTCGATGTTTTCAATATTTCCCCTGGCCCCTATGGCAGAGCCCTGGATGCCTCAGTTTCCCAGCTGCCCCAGTAATAACTAGCCAACCCACTGAGGACTGAGCGCAGTTAATAAGGCTCTCTATCAATAGAGTGCCGATACAGTGGAGCCGTGTGTGTGTGTGTGTGTGTGTGTGTGTGTGTGAGAGAGAGAGAGAGAGACCTAGCCAGCCAGCCCTGTGTGAGTGTGTGGGGACAAAGAGAGCATTATATGTGTTCAGGAGAGGAGAGGGTAGAGACGGAGAGAGCGTCTGACTGAAGAAGGGTAGAGGAACGCTCATTCTCTGGAGCCATGTCATATGAACATCCTCCTCTGGGTCATATGATGAGCCGCGTGTGTGTGAGAGAGGTGGGAGGTTAATGAGGTAGTTAGCCTGTGTGTGTTGGTGGAGTGTTTTACAATCTGTCTAAATGTTGTCTGAGGTCACTGAATATACAGGGTGAGATGTTACTCTTGAAGATAATCCTTTATGAGCAGTATTCACCATAGTAGTCTCCTGATATCCCATATGAATTTGAATTGGGACTAGTAAACTGCACTTAACAGGAGTCATGCAGCATTTCCCCAGACACAATTCCTTAGACACCATAGACAATCATCTGTATGAATGACTGTGCTTATGTGTGAGTGTAGGATTGTATTAGTGTGTGTGTGTGTGTGTGTGTGTGTGTGTGTGTGTGTGTGTGTGTGTGTGTGTGTGTGTGTGTGTGTGTTGAAAAATGAAGTTGCTACTGCCCCCCAGCCCCCCTACAAGTCCTGCCCTCTCCAGTCCTAGTCAAAATGCATTAGGGTATTTTCACACTTGTTCCCTTTCCCTTTCAGAAATCAGGTCACGTAGATGGTCGTAGATGGAAGCAGGTCACGTTGATGGTCTCAGAAACTGTTGGCATGTGCTGTCTCTGAATGATTTTTATCTGAACACGTACCATGACATCTGCATAGAGAATAGCCTTTTTGTTCTGTAAGGCCTTAGGAGATGGGGCAGGGGACTCAAGTGATTCTCTCCTCAAGTAGATGACTCGTCATCAAAGCCGATGGGCTGACTGATAGGGCTCCCGTCCACACAGAGTTCCACGATCACAAGACTACTCAGCCCTTCAGGGTGTTTGTGTGACTTAGAGGTCCAGGAGTGCACTGTACTAGACCCCTGAAACAACTGTTTATCTGATACATAGGGTGTTTTGGAATGCTGGAATGGGACAAAAGCCTGCACACACTACACTGATCTAAGCTAAGCTTTGACAAAACAGGTTCTGTGGTGTGTGTGTGTGTGTGTGTGTGTGTGTGTGTGCGTGTGCGCGCGCGTGTGTGCGTGTGCGCGCGCGTGTGTGCGTGCGTGTGTGTGCATGTAAATGTAAATGTAAGTGTAAGTTGTCAGGCAGGCGGTGGGTGACAATGTCATAATGACATATTGTGTGTGGGTTGGCAGTGAGAGTATGCCCTTTATTCCGGAGAGGTATGCCAGTTATTTACATACACAAACACACACCTACACAGTCACTCTGTCCTCGTCCACATGGCCTCAGCCATGTTAAATCTCTTTCGCCACTCCTTAGGTTTCCCTGTTCTCACAGACAAACACAGTCACAGTCAATGTCACAGTCAAAGTTCTGTTCTGTTTGAATGCCTGCCGCCGGGTTGAACTGACCACAGCAGCTGGTGCTTAGCCCTGTTGAAAACAGTGAACTCTGTACTGGAGTCTGGTCCCGTGGTAGAGCTGCCGCCTCCAAAGTACATATCATCCGGAAGTTAGGGGTTTAAACTCCCTCATGAACTTGTTCCCTCTTGCGTCTCCTAGTCCCTTTCATCCATCTCCTTGTCTCATTCTGACTGGTTCAATAAAGCTCAGTCAGGCGTTGCTGAGTGCATCTGTGTTTTCCTATGAGACAGAGGTCTCACCAGGGTGCTATAGGTTTACAGTGTCAACCCTTTATCTCAATCTGATCTCACTGTCTGTCTGCCTGCCACCACGGACACAGCCATAGTGGAGGGGAAGGGGGGGGGGGGGGTGCAGGCTGTTAGACACACTTTTACACACACTGACAGATCTGTCAGTAACACACACAAAGTCTATGTGTGTGTGTGCCAAGTTACTGGCGCTGTGCACCTGTTGAGCAGAGGGATTGTCTGACATTCACAATGGGGTTGAAGACAGATGACCCATGTCCCCCCATAGCCCCACACCACACACACACACACACACACACACACGCTGAAGTGGAAGACGGAGAGACAGAAGAATGTGTGAGGTGTTATCCCTTTCCTGGTCTCAACCCTGTTAGAGCAGTGAGTTACTGTAGACACCGTAAACAGAGACAGGTTCATAGGAGTGCCGACACGATGACCTTCATACATGGTTGTAAGATTCCTCTGTCATGTCAGTCATCTACAGGTCATTAACCAAACTCACTGGTTGTTGGTTGGTAAAAAAAATAAACTAGTATGGTAGTGTTCAGTGCTTTAATGTAACCCTTTCTCCATCTCCATTTATTTTTTCCTCTCTCTTCCTCTCCTCTCTCTCTCTGTAGAGGTATTTGGTGTTTGAAGATTCTCATGAGGGGGAGAAGAAGGATCTCCAGGGTCGACTGGTGATGCTGGAGTCTCACACACGCCAATTAGAGCTCAAAACCAAGAACTATGCAGACCAGAGTGAGTTAGACACCACACACACTCATGCACTCACACACCTCACACTACCTACTCTGTCCCATGGACTGTGTGTATACGTCTTGTGACTGTGTTGCCCCCACTGCCTGAAGGCAGCTGGAATCTCTCCATCACCCCCAATGAAAAAAAAACATTGGTACCAGTTACGTAATGTCCTGTCCCTGTTTTCTCCCGCTGTTCTTAACACATTTACACAGCCCAATGTCCTGTCCCCATTCTCTAATAGAATAGAATAGGGGCCGCACATGTTCTAACTTGAGATATCTGTATAGCAGCTCTGACGTTCAGCACATAAATCATGCATTGATGTCAATGGGAAATTCCTGTGAAAATTGCTAGTTTGAGTACTGTAGGAATGACATTTGCACTGAGAAATGCACCAGTGTATTGGAGGCTGGCTACAGGCTGAGATTGTCTTTGTAGATCACCTGCATAGCTGGAAGCTGTGTGTGTGTGTGTGTGTGTGTGTGTGTGTGTGTGTGTGTGTGTGTGTGTGTGTGTGTGTGTGTGTGAGTGTGAGTGAGTGACTGTGTGTTACTGTGTGAATGTGCCGCCAAGCACAGCCTCACAAACCGTGGGAGGATCATTACATAAGGAATAAAAACAAGGCAGCAGTGGTGTCAGTTGGTAGTTGTCTCAATAGGCTGTAAGGGAGTCAGCGCTCTCTTTTATGGCTGGGTTTCATTGTTACCGATAGTAAATGCACACACACACACACACACAAACAAACACACACACACACACACACAAAATGTATTCTCTCACTCAATTTAGCATTCATTCATGCCATCTCTATTGATTCAGTCTATAGTTGCGTTTTGAGTGTGAAATGTCTTAGTTAACATAGTTAGGGGGAAGCTGTGGTGGCTGCCAGCTGACCCCGAGTGAGTGAACACACACACACACACACACACACACACACACACCGACCGCCTGACTCTGTATTCTACCAGATCCCCCCTCGAGTCCACAGTTGTTGTTCTCTCTTTCTCCCTGTCATCGTCTTTAGTTTTCTCTCTCACCGTGCACGTCAGTTTGTTAACGACTTAAACAGATTTAAGAAACTATAGTGAAGGATCTATCACCCATCTCTCTCTTACTTTGACTGCTCTTTTCCCCTCTCTTTCTCTCTTCTTCTCTTAAACAGGTGTGTGTGTGTGTGTGTGTGTGTGTGTGTGTGTGTGTGTGTGTGTGTGTGTGTGTGTGTGTGTGTGTGTGTGTGAAAGAGAGAGACAGAAAGAGGAAGAAAGTTGATGATGAACAGGACCGATATAGCTGACTGTTGGCTCAGAACACACAGTGATTTAATCTCAACTGACACACACACACACACACACACAGACACATGTTGGTTTCCTAGAGGGGTACTACCCACTACACCTACCTCTGCAGCTGACATGGGTTATTTCTGTCAGTTCCTCCACCTCCAGTTCCT
Source organism: Argentina silus (assembly GCF_951799395.1). Lineage (NCBI taxonomy): Eukaryota > Metazoa > Chordata > Actinopteri > Argentiniformes > Argentinidae > Argentina > Argentina silus. The sequence goes on along the minus strand of NC_139670.1, from coordinate 12,271,891 downwards.
CTATCTGTCTGCTTTTAGTCATGGTGAACAATGATTTGGCTCTCATATTATTGTGACATTGACTTGCCTTTTCCATCGTTCAATTGAGGTTTTGTAAGCACAGAAACTTGCAGACTGGTACTAGAATATGGTGGACACCGTGAGAAGATAGATGGTTTTGGTTTGCAACTACAACCCATAATAAAGCCACAGACCCAAAGCCAGTATTACAGTCCATAGTTGTTACCCAGGCTAGTTGGCCATAAATGAGACGACTCTGGCAGCCGTAGTAACACTTGTCTGGTGTTGGGACGGAGTGTCATTGTCAATGAGCAGATGGCAAGGCCATGTTAGTGTCTCAGTTTCTGCCTTTGTGAGAGAGAGCATTGTCGGGTTGGGCAGTCATCTGAACACACACACACACACACACACACACACACACAACGTTGTCAGGGTGTTTCGTCTACAAACAACCAATGCCAGCCAAGAGTACCACACAATGGATAGTGCTCTAGACTCTAGAGTATGTTTTCCTTAGATGGAGGGAGACAGATTTGTGTGTGTGTGTGTGTGTGTGTGTGCGTGCCTGGTGTGTTTGTAACTGTTTGGATTGTATGACTGTCGATGGGCCTGTGTGTATCTGTGATATTTGGTTTGTGTCATTGTGTGTTAGAAGGCGTATATGTTCTGCTTTCTTGAACAGTAGGAAGTAGATTGTGTTCTGGGGTGACTGTGCTCCTTCAGCCTGCTTGATTATGGCAGGATTATGCTCATCCAGTGACCCCCTAACTCAAAGCTTTACAAAAGGCAGTCTGGAAGATCAGTCTTCCCTGCTCACTTGAGAGCTGTAAAGACAGTTTTTTTCCTGGTGCACTGAGGACACCTTGTGGCTGTGGGTTGCTACTACAACCCCTAGTTATTTGTTGCCTTGATTCAGATCTGACTTGTACAGCTCCCGTCACTTCAGAAATACTGTATTTATGTGGCCTGTGGTGGTCCAGTGGTCTAGCACCATGGCCTACAGTGCACACATACGCCCATGTCGGCTTGGGTTAGAATCCGGCCCATGCCCTGCTGACATACCCTCTCCTCCTTACTTTCCTGTCTTTCTCTACTGTCTCTATCCAATAAAACTGAAAAACACAAAAGTATACCACACTCCAAAAATAACCTAAAAAAGGGAAATACTATATTTGTGTGTGTACTTACCTTGTTTTTGGCTTATATATACATGTAATTAAATGATCTGACCACTCAGTAAAATAAATTGTTGTCATAAGGCTCAGGATAATTCAATGAAAAGAACTATGCTATACTCTCAGGATGATGTAACTTGATTTGGCCTACATCAAACAAAATATCTGAACACACACAAACGTCTATTTGTTCCTTTTATGACAGCTTGTGTTTTATGTTTCCCTCACCGTCATTGCCCTCTATTCTGTTCTGTTGTTGTGAGTGATGTCCTCACATGGAACTGTTCTCTCTTTCAGTTGGCAGATTGGACGAGCGAGAGGCAGAACTGAAGAAGGAGTACAATTCCCTTCACCAGAGACACACAGAGGTATGGAGGTGCCACAGGAGTCGATAGATGGATTTAGATAGCATAATCATAACAATATAGGTACATGGATAATGATAAAGTTAATGCATATATTCTTGCACAGCTCTCTTGTCTATACCAATCTCCTAGCAGAGCGTCCTCCCATAGGCTATACCTGAACCAAGAAAAAGACACTGCTATTCCCAGTCCATTGTCAGTTCAGACTATAGCAGAGAGACAGAGAGATGAGGGGAGGGAGAAGATGTGGAAATGGGTCATCTGAAGCCGGCTGGAGCGTTAAGTCTCCAAACATGAAGTGTCATGTCGAGTTGGTCAGGCTGTTATCCATAATGCATTACAAGCAGATGGTCTTGGCTCCAATGCAAAAACAAATCATTCGGGCCCACACAGCCAATATGAAATCTGAATATGAAGGCATATACAGTATGCCTCAAATGGAACCTGCCACACACACAGTTGACAGCTGAATACCCCGGTTGGAAAGACTGCCTGTTGCAGCTGTGCACAGACACAAGAATCACATGGAGGCAACTGCCTGCCTGACAGCCAATACGTTTCACCTCTAATGAGAGCCGCATGTCACGTGAAATCAAGTTTAAGTCCAGTGCATCCCAATTTAAAGGCTGTATTTTTTATCTGCTCTGGATATCTGCATGTTCCACTTTAGTACATGCATTCACTTAACTATGATACTTATCAGGAGTCTACTGTATGACTGTGAAGTGCATTCTTCCCTCCTCCCTTCCTTGAGGTAAATCTCTGACCTGGCATGACTGAGTGTGTGGTTTTCACTTCATACTTCACACCTGTCTGGTCATGTCGGATCAGTGATTTCCGATGAAGTAAAGGAGGAATGATTTATTGGAACACTGTTAAAATGAACCCCCCCTCTCCTCTCCCTGTGTGGTATGTTCCACGCAGATGATCCACAGCTACATGGAGCATCTGGAACGATCCAAACACCAGCACACAACACCAGCAGACCCCTCAGACTCAGGCACGCTGGGCAGAGGACGGTAAGACTAAACCAACACAACAGGAAATTATTCCTCACCGATGTTCCTGTTATTATGATGATGATAATAATAATAATGCATTTATTTTGTATCGCTTTTCTCATTACTCAAAAGACACTACATATAGTTGGATAAATAAAAAGTTAAACAAGCACAGTGAACACAACAAAGCAAGTTTAAAAAGATGGGGTTTGAAGGAGGAGAGCGTGCTGGATTCTTTGATATCTGTAGTTATTTTGTGTCATGTTCACCTGTCACTTTGAGCCACGCTCCAAGATCACTGTACGGTATACAGGTGTAACACTAACTAGCCAGGGTTAAAAAAAGGGATTCCAACTTCCTGGATGCGCTGGTCTCAGAACTTTGAAGCAAATCAGCTGCCTCCCACCAGGCACCTGACAAACATCAGCCCCTGGCCTGGGCATTGATAAAGTGTCTTGTCATTGTAGATGTATACCTGATTTGGTTCCCAAATGTATTTCGCATTGCGTCTCACCTAAAGGTCATTACGAAAAGGAATTGGCTGGGACCCACTTTTTGACTGTGGATGAGGGCTAAGCTTAGCATATAGGACCACAGTGTCTCTATGGCTGTGAATGAGTAAGCAGTATTGTATGGAAGGGAGGGAGGACTCAACCCCTCTTCTACTGAAGCTCAATGACTTCAGTATTTCTAGGGGGGGAGGGGGGGGGGGCGACTTTTGCCAGCGTTTTGTCTGTGTGAGAGTGTTTGTGTTGATGTGGAGTGTTCCAGTGCTACAGGCACCACTCCCACCTGTCTAATCTCCACAGGCTGGCTCTGCGGATGTAGGTCAGGAAACCTGTCTAAGAAAAGAAAGGACAGGACAGGAGAGGAGAGGGTTTGGAAGAGAAGATTGATGGGAGAGGAGATGGGAGATAATGGAGACGACAGAATAGACTGGGGTTGTGAGAGACACAGAGAGAGACAGGGACAGAGAAGAGAGAGAGAGGGGAGAGGGAGAAAAACAGTACAAGAGGGAGTAAAACAAGGAATAGGGGAGAGGAAAGGCAGAGATTGGGATGGATGGAGACCGGGGGAATCTGCTGGGTATAAATTGGGCAGTTTTGGCAGTGGCTAGTCAGAGTAATCCCCCAGTGGGATGATGAGAGGTTCAGTGGTTTGGTGCTGTAGTAATAGTGCTTTAGTCTGTTGGGAAGATTATGAGCTCTGTGGTGAAGTGAAACAGCACTGTGAAAGGAGGTCATTGGACTCCCATTGGTGGAAATACCACGAAATCAGATCAACTTGGAGCTTTTTAAATCCTCTCAGATTTATGTGAATCTTTACCATCGGGATTTGGATGTTGTTTGTTTTCCAGAAAGTGTGTGTGTGTGTGTGTGTGTGTGTGTGTGTGTGTGTGTGTGTGTGTGTGTGTGTGTGTGTGTGTGTGTGTGTGTGTGTGTGTGTGTGTGTGTGTGTGTGTGTGTGTGTGTGTGTGTGTGTGTGTGTGTGTGTGTGTGTTTCTATAGAAACCCTCTATAGTCCCTCAGTCACTGCAGACATGCTGCCAGTTCCCACAGGCTTTTTCCTCTCCTTTCAGTCTCCTGGTTTCAGCCAATGAGCTGAGAGGAGGCATATGGAACGAGCTGCCTCAGCATCCGAGAGGGAGGGAGGGGAGGGGCGGGGGGAGGAACAGAGGGAGTGAGCAACAGAGAATTCTAGACTGCACAGCGGCAGGAGTGTCGCAGCTTAGGACAGCAAGAGGCACGCAAGAGGAGTTGTGTCCAAAAATCCGTATCATCTGCCAAAAGAGGATACTATCAGAGAGCAGAGGAGAGGAGGGGAAAGCGACAGCTGCTGCAAAGCCGATGTCCTACCTTCCCTCACTCTCTCTCTCTCACTGTGAATGATGTCACAGTTGGGAGAGTAGCTGTGGTGGTAGAAGCTGAAGCTGGCATCAGCGCTGCCCTACAGTCGCTCCAGCCGCTGTGCTCTGCTGCTGCCACTGCTGCCGATGGGATTAATGTTGTTGTTTCTGCCATTACTCTCTCGCTCTGCTGAGCTCCGCCACACACTCTCCACCGTGCAGCTCTCTATTTGTCAGTTTAGGGGCGAACAGCAGCCCTGGCCTCAGGACAAAGAGACAGAGACAGCAAGTGTGTGTTTCGCAGGCTACTGTATAGCCACAGGGGTGTGTGTGTGTGTGTGTAAACACGGACTTGATCAACAGTGACCAGAGGAGTGTATTTTGGGTTGACTCCACCAACACAGACCGGAAGAGTGTGTTTTGTGTCAGAACGTTTGCGTCGACCAAGAGTGTACTTTGCTTCATTGACACCCCCAGTGGACCCCCCCCCTCGTGTTGTTCCCCCTGCCTGTGCCCCCCTCCTGTGGTCCCTGGTGGTAGGGCGGTGGGCCATGTTCTGGGGGGGCCATGAGCCCCGGGTGTATGCTGCTGTTTGTCTTTGGCTTCGTGGGGGGAGCGGTGGTCATCAACTCTGCTGTACTGGTCTCTCTGTCTGTTCTGCTACTGGTACACTACTCGGTCTCCACCGGTTTACCAGCCCTGCCTTCCCTGCCTCGACCCAGCAGGTAGGTGTGTCTGTGTGTGTGTGGTTGTTAGTGTGTGTTTCACCAACCCCGCAGGCAACACACAGCTAGGGGTGATGGTTGGAGTCTCATTACCTCTCCCACAATCAGTGATCCTCTGTTATTTGTTCCCCTTCTCCTCTCTCTCGTTCCCCTCATTTCCCCACATCTCCAGTTCTCAATCTCGTATCCTTTCCTTCATGTGGTTCTCTGTTTGGTAGCCATGCAGTAGCTGTGCGGTTGCCATGTGGTGAGGTTGCTACTGTGTTGATGTACAGGCAGAAAGTGGGTCAGGAGAGAGGAAGTGAGGGAGACTCAACCGTCATTAGAATGACTGTACACCAGGACCAACGTTCTTAATATCTCTTAACAATTAAATGGATGATTTCATCTGGGTCTCTCTCCGGCATATGATGAACTGCAGTGTTTGTCATCGTTGCCCTGAGTTTGAACTCTGAGGCCTCTATCTATCTCTCTCTCTCCGTATGGTGGTGTGTCTATTGTTCGACTATCGACTGATCCTTTTCAATGCCGCCTGCTCTTTTCAATGTGGTACTCTTTGTTCTATGCACTGTACTGTACCTTTGATACTTTCTCATTGAAGTGGGATCGGTTAATAGTTGTGCGCCAGTTCCATTGATGTAGGGGTTTTCAAACCGGCTAATGATGTTTCCCCGCTGCCTCAAATACGCGTGGGGTGTTTCACATTTTCATATGGAGTTTGAAATGCAAACAAGGACAGACAAAGGAAAAGATGAAGAAAATATCAGTTTAACTTGTGGCTTTTCAGTGACGTATTACATCAAATAACTCCTTGATGTGTAGAGCCAGGCAGCATTATACTTTTTATACTTTGCTTTTTGTTTAGTTTTTACTTCAGAGATAAAGGCTAGAGGATCAATAGAACCATGGAACGGACAACGAATCAACTCAGGATTCACATTGTCTTTGAAAATTATTTGGTGTGTGCGTAAGTGTGTGGGGGGGTGTTAATCTACAACTTAAGCACGTGTGTGTTTGAGTGATGTAGTAGGTTATTAGGACTGTAGGTGACATGGATGTGGGAAGGCTAACGTGCGTGCGTTTGTGCGCGGGCTGGGTGGGTTATTGGAGATGACTTCAGGAAGCTAGCAGGTTGTTATGGCTGCTGATGTGTGTGGAACAGAATCACCATCACTGTGTGATACTATTGGTCATTGGGCTGACCTCATTAGAGCTATAATAGATTATAGTATAAGACTGTTAAACACAGAAACAGCCTGACACCCAGGCAGATACAAATGGATATTTGTAATTGTTTGTGAAAGTTTCACCAAGCAGCTGCAAAGAAAGGTCATTCAGTTTATGACCATGCATTCACCGTGATGCCACAGCTATCAAGCTATCAAGAAAATATTGCAAGTGGAAAATTCTCCCAAGCACTTCCCGATGAAGTCTAATCTCAATCGAATCTCATCAGGATTGTCCTTCAATGTCAAGTGTTCAGTATGATACCGGTACTCCATATGATTCATCTGTTGTTACTGAAGTCGGAGGCTAGCGGTCCAAAAACAGTGACATCTACAGACTTAGTCTGTCATATCAAGGCAGCCAGCATCAGCTTTTCATGTGCCTTTTTAGCCTGCAGCGGGAGTATTGACGAGCGTGTGGGCCACAGCTCATTGGGACCAGCCTCTGTGGGGTTTTTAAACAGTTTGACCTGTTATGTAAGACTGGCTCTGTCACCCCACACTATTATCATGCTATCGATCTATGTCACCTCTCCAGACACATGCATTCAATACCCTTCTGTTTGTACTGTGTGTTTGTCTCTTTGTCTCTCTCTCGTCATGTCTTCTCAATAGGAAATAAACTAATTCCAGAATGATTGTTCCCTCAGAATCACTATGTTCCTCTCCCCCCCCCCCCAGGAAGGAGCGTCCCATCTCCATGGGGATATTTCCATTAGCAGGAAGTGATGGCCTGACCCCCGACCTCCAGAGGGAAAACGTGGACACGCCGTCAGAGCACTGGAGATTCAATGACCTGAGCCACCCTCGTTCTAACACCAGCCTCAAGGTACAGATTATTGATAACGCACTCGCTTCCTTTGGTTAGGCTGTGGGTCCCTAGGTGGGTCCCAGTTGGAGACCCATTTCATTTTAGAAAGGGGCTGTCTGACTTATATTGGCTGTTATACAGTTTACTAAGGATGTGACATGAACGACAGTACCTTTCTCCCCCTCCTTTTACAAAGAGAAAACCGGTAGTGTTTCCCAGGTTCGGCAGGTTCACTTCAGACAGGTGTGTGTGTGTGTGTGTGTGTGTGTGTGTGTGTGTGTGTGTGTGTGTGTGTGTGTGTGTGTGTGTGTGTGTGTGTGTGTGTGTGTGTGTGTGTGTGTGTGTGTGTGTGTGTGTGTGTGAGAACATGCTCTCTCACTCTGCCAAGGGAAGGAAACCTTTACAAGCCTTTTGAGAGAGGGAGGCTTGGTTCAGAGTGCCCAGAATGGCAAAGCAGGCGTGTGTGTGGCGTAGAGCCCGGGGGGGGGGGGGGGAAGGAGAGGAAGTGGTACCATTCGGGGCCATGCTTTGGGGAGAAGGACAGAATGTCAGAGGGGCCAAAAACAGGCTCTCCATGGTTGCCATTAGGAACCATGCTGCTAGCGAGGTTATGTCATAAATATTCATTTATGCTGATTAAATATCCATGTGTTGTGATTATTGTGTTCAGGGGTCAAATGGAGGAGGCATTCATTAGATAGGATTCATTAGATGGTTTTTCAGACTCATGGAACCAGGGCCATATGCCCTCAGCATATTGCATACAGGTATTTTTAACAGTCACTCAAGACTTGATTATAGTAACGTCATTGTCAACCCTAGCCTCAGCTGCGATGATGGGAATAGACAAAAATAGCAACAATACATTTATTGATTCAAATGATCAATGTAGCTTTTCTTAGGGAAGCAGCCTTACTCTTTAGACCCAGCCCAGAACTGTTTGACTAAACCATCCCTCTCTTTAGGATCGGTCCCACAGCCCTGATAGGAAACTTCTCTGTTAAGCCAAGCTTTTCTTTAGAACCAAGCCCAGAGCCCTGCGGCACAATAGAGGTGTCACGGTGAATCTCTCACACTCGGCCCATTACCAGACACACACACACACACACACACACACACACACACACTCCTAACCAGGCTCCCACAGTACAGACACACAGGGATGCCTTTGTGTTACACACTCTGACTCGACATTTCCCAAAGATTTACAGTTCTCATTCATCCCCCCCCCCTCCCTCTATCTTCTCAAAGGTTAGTATGCCATAGTGTGGGCAGATCAGTATGACACACACACACACACACACACACACACACACACACACACACACACAGGCTTTGAGTTTTTTGTCATGGACGGCTATTATCAGTCTGACAGGAACTCTGATTGGCTGGCAGGTGCTGCTATGGCAACAAGAGAGAGGGTGACGCCAGAGAGTATGTGATAGGGGATACTCCCCTCAGGCCAGAAAGAGAAAGAAAGAATGAGACATGGACAGAGGGTAAAAGAGTAAAAATCTAAAAAAGAGACAGGGTTTGAGAGAGAACATGAGAGAATTTAGCATTTACTATGTCTTTAACTATGTATTGACGTAATATTAGAAACCATTAATTGTAGCTGCTATTGTTGTTCTGTGTGTGTGTGTGTGTGTGTGTGTGTGTGTGTGTGTGTGTGTGTGTGTGTGTGTGTGTGTGTGTGTGTGTGTGTGTGTGTGTGTGTGTGTGTGTGTGTGTGTGTGTGTGTGTGTGTGTGTGTGTGTGTGTGTGTGTGTAGTTTGATATGACTCCTGTCTCTGTTCTACAGTTACCCCTGTGAATTTTGTTATGAGCCTGCACTGTTTATATCACAGAGGCACCTGATATTAATAATGGATAGATCAAGAACATTGAGAGAGATCTGCATGTTGTCTTTTAAAGTAGTCAGTTTTTGATCATCAGTAGTTTGATCAAAATGAGAAGCTCTGTAAAATAAATCTGTAAATGTTCCCATTAGCTGATGAAGTCCCAGTGTGATCACCTCTGTAGATGCCTGCTCATCACCCAGAGTGAAATCCACACTGCCAGGGTCACCTTCTATGACCTTCTAGTCTATGCCGGCCTAACATGCCTTACTCAGCTCAAACATGATCCACTCGCCAATTCACATCATTCATTAGGAGAAAAAACCTTGATATTTTTCCAAGCATCTTGACTAACAATAAGGCAAACGTTTCCTTCTTGAAAAGATCAAGTGCCACCATTGGGAATTCATTCATATCCCCATAACTGACCACATACACTGAAATCTGTTCCATTCCTACTGTGTGCTGTCTCCCATCTTTTTCTACCAGCTTTTACCTGTATATCATATTTCCCTCAACAGCACTGCTCTGTGTGTCAGTGTTGATGGGGTGCACAAGCATTCGCTGAACAATATGAAGTACTTGTTGTGAACATAGCTCTAAGGTGGGCATTTGCTATAACTGTTCTCTTGACCAGTTGGAGGCGCCAGACTCCCCAAGCAGAGGGGAGGGTCTAAGTTCTCAGGAGAGTTCGGCCAATCAGCAGGCTGAACAGAACCAGGTAGACCTGTCTGTCAGCTGCACAGAAATCACCCTGGAAACTAAAACTACCCCGTTGTTGTTTTTGGCCTGGAGTTGCTGTGTTGTTGATGTCATCTCGTAAAATATTATATTATATTAAATATTATATTTCTGTGCGTTCGTAGATCATAATACTCTGAGAGCTGCATGTTAACCACCAACTACAGTCTCTGCATCTTGAGTAGTGTTCTTCACTACTGGTCCTGGAGAGCTACGAAGGGTATCAGGTGTGTGAGTGTTAGACTGAGACAAAAACCTGCTCACCCTGTAACTTTCCAGAACCAGGCTTGATAATCATGAACTCTGAGTCCCATGAACTTATTTGAAGTGAGGGTGTGTGTGGCACTTTTGAATTTAATCCACACAGAGTACTGTATGTTCAAATGAATCAAGGCAGGTTGTAGTAAATTTACTTTGTATGTTGGACATGGGATTGGTGAGGTTGGAGTGCTTGGGTTGCATGTACTGTAGCATTTGTCTGATCATCTTTTCGGGGTTGGTTGAGCTGCATGGGATGTCACTCACATGGACCTTGTTGGTGTGACCATCCATTCTTCAAGAGGAGAGATGGTCTAGTAGTTGACTTTTCTGTCTAACATTATGTTTTAACAGCATTGATGTGAATCAAGATGTTTTTTGAGTTTGTTTTCACTTTTTTGTTTCAGTGAAAAATTATGTTATCAATAGACTGCAAACGTTTGGGGTTTTTTGGTTTATTTTATGCAGTTCTATGCCTTGTGAATTTTAGTATGATTGTTTTTTTGTGTGTTTTTTTTACACTTTTACTGAGTGATGGCAAGTGATGTGATATAATGTTTTTTAACATGCAGATTCAAGTTCCTTCACTTCAGTGGTCTTTCAAGGAATGGAGACATGGATAGCCAGTTATTTAAGACTATTTGGACATGACCCATATCCTTTAGTCTACATCCTAACAGCGTTTAATGCATCTTTCTTTTTCCCTCTCTTCCTCCTCTTCCTCCTCCTCACTCCTCAGGATGAAATGTCAGATGCTGGCCGTGGAGGCTCCAAATCTAACACCCCCTCGTCCAGTCAAGGAAGCGGATCCAAAACTGGCACCCCCATCTCCACACGAAGAGGATACTCTAAAGCGGGCATCCCAATGTCCGCACAAGGAGGAATCTATCAAACAGGCACCCCAACGTCCTTGCAAGGAGGAGTCTCTGAAACAAGCACCCATATGTCCTCGCAAGGGGGAGGTTCTAAATCAAACACGTCTCGGTCTTCTCAAGGCGGTTCCCAGTCAGTCACACCCGCGTCCAGTCAAGGCGGAGGCTCCAATTCAGTTACACCCATGTCCACGGATGCGTCTGACATTGCCATGGCGTTAGTGGACACGCCGCTCCAGGGAGAGGAAGTGGCAGAGGGTCTGAACAGGAACCTGGACTGGAGCAGCAGTAAGCCAGACAGCAGCAAGAACATCTCAGGAGTGCAGGAGGGACAGGAGGATCAAGGCTCAGCCACGACAGGCACCGGTCAGTACTGCAGTTAGTCCTGTCTGTCTATGGTTATTTTGTACTGTGTTTTGTGTGGACCCAAGGAAGAGTAGCTGCTGCTTTAATCAAATGAAAGGAAAATTAACAAATAAACTCAAGGATATGAGTATGATGGTTTGTTTTTCTAGGTATTAACATGCTTCTCCTCTCGTCTCTCTAGATGGAGGAGACAATGTGGAGCAGTCAGAGGTACAGGCTATCATAGAGTCCACTCCTGAGCTGGACATGGACTTCGATGGCTACAGAGGGACCAGGTAGGATCCACAGGCTTACTTTGTCTTGTAAACCCAATGGTCATGTATGTGTCAAACACTTTGTTTGGTGAATGCTGCTTAATTATTTTCCTGTGATTAGTCAAATTACTTGGTAAAATGACTCCCCCCTCCCCCTTTCTTCCCCTACACCTGATTCCTCCTGCAGCACACCCAATAAAGGTGGTATAGAGAACCTGGCATTTGACCGGAACACTGAGTCTCTGTTTGAGGAGCTATCTTCAGCAGGGACCGACCTGGTAGGAGATGTGGACGACGGGGCAGACCTACTGGGTAAGACTCCTCACACCTACATGGAGTAATAGTAATAACCGTCACAGTAGTAATATAATAAACATCCCTCTAGTTTTTATCTCCTTTCAAGATGCCCAATGGGCTTCTAAATCTGCATAACTCCCAACTCTATTGAGGAAGAGGAACCCATTTCTCCCCTCATTAACTTTCTCTCTCCACACTCCGGCTCTGTCTCTCTTTTTTTTGGGTCCCCCTCAGATGAGTTTTCTGGTGTGTATCATTCCACTACTCCTCCTTCGCTCATCACCCTGTCCTTCTCCTTCTCCCTCTCCCTATTTCTCCTCTCCTAATAGTGTCCCTAAAGGGCCAATTATATTCATTATTTTCTGTACGGCATATTGATCTCTCGTGTGTGTGTGTGCATAGTACTGCATACTAGAGTATAGTAGTGGTCATATTAGTGAAATTGCTCAATAGAAACATTGTTTCTTTTGTTTTTAAGTTATTCTGTCTTATAAACTTCTTGTTTTCTACTCCATTGCCTGCATGGGTCTCAGACTTAGACCTGAACTTCCTGGGTAAGACAGCGGAGGGGGGGGGGAGATAGGACTGAGAATGTCTAGTATTGACATTGTTGATTTTGGGGTGTTGTTACGATTATTCACTTATTCACTGTCCAACTGAAATGCTTTTGAATGATACCTGCCATGAAAAGAAAAAGAAAGAAATGAAATCTTGTTTTCTTTTCAATGTATTGTTTTCTCTGTTTACTTTTTTCTCAGGTATGGGCCGTGAGGTGGAGCATCTCATCCAAGAGAACACACAGCTTCTGGAAACCAAGTAAGATATGGAAGTATAAAGAACTGCAATCTCTGTGTTGCTTTCTGATTGTAGACAATAATTATTGATAAATTAGACCAAGAATAAAGTGCCCTGTAACTAATGTATTGGTCCCATGTTGTTGAGCTAAAAAATGCACACTACTGTCCCCCGCTTTTCACTGAGAGTTCTACTAGTCATTCCATGCTTATATTGTGTGTGTGTGCGTGTGCGTGTGCGTCCAGAAATGCATTGAACGTGGTGAAGAATGACCTGATAGCACGTGTGGATGAGTTGGCCTGTGAGAAGGAGGCTCTCCAGGGAGAACTGGATGCTGTGAATCAGGCCAAGAGCAGGCTGGAGGAGAAGAACAAGGAGCTGGAGGAGGAGCTCAAGAAGTGAGTTTACCTCTTCACGTGTTCCATCAAAGTGCTTATCGCATCCTTCCCCCTCCTTCTTATCTAAACGTGTTGAATCAGTGATTACCTCAAGGAGGTGAGGTATTTGAACAGAGCGGTTCCTGAGCTGTCCCGTTCAGACGTCATGCTCTGTGTGTTTTGATGTGGTATCATTACTTACTCCAAGGTGTGAGATTTAAGGTGACTGTAAAAGTGTGTTCTCTCTCTCTCAGGATGCGGGCCGAGATAGAGGAGGCCAAACAGAGGCCCAAGAATGAGGACGATGACGTGAGTGCTCTGTGTGTGCGTGCGTGTGTGTTTTCATGCTTATGTTTGTGTGTGTGTGTGTGTGTGTGTGTGTGTGTGTGTGTGTGTGTGTGTTGTACGTTTATCTATGTGAGTAATGACTTAAAGTGTGTGTGTGTGTGCTCATGTCTAAGGGTCATGCTGACCTACTGTGTATCATCCTCTTGCAGAGTGACGTGCCCACAGCCCAGAGGAAACGCTTCACCAGGGTAGAGATGGCCAGAGTCCTCATGGAGAGGAACCAGTACAAGGAGAGGCTGATGGAGCTCCAGGAGGCTGTACGATGGACAGAGATGATACGGTGAGGAGGAGAGGGGGAGGAGGAGGAGGAGGAGGGGGGTGGGTAGGGGAGGAGGGTAGGGGACGGTTTCCGATAAAGGATTTTGTCCAAATAGAATTGTTCATTGTTTCATCCCTGTGTTGTTATTTTCCTTCACTCAGAGCATCAAGGGAGAACCCAACACTCAATGAGAAGAAGAAATCCAGTATCTGGCAGTTGTAAGATACTTTACTCCTTCACTCCTTTATTACAATCACTCCTTACCTCCTCCTCCTTACCTCCAGTCCTCACCTCTCTTTTCTTACAATCAGTCTATTACATTCTCTTTGTTCTCATTCTCTTTTCTCCACGCCTTCCTCTCTTCAACACTCCACATGTAGTACCTGTGATGTGCCTATGAGATGATTTGGTGGTCTTGAAATCTGTCTTCTTCTTTTTTTTCTTTCTTTTTCATTTCCTGTCTTTTGTTCATTTTTTCTTTCTTCTGCAGGATGTAGGTGAAACTTTGACATGCTAATGGTTTCTAACTGGCTCATGGTGTGATCTTGAAAATGTGAAAACACATAACTGGTGGAACGGATCAGGGAATGGCTTTTATGTTCAATCCGATCTGCTCTCTGATTTGTCATTTTGTTCTCATTAGTCTAAATCTAAGCCAAATCATTTCAAATCATTGAAATCTCCCAAGGGACCTGTTTCTGCTTTTAAAGTAAATATATATATGCATATATACACACACACACACACACACACACACACACACACACACACACACACACACACAAATCTTATCAGTAAACATACTGTTCACACACCTAAAACACCTGAATACCCTCCTGAAATGGCATTCCCTGATCTGGGCCCTCCCCTGTCAATATGTATAGAGTTGGTGTGGGTTGAATAATTATTTTTATGTCATTTTGGGGGCAGGGACTAATGCATCATTGTTGGAGAAAGAGAGTGTGTGTAATGCATCTGACTAAGAAATCCACTGTCTCTCCTGCCCTGATCCTCTGTGCCCTCTCTATATCCTGCCTGGTGTTGTCATGTCTGTGTGCAGAAGGTGTGTGGGGGGAGGGAGGGGGAGACGGGGACTGTGTATGTGGAGTCGTGTGAGGGGGGCCTGTGTTTGAATGGATAGTTATCCTCTAGAGGCAGATATGGCCTGGCTGCTGAATGGGTTAAATGAACACACAGTTAGTCATTAGTACATACTCTTAACTAACCACTAGAACAGAATTGAGTATGAACTTCTGATGTTTCTATATGGTCCATATTTGAGACCTATTGATAAACTGATAATTGATGAGGATGACTTCGTGGATACGGTCTCTCCTGTCTGTAGTCATTCCACTTTGTGAGCCTTCTTAACAAGCACACTTGGTTCAAAGCATCTTGATGAGTCATATGTCACGTTAAGCTTTTTGATCTGGGATGATTGGTGGAGTTACTAGCCCTGTTCTGTTGCGTGTTGACTAACTCCCCCGGTCAGTGTACAGTATTAACCCCGCACTCCCCGCTCTCCACTCCTCTGGGAGTGGAGACTCCTGCTGTGATGCCCTGCTCTTGGTGAGTGGACTTAATTGATTAGAAATATCATAGAAAAACGAATCTGGGTGGTGGTGTCCTGCTAGATGGGTGTGGGGGAGGGAGGGGGGGTGGACCTACCCTTGACCCCTTGACCCCTGACTGTTCAACCCTGCCGCCGCCGCTGCTACTGCTTGTGTACACCCCTCTACCACTGTCTCTGTGTGCTTTCTCTCTCTCCCTCTCTCTCTCTCTCTTCCTCCCTCCATCCCTCCATCCCTCCTTCCCTCCACCCACCCAGTTTCAGCCGCCTGTTCAGCTCTTCGGGCGGTGCGGCTAAGAAGCCCCCCGCGGAGGCTCCAGTGAATGTGAAGTACAACGCCCCCACCTCTCAGATCCAGCCGTCCGTCAAGAAAAGAAGCAGCACTCTGCAACAGCTGCCCAGCGACAAGAGCAAGGCCTTCGACTTTCTCAACGAGGAGTGAGCCCACGCACGCACTCACACACACACTCACACACACACACACACTCAAAGTGAGTACTCGCACACCAACAACAAGAGCAAGGCCTTCGACTCTCAGTGAGGAGAGAGTCTGAGAGATGGGTGCGCGCGCACACACACGCATACGCACGCGCACACACACACTCAATCAAAGCGAGCACTCGCAAACGAGCAACAAGAGCAGAGCCTTCAATGTTTTCAATGAGGAGTGAGTCAGAGAGCTGAGTGCACACACAGCTGCCAAAACAAAAGTGTATTCTAGGACAGAAAGGATGAAAGTGTTGGGCGACTTCTCACCCAGCTGCTTGTGTCCCCCAGGGCTGAGGCTGGTAACGTGGTGTCTCGTAGAGAGCAGAAGAGAGCCCAGTACCAGCAGGTCAAAGCCCACGTTCAGAAGGAGGACGGCAGGGTTCAGGCCTACGGATGGAGCCTGCCCCAGAAATACAAGGTAGAACGCAAGGCCATCACTTCCGTCATGTTTACAGACAGTGGAATCTTGTTTCACTTAGAGCTGTTACCTCACATGGAATGATGTACCCAAGAACTGTGAGTCCTGGGTGTGTCTCCCCACAATGGCTTTGCCTCGACACCCTTTGTCACCTGTCAGAAGAGGTGGTGTCATAAGCCTCTCCTCCTCCTGTGCAGGTGCAGGTGACCAACGATAGCCAGGCAGAGAACAAGATGAGGAACCTACCCGTACCTGTCTACCTCAGACCACTGGACGAGAAAGATCTTACCATGAAGGTACAGTATGGTTGTTGCAGTACCTCAGATTCAGTTTGTATTTGTATGTGTGTCAGTGTGTGTGTGTGTGTGTGTGTGTGTGTGTGCTTCACCTTGTGTGTGTGTGCTTCACCTCACCTTGGGTGTTATATATATTTGACTGCGTGTTATTGTGTTTTCATGCGTGCATCCGGGTGCATGTATACCTTGCAATAGGTGTGTTATTTGACTTTGTGTGTGTGTGTGTCCTCATGTTTGATATCGCTAAATGTGTGTGTGCGTCTCCCTCCCCAGCTTTGGTGTGCGGCCGGTGTGAACCTGTCGGGGGGTAAGACTCGTGACGGGGGGTCTATTGTAGGAGCCAGCGTGTTCTATAGTGACCTGTCTGGACCAGAAACAGGAAGCCCCCACAGAAAGATAGGATCACAGAGCAGCCTAGACAAACTGGACCAGGATCTAAAGGTAGACACACACACACACACCCATGCGCGCACTCAACCAGTATTAATGCCACCAGTTAGGTCATCACACACACACTCACTCATCGTTTACCCTGTGTGTGTGTGTGTGTGTGTGTGTGTGTGTGTTCAGGAGCAGCAGAAGGAGTTGAAACAGCATGATGAGCTGTCCTCTCTGGTATGGATCTGTACCAGTACCCAGGCGACCACTAAAGTCATTGTCATCGATGCTAACCAGCCAGGAAACGTGCTGGAGAACTTCTTTGTGTGTAACTCCCACGTGCTGTGCATCGCCAGCGTACCAGGTGTGTGTGTGTGTGTGTGTGTGTGTGTGTGTGTGCGTGTGTGTGTTTTTGTATTAACGTGTGTGCCTCTGTCTTTCTCAGGGGCACGAGAGACAGACTACCCAGCTGGTGAGGAGGTAGCCCAGCACTCTGAGACGGTAGCAACGGGAGAGGGTGTTTCTTCGTTAACCAGCTCGACCAATAGCAGCTCAGGGGGTGGAGAGGGAGTTCTGGGAGGCATCACAGTGGTTGGCTGCTCTGCTGAGGGGGCGGAGGCTATGCCTCAGACAGCAGACTCCCCGACAGGCACTGACACAGAGGCTGGTAAGTGACTGAACGTTCTCAATCATCCTTCCCTTTATGAATGAGAATGGATGGATGATTCTTTCTCTCACTGGGGTAGACTCAAGAGCTGCAGAGGAGGCGACTGAGGCTACAGAGGCCAGTGCAGGGCCTGCCGACCGGGCCGAGGGTCTGGACCTCGGTCAGAGAGGAGTCTACACTGAACATGTCTTCACTGACCCACTGGGGGTCCAACACACAGAGACGCCCTCCAATTACACACAGAGGTACGGGGGGAGATGAAGGCATTAGAATGAAAAAAACAACACACACACACTTTCATTGTTATAACAGCATTTGTACCTTGTTGACAGGGAGTGTGACCTGGTGAAGGATGGGGTGAGCTCTAACCCTAACCCTGAGGAGCAGGACCTGATGAGAGAAGAGGCCCAGAAGATGAGCAGTGTCCTGCCCACCATGTGGTTGGGAGCACAGAACGGATGGTAAGTGTTTGTGTGTTTGTGTTTGTATGTTTGTGTGTTTGTGTGTTTGTGTGTGTGTGTGTGTGTGTGTGTGTGTGTGTGTTTTAACTCAGTGCTCTTGTGTGTTCCAGTGTGTATGTGCACTCTGCAGTGGCGCAGTGGAGGAAGTGTCTCCACTCTATAAAACTGAAGGACTCCATTCTGGGCATAGTGTAAGTAAACCGGCATTAAACCTCCAGTTAATGATTCTGTTCCCAAAATGACAGTTCTAGAACTTCATCCCTATCCACTTCCCTTCCTACTTTACACTGTCTATTGGCCTTCTCTAAAATGTGATTATAATCTGACCCCCCCCCCCCAATCCCAACACCACCACCTAATATTCAACATTGTATTGATAATATCCCTGTTTCTGACTTGCAGGCATGTTAAGGGGAGAGTGTTGGTGGCTTTAGCTGATGGCACATTGGCTATTTTCCACAGAGGAGTGGGTGAGGCCACACTTACACTCATACACACACACACTCATACACTCTCTCTCTCTTTCACTATTGTTCAGCAGGACAGTGGGTGAAGTCCCCTCCATTTTTCTCTCACATCTCATTGTATGTTCATTGCCACAAGGTAATACTGTGATAGTGTAACAGAGGAATTCTACTCTGGTACTCACACATACTACTGTACATCATTGTGTCTCTAACACCCTCTCTCAGATGGTCAGTGGGACCTGACAAACTACCACCTGTTAGACTTGGGCCGGCCCCACCACTCTATCCGCTGTATGACCGTGGTACATGACAAGGTGTGGTGTGGCTACAGAAACAAGATCTACGTGGTCCAGCCTCAGGCCATGAAGATAGAGGTGAGACTTCCATTCAAAACCCCCCACTGCAGTATATATTTGTACAGTAGCATGTAAACATGACGGAATGGTTTTCAATTAGCTAGCTATCTTTTCTCTTATCTTTTAATTAACCCTCCTAAATCTCTCCCTCTTCATCCCTGTTTTCTCCTGTCCCCTCTCTCTCTCCCCCCTCCGTCTCCCTCCCTACTCTCTCTCCCCCCTCCGTCTCCTTCCCTACTCTCTCTCCCCTCCTGTAGAAATCGTTTGATGCCCACCCTCGTAAGGAGAGCCAGGTGCGTCAGCTGGCGTGGGATGGAGATGGCATCTGGGTGTCTATCAGACTGGACTCTACACTACGGCTGTTCCACGCCCACACCTACCAACACCTCCAGGACGTCGATATAGAGCCCTACGTCAGCAAGATGCTGGGTGAGCATGACATTCATACCAGGGTTTCTCCTAGTTATCTCCTCAGCTGATCACACAGGCAACATGATTACAAAGGCAACATTCACCAAAACATATATCCAAAACCAAACCTGTGTCTGTGTGCCTGTTTGTCTGTGTCTGTGTCTCAGGTACGGGGAAGCTGGGATTCTCGTTTGTGCGGATCACAGCTCTCACGGTGTCCTGTAACCGTCTGTGGATTGGCACCGGTAACGGAGTCATCATTTCCATCCCTCTAACAGACAGTGAGTATTGTACATCCCTCTATCCATCCATTCCTCTATCCATCCATCCCTCTATCCATCCATTCCTCTATCTATCCATTCCTATCCTCATTATCACATCTCTGTCTCTCTGTCTCTGTAGCGAACAAGAAAGCTGTAGGGACAGGTAGTCATCCTGGCAGTGTGATTCGTGTCTATGGTGATGACAACAGTGACAAAGTGACAGCCGGAACCTTCGTCCCCTTTTGTTCCATGGCACACGCACAGCTCTGTTTCCACGGACACCGAGACGCAGTCAAGTTCTTCACCGCTGTCCCAGGTAACCACTCTTCTTCCTCCTCTTCCTCTTCCTGAAATTCCACTTACTTTACATTCTCTTTAAGTGAGAGTTTTTCAAATATGTATGTTTTGTGTTGTCACCCACCTGAAGCTCTTTCCAAATGGAAACCACTGATTCAAAGAACGAGACCATGTTTGAATACTTAAAAAAATGCATCCTTCCCTCCTACCTACTTTGAAACGATCAATTCCACTGCATTACTATCACCAGTCATGTCATATCAGTGAGTTTCGTACATTTCACTTCAAGAGTATTAAAACAGGGCTCGTATCTGTTAGCTGTCTGTTCACTCCCTCTCTCTGATTGGTGCTTTCTGACCTCTGACCTTCCCCGCTCTTTGTACAGGTCAGGTGATCACATCTGCGTCAGGTGGGGGAGAGGCAGGTGGGGAGAAGGGTGGTGCCGGGGTGACAGACTCCCCGTCTCAAGAGATGACCAGGTCTGTCCTGGTGATGAGCGGGGGAGAGGGCTACATTGACTTCAGGATGGGTGAGTTAGCTGGGTCTCAATTATTTATCAAAAATAATTGCATTCATTCATTTATTTTACGTTTCTTTTTTCAGGTTTCTTGAGTTTAAGAACCTCTTTGTCTGAAGACCTGACAGAAATAAGACAACATTACATTTTGGTGTTTTGGCTAAAGTCTACTGTTGCTTTGTTTCCCTGTGTGCGTGTGCGTGTGCGTGTGCGTGTGCGTGTGCGTGTGTGTGTGTGTGTGTATAGGGGACGAGGCCGGGGAGACAGAGGATACAGATGAGCACACTCTGAAGCTGCAGCCCCATCTGGCCAAAGCCGAGCGCAGTCACCTCATCGTGTGGCAGGTCATGGCTAACGAGGACTGAACTTTAACCTCTCAACCCTGACCCCTGACGCTGCCACACTTCTCACACGCTGCCATGGAGAAGGACTGGGTAGCAGTTGCCTGTAGGTGGCACAGACCTAGGATCAGCTTACCCTCCCCAAATGCTAACCTTAATGATTAAGGCGAAAAAACTGATGTTCAATCAGTGTCCAGGGGGACTTCATCAGAAAAGAGGGAGGTGCCTGCTTAGAGCAGGAACAGTCCAACCACAGTCACTCTTTATGCATGTTTATTTTGTTTATTATTTGTTTGTTTTTTTTACTTTTTTTTTTTTGTTCTTTTTTTTTTGCTTATTGTCTTTTTCATTTTATGGGTTGGATTTTCAATCCGATAAGTCTATTGTTCTTCAATTACTGCTATTATTTTAAGTATTATTATTGAATACAAAATCATGTTCAGTTTATTGTTTTATTTTCCTTTCTCAGATGTTCATGTTTTGCACCTCATTTTTCTAATAGACGTTTTGAGTCCATACTCTCTATCCAAATACTGTGTGGTGATTGGTAGACTCTGTGCAGGGTGTTTCTTGACAGAATCAACTCTGTACTGTAGAGAGAGGGGACAGTAGTACAGTTATGTGACACACACACCCCTGTCCACATAGCGGATTTGCCACAGGAGAAGAAGGATGGTTTAATAGTGTAGTTATGCTTTATTTGAAGTGCAAACCAAAGTCAGCCCCATGTTTTCATGCTGTCCAATAAGAATGCAAGGATGGGACAATCCAATGAGGGAGCCAATCCTGTGTGATCTGTATGAATAGGACACAGAGTTGTTCCCTTGTGTGGTGTTTTTTCTCGAGAACATGGCTTTTGATTGTATGCAAGACCGATTAATCATTTGCCTAAGTTCTCTGGACCTGGATCTGTAATCTTTCTCCATGACACGGTTATGTCTAGGTAAATGTAATCAATAACAGATGAATCATTTCAGTAGCTGCCAGGGCAGAGAATGTCCCTGTTCGAATATGTTAGAAATGCATCCTTCCTTCCTTGAGAGAACCACTGATCTGACGAGGTTGGATCTGTGAAAGCGGTAACCATCCTTTCACTAATCTATTCACATACAGGTGTTACCTCAAGGAAGGAAAGAAGGATGAGTTGTAAAAGTGTTGGAACAGGGTCATATTCGGGCCACTGCATTTCTGTCTTCCCTCCCACCAGCAAGACACCTTAACGATATCTACGACTGCCTTAGTGATGAAAGTTCTGCTAAATTATTAACTTTTGAAGTGTGACTGACAAGTATTTATTCTTATGTGAAAGAATGTTATACGGTTACCAAAGGAAAATGATAATAAGAATCCAAATTAAAACAGCCTCAACTTATCTCTGATGTGCCGCCTTAGGCAGCATGTTCAACCCCCGTCTCTCTGTAGATATCACAAGTCATATTGCAAGATAGTCTTTGTTAAGGATCATGGTAGATAGATAGATAGATTTAAGTTGTCATCTCTGTAAATTAATTCAGAATATTCTCCAGGCAGAGAGGTGAGAGAAAGTATTGGACTCGTTGCTTTTGGAATCTTCTGTACGCTCCATGTAGAAGTTGCCCTTAGGAACATATCCAGGATCAGCTTAGCCTCCCTAAAGCCTAACTTGAATAATTAGGGGGAACAATGCAACACTGTCCAGCTTTTAGGAGCCATTTAAATTCTACTCCCTTTTGTACACTAGGTGGCGTGGTGGCTGTGTTCCCTGATGGGAGAGATCCCATCTGATGGGCAGAGATAATACTTATACATTTGAAGACTATTTTAAGCCTATTTTTATGACTTTTTTTGTATGTATGTCTTTTAGACTCTAATCTTTGTGGCTATTTCTCAAAGTGCACCCTATTCCCAATCTAGTGCACTACCTTTGGCCAGGTTGGCGCAAGTGCACAAGACGGGGAATAGGGTGTCATTTGAGACTTGCCCTGTGTCTCTGGCCTCTATGTACCAACAGACTGTGCTGGTGTGGGTACCTCTGTACTGAAGAGTGTGAGAGGAAGCCTTGTCTGTATGTGAGATGTGTGTGTATCTTTCTTCTCCAGGAGAAGAGAGAAACTTCATATCGCAGTTTAGCCATTTCAGTATTTATTTCTATGAATGAGCCTTTGCAGTTCAGAATGTAACTTTGTACATGAAATATGAATATATATAAATATGTATATGAAACATTAAAATGGCTTGGGTATATTGTTTTGACAATGATTGTTATTAATATTGAAATTATTGGAATGGTCAATACTTGGTGGAGTTAACTGTACAGAGCTGTGCACTAAAGCCTGGGGGTGTGGGAGGGAGTGAGCGTGTGAGTGTCGTTTTGGCCACTCTGAGTCTTTTGACTGAGTCTTCTGGGTAGAAGCTGCCCTTAGCAACAGATGTCGGATCAGATGACCGTTCTCAAATCCTAATCTTAACCACTAGGTGGGGAAACATAAAACTGACTGCAGATCTGTATCTAGGGGCGTCATCCTTCTCCAGCAGGCCTCTAACGGCAACTTTAGCATTATTTATTTTAAAGGTCCAGTATGTAACATTCAAGCTTGCTAAAAGCTTCCTAATTGTTTCAATGACTGTTTAATCGGTAGCGATCGAGAAATATTTCCCTCTACTAATGCTGTTTTGATCCGGAAAAGAATTGAGTGTCTTATCCAACACTCGGTTTGCATATAAATATGTTGCTATGGCCAGGGGTGTTCAAAGGGAGTGGACTCGCCTTTCTGTCTGGTGGCTGGCTCTTTGAATCGTGCACGCAAGCAGAAACACAACAGCTAATATCCGACACTGCAAGTCTTATATTTTATTAGTGAGTTTATATTAGTGATGGCGAGATGAAGCTTCTTGAAGCGTTGAAGCTTTCCATCCAATTGTTTCACACATGGGCCGAAGCTTCATGGTGCTTTATTTGCTCTACTGTGCCATCAAGTGGACAATAAATGTAAAACAGGCAGAGTGATTATAATGACACCATGGCTTTGGTGCGTGAAGCTTTGAATAGTTCTTCTTGTGTGATCTAAAATGAATAAAACTGAATAAATGCAATTCTAAAATGAATAAATTAGAGACATTCAAGGGATGTTGTGCTTACGTTTCAGGAAACATTGTGCTAAAGATCTTAAGGGGGCTATGCGGGTCATTGTTTTAAAATGACATCGTTTAGTCTATTTGTCTGTTACTATCACATTGATAATTGGATCAAGCCCAGCAGCCACATCTACGCCAAAGCTACTGTAGCTAACTAGCAATAACAGACACAGAGCCCCTCGTTGACCACAGAACACTGTATGTCACGACCACAAGTAAGAGATTTAATAGCCTTTATTATTATGATAATTAATTGAACAGTTATGGAAAACATATATGGATCATGTGTAGACTAAGTCACAATGCAATTGTAGTCCATGAAAAACTATATTATAAAGATATTGAAGAATAAAGTAGTGGCATATAAATAAACTGGCCTTGTGCATTGAACTTGAGCTACTTACACTGCACATGTTGCACCACTTTTTTGATATATGAAAATTGAGACCAATGTTCAAGGTGAAGGCACTATTAGATCCTTGTATTTTCCAGAAAATCCCAGTATTTAGGAACATACATATTTCCCTGATCTGGGACCTAGAACAAACAAGAAAGATATCAAAATAGCCCCCCATTCACCAACATTGTGCAAAGTTCTGCATTTCAAGATCAGGGAGCTTTATATTGTGTCCTGGATTGAAGAACATACACACAATGTTTGAACATACAGAGAACACAATGTTTTTCAACTTGTCCTACACTATGGACATATCAGGTGACCCTGTTCTCATATCGGGTGATCCTCGGGTTATCTTGGGTTGCCCTAAGTTCATATGGGGTGCCCAGAAGTCCTATAGGGTGCTCCATGGCACTGGTCATACAGGGTGGCCCTAGGGTAATGGTAGGGATAGGGGTCAGAGGGCCACACAGACACAGGGGTGTTTGAGACACACAGGGAGGATGCCTTTGTTGATCTGATGGAACTCCACCAGCTGCAGCAGGTCGATGAATAGTGTGAGGCCGTCATTCATGGTGTAGTACTTCCTACCACCCTCCTCACACTGCAAACAGAAAAAGGACTTCAGGTAGGGTTTTTACGACAGTACTAAGCAGTACCGTAAAACAAACTGTTATCCGTGAAATGATGAACTTGAGTGAATGTTAAGCACTGAACACATCAATCTTCTATTTATGAAAATGTAAGAAGGTATGATGAATAGATGGACAGATGAAAGAAGGAGTGTGAGAGGGTAGGATGGATGGGTAGATGGATTAAAAAAAGAAAAGAAAAAGGAAATGAGTCTTGGACTGATAAATGGGTACTTCAGATGGTGTGACTATTTTGAGTGAAGTAACGTTAGCAATAACAAAGTTGATGCTCAGATAACAAGGGAGGGAGAGACTCACAGGAATGATGAGGTAATGTTTGGTCTTCAACTTGCAACACAGCGAGAGGACAAAACACTGGACATGCTGCTGGCTCTCCCGAATTAGGAACATCCTATACACACAGGCAGACACACACACCCACACATACCGACACAAACACGCACGTACGCAAGGGGAGCAACATGTTATTCACAAGGGTAGGACGACGTAAATACACAGTTAATGGAGTGTAAAGTCACAAACAAAGTTGTCCCCCAAAGCAGGTTAGTGAGGGGGGATACAGTGCACTCACCCATCCACAAGCCCCTGTTCCTCTATCAGCCTCTGGGCCTGCTTCCGTGACACCCCCCCATGGAACCAGGGCTGGGTCCTGTGGATGGCTGAACACACATACACATGCATGAATGTATGCACACACACAAATGCAAGTGCACACACATGCATACACACACATGCAAACACTTTGAAAAGTGGAGGTATGTACATTTTGACACAGACATAGGCGTCCACCTGGCTGCTTTCACCTTGCTGACACACTTTCACAGCTCAGTGATCTTGAATGAAAAGGAGAAATGTTAAAGATATTCTCAATATGACGTTACCACAAGAAGTTGGATGACTTCAGAGACGTTAGATTCACCCAAGTAAGAGGTTTCACTCGCTAGCAATTCCATCGGCGCACAAGCATAGCAGTGCAACGTGACAGCTGTGTGACAAAACGGCTGTCCGATTGAATTGTCTTACTTTACACCAACTATGTCTGCTGGTCGTCGCACCGCTATTTTGTGGCCACGTCATATCGCTGAGTCTACCTTTAAGGAGGTTGTTCAACTGTATTGGGACACGGTATGCGTATGTTTACAGGTTGACTTACAAGAGGGTCGCGAACCAGGGGTCAGGTTGGGTAAGCTGCACCTCAAGGCTTCTCTCCTCTGTGACATAACACATAAACACAAGCAAACCTATTACAACAGCATGTACAAAAACACACACACCCTGCATAACATCACAGCGCACCAACACATTTAGGCAAACACTACTCCAAAAGAAATATCTTTTGCGGTTTATCTCATGTTCTCCTGTGTGTCACTGACCTGGGTGTTACCTAGCACTCCTCCTAACCTCTCATCTCTATCCCTCTATTTTCATGTCCTTTCCTATTCCATCCTTCTGTTCTGCGATTTGTGAGTAAACAAGTGTTGAGTTGATGACTCTGTCATTGTGTGATCATTACAAACCCAATAAAGTCACTTTGGATAAAAGCACGAGCTAAATGACAACATCAGTCTCAATCCCTCTTTCTTTTATTCCTCCTTCTCTTCCCCCGTCTCACCCTCCAGGCCTGTCCCTCCTCCCTCTCAGCGCTCTGGGCTTCCCTGTGGTTCTGAATGACCCGTCCCCCAGCCTTCCCAGAGAAGTCCATGGCTACCAGGCTGGCCTCCGACCCACACCACTGGGGGAAACAGACACACACACACACACACAGGAAAGGGGAGTGGGGAGTGGAGAGAAGAGAGAGAGTGGGTAGCACAAAGTTAGTGCACTGAATGCCATGAAATACATTTGATTAACTGTAACTGAGTACAACATTCACTACACTGGATACCAATACAAACATGCCCAACACTCTACATATTCAACCACACATAGTGTGCACTCATTTAGTATACTATATGACATATTCCACACATACAATGATGTGACCACTCCATAGTTCTGTCGGGTTAAGAGCTCACCTTAGCGTCAGTGTGCTGGGTCCCCTCCAAATGGCAGGGGGCTGATTGGGACAGCTGGTAGTTACACTGCAGCTGCCTTCCATACTATTCCCAGTGGACACACACACATGGAGGTCAGAAAAATCTATAATCTAATGAATCTATTTATTTTACCAGGTTTACAAGGTTTAAACAACAGGTTGATGAAAACAAGCATTGTGATTGGCCGAGAGGCGTAAAAGCCGTTAAACCGTTGTATAAAAGCATTAATGCCCTCGAGGCCTTAATTTATCGTACATATTGTCACTTGGTATGATTTTGCAGGCACTCCGCTGTGCGTCATGCCTAACAACTCCCCCTACCTGTGACAATATTGATAATAAATCACGGCCTTGAGGGCATTATTACTTAATTCACCCACACCCCCCCCCCCACATTTTTTAATAACCCATCTGCACCGCCCGACTGAATGCGTACAAAAATAATGGTCTACACCCTACCCTAATCCGTATATATTGAAAATGCACTGTTTTTGTCTATTTTAGGCTAACATTGGACAACATATTTGCTGAAATAAAAATATAAGCCTAATATACAGTGCCTATAGAAAGTCTACACCACCTTTTGTCTGCACCACCATGCATGCGTGTGTGTGTGTGTGTGTGGTCTCCTCACCTTGAAGAGTCTAAATGCAGAGGTCCAGCATGTACGTGTCTGTTCATTTTCTGCACAAAGTAGCTTCAAGTCCTGAACACGAACACGGTCTCTGCAAGGCTAAACACACAGATACTTCTATATTTTTTATGTTTGAGAAAATGGCACTCTTGAATGCAGTCAGGAACAGCTGTGAGTGTTACCTTGACACAGAAGGTGAAGTCGCCAGGGGCGCTGTAGAACTTGCGGCTGTTGGTGACATTGTAGACATTCAGCTCCTCTAGGTCAGCAATGTACTGGAGGTGACGCGGCTCCTAGGACACAGACAGACACGACAATCAGGCAGACCGATGGACACACAGACAAATGGGCAGCCCGTCAGACAGACAGACAGACAGACAGATCATCAGACAGGCAGACAATCTCAACTGATAGGAATTGATGGAAACACCATCAATTGATTGCTATTACACACACTTTTTCACACTTTTTAAAACACTTGGTGCATTTGACAAGCTGACCTTTGAAGAGCCCTTGCTGGAGCAGTAGAGGCCGGAGCGCCTGAGGAAGAAGTAGACCCTCTTCCAGGACTTGCGGCTCGGCTCCCTCACATGCAGGAAGCCCTGAATCTCTGGACACGTCCCCGACATCAGCAGGTTCTGGACAGGCAACCACATCTGGGTTAGCATGTATCCAAAAATGCAAACAAGCAGGGGCGAACAACTGGTTCTAGATGGCCACAATGGACGCTTGGGTTCACCCTTCCTTGACCAGATACTGAATACTGAATTAGATATGGGTAATCAGGTGAGTGGTCTTACATCAATAACATCCATTTATTGATGTCAATGCAAGGGAGAAACAAAAATCAGCTGGCCCAAAATAAAAAAGCAGACCAATTTGAACTGTTCACACTGAAGCAGCATGTCTGAAAAAGGTCATTCTCACTGTGTTACTGCCAATGGCCACTAAAAATGGTTCAGTGGCAGCAAATGACCGGATATTATTCATTCCCAATTGGGCAAGAGTGGTGAAGGCAGAGAGGACAATGTAGTATACATTTCATCACCCATACAATTCATCACATTCTAGTAGGAAAGACATGAGATTGACACTTCCTTCCTTATTGATCACATGGCAGCATCACTACTGCTTCAAGCCAAAAAGTGATGGATTGTACAGGTGATGAAATGTATACTACATTGTCCTCTCTGCCTTCACCACTCTTGCCCCATTGGGAATAAATAATATCCTGTCATTTGCTGCCACTGAACCATTTTTAGTGGGCATGAAATGTATTGCTGTCGACCACTGTTGCCGCTGTCAAGACCCGTCAAGGAGTGGTAGTAACCGATCAGAAACGTGGGTAGGAAGAACTATCTTTTGCGATCTCAGCCAATCACATCTAATCTCCTCTCCCACTAGCTGCAGTACAAGCAGCAGACAGCAGGGGAGTTCAGCGGAATGCCAATGCTGTACTGCTTTTAGTGGGCAAATCATCACGTAAAGCTGCACCTGTCTAGCTAAGCAGGTTACTGGCTGAAAGTGCAATAATTATTTAGCTTGGTTGTAGATGTGAACTGGCATTGCTTGCGCAGAGTAACATAAGTCTGACAGTGCAGTGGTGAAAAATGGGGTAGCAGGTGATCAACACACTCTCTGCTTGCTTGTCCAACCCCTCCTTAAACTTTTTCCATGAGTTGAGGTAGATCCACACAGCAACAAAATACAGCCATTATCATATCAGCTTGAATTAGCAATCAATGTAGCCTATGTAATTTTTAATGCAAGCTAAAAGAGAGAGAGAACAAAAGCCAGCTAGGTAAGCACAGAAAGTTCCACCTAATATAAAGGGAGACAAAACTGTTACTATGCCTGCGCACTAGGGTGTTGCAGATAAAATCGTTGATTGGCTTACCTGGACGAGCTCTGATGATGTCATTCCCTTGGTGACATCAGCGCTGTCAGAGATCATGTGCTCAGGGAAGAATAGCTGCAAGAGGAAGCTACAGTCAGTCAGTAGTAAATTAAAGTTTTTTTTTTTTAAGATACAGTAGCCTAAAGAGGACCTACAGCAGTGGTCTCTGATATGGTTTTAATACCATCATACCACATTGCATTTTCAAGAATGGCTTGGCTCTCTAGAAGCGAGCTGAGTATAGCCAATATGGGTATAAATAAGGCCTATTTGGAGAGTTATGAGCTATGTCTCATGATGCAATGTGTTTCAACATGTTGAGGCAAACCCTCATGCAAATCAAATGTTTATCTGAAAAAGTTTATTTACATGATCTCTCTTCATGTCAAACTTGTGTTTTTAAGTTTCACAAGTGTCATTGAGAACTACACCACCCAAAACCCCCTAGCCTACAGCAATTGTCTGGGTGATTGTATAAACTGGTAGCACCTGTGCTGCTCTGGTTGCTTGCAAATGAGAGAGAAGCATGGACACGCATGCAGTCAGCCAGTTATGTAAATTAACAAGATGAGCAGCATAAAGAATGTGAAGTACAAGATGTTAACACTGAGTGACACTCAGTCTGAGTGGCACTGGCACACTATCTGTCAATCATCATTCTTAACTGCAGTGGCATCCAATCCAACCAGTATCTTATCTCTACTGTATTATTCAATGCAGCCATTCATACAGTCACATACATTTACTGTGGTTTTGAAATATTTGGGGATCATCTTTCAGTGTTTTCAAGATGTGAAAGGCAGTATTCTTTTCTGTGTAAAATATAACTCCACAACTTAGACAATTGCATGGGTGAAAGCAATGGTTCAAATCAGTGTTAACTTCAGGGAATTCAAGAATTTTAAAGTATTGGAAGGGTGCAGAGGGGACTCTTGTAAATACCACCGGTTTTCTGAAGAACTCGTATTTGGCGTAGTTCTTGCGGAACAGAAGTTTTGTGTCGCCCTCTGGGGGCCAGGTGGCCTGCACCTCCACCACAATCTCGTGGTCCTCCAAGCATCGCTCTGGGGAAACACAGGGAGAAACACCCTGAATCCCAAATCAACCCAAGCCTTTTGTCTCTCCTATACATCTGAGAGAAGTTGACAGGTGTAAGCAATCTCGGGCAAGATGGAGCCAACTACCTGGAGCCAACTTCTATTTACAAGAGTGCCTAGGGGGTTGATTTAGGATTCAGGGACACAAAGTAGGCAGGTTATATCACTTCTATTAGTCATGAATATATGTTCAATTTCAAATCAACCACTAGGTGCTTCACTTCAAAATCGCTTTGGATGAGCCCACTCCCCTAGAACACCTTTGGCCGTAACAACATGTTTATATGCAAACTGCGTATCGGGTAGGACACACACTTTTAGAAAATGCTTTTTCCGGACCATAAAAACTTTAGTAAATGAAATATTTCTTTCAAGGGATCTCATTCCCTGATCACTACTGATTAAACATAGTCATTACAACCTTTAAGAGGCTTTTAGAAAGCTTGAATGTTACATTCTGGATGTTTAAAATCATAATTCAATTTCATTAGATGGCACCAATCTTTCCCATTCATTTGAGGTTGAGGCCTACAGATTTCTCCTAATGCATATAGCAGGATCAACAACTGATGGGTGTATAGTATGGACTATTACTTGCTTATTAGAAATATTAAATCTCCCTTGGTGGAGATGCTAACTTGCCTTATACAGGGTTGTTACACTATGATTTTGTGTGAACTATCCCTTTAAGTGGTCTTACCCAGGCCCAGGGCTGGGTGCAACTCGATGAGGGCCCAGTTCTCCTGGTCGGAACAGTGGGCCGTCTGGACCAGCATGTGGCACACGTCCCTGGCTGTGGCCTTGGGAGACACCCACAGAGACCGGCTGTGGCTGTCCTCCCCAAACACCTTTATCAGCTAGAGAGAAAGAGGGGGGTTGAGTGGTAATGATTCATTCCTGCCTTTGACAGTGAGTACAGTTCCTCTCTCTCCATCTTCATTTGAATAATACATCTGTTTGCAGGCACCACTGATATAGTAACACTGCATTCATACCAGAACAGAGAGACGAACCATAGATATACAAAATCATAGATAGAGAGATTCCCTTGAGTAATGTGCAACATGCATCACAGAAAAACAGACATGCATTGCAGACACACAATAACCTGTCAAAACACAAAAAGTACAAAAACACATACTTAAAACCAAAAAAAGCGTTAATCTTTACTGAGTAAAAACAGATGCTGTTGTTAATCATCAGTGGTGGCACGCTATATGTCAACAATGGGATGCACAATAGGAGTGAAAAGCAACAGTATAAAACTGCCACTGGCTCGCCGTCAAAAAAGCTTATCCAATGCAAGAGACAGGAAGCCAAGAATCAGTCAAAAACTATCATCCTTTATTGACCTTCTTTGACGTTGAACCTCCCCTTGAACTTGCTTAGCCTAATCCCTGTCTGGCTCTGTCTCTACATCTCATAAAACAAAACAAATGTGGCAAATAATACTCCTAGTAGTAAGAGAAAAAACAACATAGTGTGACTACAATTAATTCAGATCAAAAACTAAATAATTGTCTTCATGCTGTTATATGCTCCCAAAGTGTTATTTTATTAGATAGACAACATGCCTATACCTCACTGGGTCAGGTACTACCACAACACCCCTATTTTTAGTAGAGTAATGAAATCACTGTCTGCCTTTGTGTTTTGTTCTCCCTCTGCCGGTCTCACCTTCCTTCCCCCTCTCTTTATTTTTCCAAATCTTTTTCACTTTCCCTCCCTTCCTCCAGAACAGGTCTGATAGGATTGGCAGACAGCCTGGCATGGGATCTCGAGGCCTGAGAGACAAGCCAAGTGCAGGTTAACCTGGGGACAAGGGCTGGATGGCTCACACTCACCCTGACGCAATGTCTGGCTGCTCTGCCAACCCACAAAAACCTGTAAGACCTGAAAATGTTACCTGTCAATCAACCAGCACAGCTTGTTCTACAAGAGATCGGGGGGACATAGTTTGAAATCTCTTGACTCAATAGCCGCTCAAATAGCTTTATAATAAGGAAGGAAAAGAAATACCATTCTCATTACATAGAAAAATTTACTCATCTTTGCTTTGCGGTTTGTCACAACTTTGGGAAAAAATAAAATAAAGGACAACCATGAAATAACAGATAGCTCGTCATGTTAGAGAAACACAGGGGTAAAAGAGTAAAAAGAACACAATGACAATGCAATCGTCTTATGGCAGTCCTAGACAAAGATATTCTTAAAAATACATTTTCAAAACAGGAACTGTACAAAAAAATAGACTTTATACTGATGTAATAAGCCACAAACTGGAGTTGGTGAAATTATGAATTGGCTGTCCTGTTACTCGGGGTAAACAACACAGAAAACATGGTGATGCGCTTTACCAAAAGACAACAGAGACAATTTAGCTATGTGACTCCTCTGAACACTGAGGTTTGAGCAGTATAATGACTACAGCCATCTCATGTTTATGTGGCCTATACATGCATGTGGAAGCACGCATTGAATCTTCCTGTTTTGAATAATATACGTTTTATGCATATAATAGTAGAAATGAAGTGTTTCATGTCAACATGCATGTATAGGCCACAAAGTCTTGATATGGCTGTAGAATTTCTTGTGGTGTTTTCATTCCCCATCCACTTCCACTAGCAAGGCTAATGCTAGCGGCAAAGCCTAGTTGCTCAAGAATGTAATAATAATAATAAATAACAATGTATACCCCCCCCCCAAACAGGCACCCCTGGAGCAGTTAGGGGTTAAGTGCTTTGCTCAAGGGCACAACGGCAGTTGAAAGTAAGGCTCCAAGTTATCAGGACCTGCCGATTTCCTAGTGTCTAAAAGTCTGAGGGCTTTATGCAGACTGTAACCGGACGGATTAAAACTAAAGGACTGACTTACCGTAACATGACTGTCAGAACAAACAGTAGGGGAATAATGTAGTAATGTTGAGGAACCAAGGAACAAGGAACCAGAGGCAATGAAATGCTCATTAAATGCTTATCAGAGATTTTATGTGAGTCCTTAACAATGCATGGAGGAAGCTCTATGCCATTTCTATTTCCAGCTAAGGATTTAATAGTCTTCCAAAATTTCAAGGGATTGTTTAGATTGTTTTGGCTTTTCTAATTGCAACTGTGCATGCATTGTGCAGTCACCTGAAAAGCCAGTCTGAATCAAGACTTGTTCTCCTGGCTTTTGCCCATGCCACATTGTGCTGGTAAAGTGAGTTGGATAAATCTGGAGTGAACCATGCATTGTTTCGGCCTTTTACTCTGAACTTTCTGAGGGGAGCATGCATGTCGACAATTTCAGTAAGATCATCATAAAATAATTTCCAGGCATCCTCAACGTCAGCAATAAGGTTAATTGTCTCCCAATCAAAGAAAAAAAGGTAATGAAAAAAGTCTTCCATAAAATGTTAAGACAAGTTAGCCAGTTTTAGTGGCAGCTGTACATGCCCAAACCATAACACCCCCTCCATCATGTTTCACAGATGAGGTGGTGTGCTGTAAATCTTGGGCAGATCCTTTTTTCTCCACTTTCTACTTGCAATCACTCAATCAATTGCCACATGACAATATTCATCTTATGTGTCCACAAGACCTTTTTCTAGACCTATGCATGCCTTTTAGGTACTTTTTAGCAAACTGTAACCTGACCATCCTTTTTGAGGATAACTAATAGTTTGCACCTTGCAGTGAAGCCTCTGTAGTTTGGCTGGTGATTTATTCTGTGTATGGTAGTCTCTGACTGCGGACGGTAGTCTCCCACTGTCTGTGGGAAAGTTGTTTTGTTTTTTTTCTTAATTATTGTGAGCATTCTTCAGTCATCCACTGTAGAACTGTAGATTTTCCAGCCCAATAATGGCTTCCTTGACTTTCAATGACACCTCTTTGGTCCTCATGTTGACCGACACCAATAGCAGACTCCAAAGGCAAATGCAAAGCATAGAATCAATACTAGACATTGAGAGCTCTCTTATGCCTGCACAAATGATGTGACAGAACACACCTGACCAGAAACACTTGTGAAGCAAATTGTCCCATTACTTTTGGTGCTCTGAAATAGGGGGACTATGTATAAAAAGTGTCAATTTCTAAATGGTGAAAGCAATATGTACACAAATACCGTCAAATAAAAGCTGATAATCTCTCCTTTAACCTCATAGTTGATTTCAAACTTTCTATCTATTCATCGGACATATATATTCAGTTGATGGTTGTGTTATGTGGTGATTATTCAAAGAGAATTAATTCAATTAAATCAATTAAAATTTGAAGTTAAACAAGCTTAATGTAGACCAATTTAAATGTTTATTTAATAAATCAAACGTAGTATTAGTTGATCTGAGTGTTTAATTTTTCAGAATCGGGTTCCAATAGAGAGCAATTACTTAACTGTAAATATCCCATTTGTGTGTCGATTTTGAAGCTCCTCCTTTTGAAGAAACACCTCACATTCGTGTGATAAGTCAAATTCAAATGATGACAAATGCCTTCCTAAGTTGAGTTCACCTCAACATATTTGTGTGATTAGTCAAGTTCAAATGATGACAAATGCCTTCCTAAGTTGAGTTCACCTCAACATATTTGTGTGATTAGTCAAGTTCAAATGATGACAAATGCCTTCCTAAGTTGAGTTCTCCCCCCTCCAGGCCAGACAGCCAAGAATCTTGGGGTGATCCTTGACAACCACTTATGTTGTAGCGAACATCACAGCAACAGCAGGCTCCTGTAGATTCTTCCTCTACAACATCAGAAGGATACGTCCATTCCTCATGAGAGAAGCAGCACAACTCTTGGTCCAGACACTTGTGACCTCCCGCCTTGACTACTGCAATGCACTCTTGGTCAAGCTCCCCGCCATCAGACCTCTGCAGCTCATTCAGAATGCTGCCGCCCATCTGGTGTTCAATCTCCCCAAATTCTCCCATGTCACCCCCCTTCTTCGCACCCTTCACTGGCTCCTGGTAGCAGCTCGCATCAGATTCAAGACCTTGGTGCTCGCCTACTGGGCGGCAAAGGGAACAGCCCCTCCCTACTTGCAAGCAATGGTCAGCCCCCAAATCCCTGCCCGATCACTCTTCCACCTCGGCTGGCCATCTGGCACCGTTACCTCTACGTGGATGCAGCAGTCGTGCTATTCGGTCACGGCTTTTCACTGTCCTGGCGCCCTGCTGGTGGAACAAGCTTCCCACTACTGTCAGGACTGCAGAGTCACTCCCTATCTTCCGCCGTAGACTGAAGATCTATCCATCTCTTCAGGCTACATCTTGACTGTCCATCCTAAAGACCTCTTCATCCCCACTACCCCCCTGTACAGTTTCTCTACTGTAAATACAAAAAATTATGCTCTTCTAGCATTGTGACTGCCAATGGCCCCTGGTCTTATCATAGATTTGTTTTTCTTATGATGACTGATGTATAGATGATTCACTTACTTACTTCACTTACAAATCTACTCGTTGTAAGTCGCTTTGGATAAAGGCGGCTGCTAAATGTCTAAAATGTAAAAAAATAAAATAAACAATTGAAGTTCTTTTTGTTCAGACGTAACGCAAGGCATGATTGCCTGGGTACAAGGTTATACCCCCCAAAAATAAATAGTGCATTTATGACAAGTTGGAAACTCGCAAATACAAGCTCAGAGTGGGAAAAATCTATTTGAACAGTCCTCCAACTAGTAATTACAAGTGGGAAATTCAGGTATCATCCTCGAGCTCAGAGTTCTGACTTGTAGTTCTCTGACGTCATGTCAACAAGAAAGTAACCACGAGCATGTCAGGATGCTCGTGGTTCTGAAACTTACACTAATGTGAAATGGAAATATAACAACCATGTGTTTCTAAGCTGTTGAATAAAATTGAAGTTTGTTTTCGTGCATGAGATACGTTTTGGAGAGTTGCAAACTTGCAAAATTGAAAGTTAAAGAGGTTATAACTGGCCAACGTTAACCATCACCTGCGGACATTCATGTTGTTTGGAGTTTCTGACCTCAAATCACTTGAATGCTCTGAACTCATAGTCATGAATGCACCAGAACTTACATGTGTGTCACTTGACAGAGGTGAGAGACCAATCAGGACAGGGGATTGAGAAGGGCTGCACAACTCTGGAAAGGGATTGGGTATGGAGGGGACTGAAGAAGAAACTGACTCCACCCCTTTCGTTCTGGAAAAAAAAAATGCCAAAAACATAATTCACAACTGCAGCCAGGATAGAGCAGATCCAAACAATTGAGGATTACCTACTTTTAGTACGATATGAATTTCACCATGAAAAATATCAAATCAAAAGCTGCATTTCTTTCAGCTTCTCCTAAGGCCACTTCTTTGTGCAAACTTTCAAGAAAACCCCATTGTAATGTATTTGCCAAATGTCTTATAGCAGCATCTCTCCATATTCAGGACAATATCATTTTTTGAAGGTTGCGAAATCACATGTTTCAACATCAGAATGTGACTCAATGGCTGTTGACTCAGTTTCCACCCATATGTCAATGCCTGCTGAGTCACAATGGTCATTGTGTATGAGTCAGTAGTACCTGCTCCTGCGGATGACGAGTGGCTGGGAGCGGCGAACGGGAGGAGGGTTGACTAGCAGAGGAGCCAGGGTGAGGGTGGAGCTGCCCAGCAGCCCATCCTCTCCGGAGGAGACCTCCTGCTTGTCGGAGCCCTCAAAGACCTCCATCCACGGCCCTTCGACCTCCATTACATGACCTGGGTGGGTAGAGGGGAGTTTGATGGATGCACTCTAAAATACACATCCACATCCAAGGCAACAAACGAGGGGGGGCGCACACACAGACACAGACACACAAAACACACATGGTAGGAGACCAGTTCAAACTATAATAAAGCACTTTTTGCCCTATAAGTCTTATATTGTTATCAGTAACCTCTTGTTTTTTTATTGTTTTATTTGTACCTAGCATGGGCTCTGAAATTGAACTCACAATAAGTAATATTGCAAGCAGAAACTTTCAAGGCGTAAGAAAGAGTTCAGCCAGAGTTCTGTCACTAAGAATAGCTTCTCACCTTACGGTAATGGCCAAGTGCCAAATAAAATTAACCAAAACAAGGAAACCAGTATTTCCACAGAGTGCTTGACACATTTCAAAACAAATAATGTCCAAATACATGGGTGTATGTGTGTATGTGTGTGTGTGTGTGCGCGCACGCACGCACATACACTTGTGCATGTTTAGTGTGTGTCCTGTGTCTCTGTATTTTCTGTTTCAGTCTCATAAAACTAACACAGCTCTTTCTCAAACTCATAATGTTGTGCTCCAACAGAATGATAGCGCTATAGGCTGTAGTTTCAAAAGGGACAAATTGCCTAGATGAGGTACAGGCTGGGTAGGGTGAGGTGCAGTAATTGCCCTTGTTTCTACATAGCAAACACTAGCCAATGGCAGTTATGGGGCTCTCATTGAGAGTGTACACAAAGGCCCATTGTGTGGGCAAGATCTTCTCTGTGTATTGGGTGAAGCTTGCTACTCCTTATTGGAGCATTTGTGTGTGTGTGTGTGTGTGTGTGTGTGTGTGTGTTCAGGATAAACGAGTGGAGGGGATTCACAACATTGATACTGGTGCACTTGAGTGCAAACAGAAGTCACCATTATCTACAGGCTAACTAAGACAAACAAGACATTGCAAAATAACAGTAGACCAATGATGGATAACACAGTCCCACACATAATAGGACAGGATCCTGGTTTAGATATTAGTGTATCTACATAGTAATTATATGCAGGAAAAGTTCCATGAAATTCGGTAATTGTTCGATACATTTGATTTGTATTCAAACTCCTGTTGACTTAAGGTATTATTCTTCGAAGCAAGAAAGAAGCAAGTAGTGATGATGTCACCAACCACGTCCGCAGGAGTGCTGCCACCACACCTGTGCACCCTGCCCCGTGTCCGACGGTGCTAAAAAGATTCAGGACACGGAGTCCGCACAGAAGAAACTGCAGACCGGCACAGTGTGTTCTAGCCTTTTCAGTCTGTGCCAAAACACCTCATACTGAAACTCAACTTCTAGTCTGCCCACGTCACCCGCGACGCCCATGTAGACGTTATTCCTTGAACACAGGGACGAGTTTTATAAATTAATTCTAACTTTATCAGAAATCTCCAGTTTGATATAGGGAGACTATCAGCCTATCGATAAGACATGCGTTTCCGCAATAAGCAATTGGCACATGCCAATTTCTTTACTGAAAATATATTTTTATTTCAAGAGCCATATAAAGAAATAATAGATCTACAGGCTACAAATCTGTAAGAATTGCCTACATTTATCCTGGCTGCGATTGCCTTCACCTGAACGCGTGCCACACCTGTCGTTGCCGTTAATGAATACGATCAGCTTGTTTGCCTCTCTGCTCCGAACAAGACGCATTTTAAAGCCGAGAAACTTACCTCTCTAGTGGAATGGGTTTAGGTATGTCAGCTTCCAGGCATACTGAACACAACAGCCGCCAAATCCTACTATTACACTATCGTCCTACTATTTCATCGACAAAGTAGTCCTATTGTTGTCAGCTTCACCTTCTCAACTGTCACCGTCCCTCACAGTTTGAGGAGGAGCATAGGTGTGCAGAAAAGGTAAGATATCCTCCCAGCCAATCCTTTCCTGTCACCGTAGGGAAAATATATTCCTCAGAAAACATTGGTATCAATTGCAAGCTGTAGCTGTTGTAAGCAAATGATGCAAGCAACAAATTTAACTGAAAAGATACCAATGCAAGTTTAATCAAGTTCCTACTGTTCAATTGCAGCATTCAATTAAAGTGTAGCCTAACACATATAAATCCATTAACAAGGTGACTACATGGAGTGTACTTGTAAATCAATGTTGATGTGGAATGCTGTATGATGTGCACTAATTTGTCAAGAAAATTAATGTCAAGACAGTGTCACATGACACTATCATAATGACCTTCATTTAACATCATGTCATAGAAATGTGACATGCCTCTCAATACACAATGTTGAATAGTGACAGAAGAACATTTATTTCATTACCCATGATATAGATGCTACTCATAATTGCCTAGCTGGAGATCCTACTCCACATATACCATGGTCATACTCACCGTGTCAGCCATCAATATGGTCCTGCTTTTTGGTATTATACTTTTTAAGCAATAAGCATTTAATTTTGCATAATTTAATATGGGTTTCTATGGGCATACATTTACTTTTCATTGCTCATTATTGAAGATCTCTCTCTAAGCTATTACTATCTAAACTTTTACCACCACCATAAGACTTTTAACCAGCTGAAGCAAGGCCACAAAAAGTCTTCCTTTTTTCTTGCCCTTCAATGGTTTCTACTTGGTTTCTCACAGTAACACAAATCAGTCATGTCATTCTCCACACAGTGTTAGGATCAAATCATAATGTTTAATGTGTTCAGGAAACCCCCATAGAAACAGTTTGCAGGGGGAACTTACAGATTTACAATCATTCTCGACAGACGTGCCAGCCTTAACCCCCCCCCCCACACACACACACACACACACATTGTTAGTGGGCACTCAGCTCATCATTGACCAGTTAGCCCCCGTGCCCCCTGAAGTCCTCTACCGATCGTCCTTCAGCTCTGAGGATGGACAGGTGCAAATGCCAATACCTGTTACGTTGGTCTTAGTAACTCAAGTATAAAGCACATGTTGCTAATCATAGTTTATGTTAGCGTCCAGACCCTAGGCTTATTTCCTTCATTTGCCTGGAGCATTACAATTAAGAGCCTTCATATTTGGTGCTTTCCTTCATCACAACCAGGAAATTATCAAGCAGGCTGGGTACGGCTTGCTGAGGTACTGCCAACCTTTGTGACAAGAAGAATCTCATGAAACATTTCCAGGTAGAAAACAACATGTAGAGCTGTAAAGCCCTTGAGGATACACTACTTTAATATATAAGATTTGTCATCCTGCTCAATTCCATTTGGTTCAGCAGTTGTAGTACAAACAGAAATGCTAGAACTAGAGACAAAAACAAGACATGTAACATTTTCTTTAGAGGAATAAAGTTAAAAGCTTCTGAATGTCAGTGGTCACCAGAATAAAGCAACCTGCTGTTTTGAAATGCCCAATAGAACGCACTGGTGACCTTAATTAAAATTATGGGAGCAACCTTTGCCATTAGGAACAACGTTGCTATCCTGTTGACTACCACCACAAATACAATTACATTCAGTCAATTAAAAATGCCAAGTGGGAAATGTAAGGTTTACAGTTTGCAATTGGAGGCAAATTTAACACAAATGCAATTAAATTCAGTCAATTAAAAATATCAAGTGCTCACAATTTGGAAATGACTACTGGCAAATGTAAGGTTTGCAATTGGAGGCAAATTTAACACAAAGGAGAAAACTACCCTATGGTCGTTGGCTTGTGCTTCATGGTCTCTCTCGCAGGGGAAAAAGGTAGTGTTCGTTGGAGAACCATTGTTAAGAGTTGTCTATCTTAAGCATAATAATAATCATAATAATGATTTAAAAGAAAAAAGAACCAGCATGATTTTCAAATGATGCAAAGAACGATCAAGGATGGAAAGTGATCTTTTTGATTTGCTTCAACCTGATACAGGTTAGGATGCAACTGACTTAATTTTTCTGCAGGTGGGGCTAGGATTAAAAACAAACGATAAAATATGCGTCCTATCATTCAACCTCAACAGTGGTGGTACAAATCAGGTTACATACAGTATTCATATCTACCATGGAGAGAGGAGGACAGTTTGCACCCTTGCTCTTTCTTTGCCTTGTGAAAACCATGCTTGCTGTGGTGAGTAGGAGATGGGGAGGAGGGGGGGGGGGGTCCGTGCAAGACAGAGTTGAGGTGGGGTGGTATAGAAGTGGGAGGGCGCTTGAAGAGCCAGACCACTGTTTCCACAGGAGGTGTGTAAAAGGCACGCCAGGGTTACTCCCAATCCCAGCTAACAGACAGAGACGCCTTCACACCCACACACTGAACACACGCACGCACACACCTGACTGCAAACACACGGTAGTCACACACAAGCAGCACAGGCTAGAGCCCCATGAGTAGGGATGGAGAGAGAGATTGAGGGAGAAAAGAGGAGAGGGAGGTTTTTTTTTGTTTTTGTTTTTTTTTCTCGAAAGACCAAGAGGGAGGAGGTCAGGAAGGCCAGGGGGCCTGGAAACTGGTGCTGCCATTGTGTCAGACAGAGAAAAAAACAAAATAATATGGTGGAATGGATCATTTCTGGTTCTTGAGCTGGTTGGAAAGCCAGTCCAGGCCCTCGTATAGACCATCTCCGCTGGTGGCACAGGTGGCCTGGATGTACCAGTTGCGCTGGCGGAGGGCGTGGAGACCCAGCTTGTCTGTGATCTCTGCAGCGTTCATAGCGTTGGGGAGATCCTAGTAAAAGAAAAGGAACAGCGTTAAACGTCAAACGTACTACACGGACTGTGTTTTTGGTGTTTTAAAACTAGTCAATCTGAAATACTATGTACATTTGTCAGAAATCCCCATACATCTTGGGGAAAATTAAAGATATGAATTCTCTAGCAGGAAAAAGTCAATCAATTGTCAATCTCAGTATTCATCCAACACTGCACTTTAGACGCAGTTCAAGAATGTAAATGTAATGATTATATGTGTGAGGTAAATGAGTATCAACCTCATACATAATATTTAGAAGCAAAAAGCACTAGAGGGAGATGAGACAAGCAGAGGCTGTTTGTACACGACTGTGCTATATCTGAGAGAGCCAGTGGGTGTTTGCGCCGGAGAAATATAAAGCAGAGACTCAGTAAATGATCACTTCCTGTAATGCCTGCGAAGCAGACCTACTCGTGCATATCAAGACGTGCTAGAATGAAGAAGTAATCATTGGTTTCGGCTGAACATTTCTCTGGTGCAAGCACACACTGGCTCTCCTGGATCCAGTACTGAAGTGTACAAGCAGCTATTTAGTGTTAAAATGATATGGACTCCTTACTAATTAACAGCACCATAGCTCACCTGTTTGTTTGCAAAAACGAGCAGCACGGCATCTCTCAGCTCGTCCTCTGCAAGCATTCTTGTCAACTCCTCCCTCGCCTCATTCACTCGCTCCCTGTCGTTGCTATCCACCACAAAGATAAGCCCTGAAGAGAGATACATGGTTACGCTGAATAAAACACTGGTTGATTCTTGATGAGAAATCCTATTTCTTATAACACTCAGGCAACCTATGGGCAAATATCCCAACACTTCTCAAGACTGGAGTCGAGCAGAGGTTGAAGCAAGAAAGAAATCCCATGACTGAAAATCATCTGTCTTATTGTGTCAGTGCTGTGAACTTCCCCTTATAAGTAACCAAGGATCCATATGACTGAAATTAGTCACAGTGACTGAAAACTAACTAATGGTCAAGTGTCTCACCTTGAGTGTTCTGGAAGTAGTGGCGCCACAGCGGCCTGATTTTGTCCTGACCGCCGACGTCCCACACTGTGAAGCTGATGTTCTTGTATTCTACTGTTTCAACATTAAAGCCTGGATAAAAAGGAGAGAGCGATTTTTAAGCATATATCCATAGCAATTCCTTTCACTGGTGACAAACAGTGTATCCCTCAGAATCTTCTACAGAAATGGATGCAAAACAGGCAGCATAGCTAGGCAGAGATGACTGCCCTACCAAAGACATAGTGAGAGATACAAGGGTTGGTCAGATTTCTTTCATTACAATGACCAAAACATGGGTGGAGGTGTAGCTAGGTGGCTATGAGGGATCAGAATGGTTCGATGGACTAAAGGAATGCAACCTTACCAATAGTGGGAATGGTGGTGACAATCTCTCCTAGTTTGAGTTTGTACAGGATGGTAGTTTTTCCAGCAGCATCGAGTCCAACCATGAGAATCCTCATCTCCTTCTTGCCAAATAGGCCCTTGAACAGGGTTGCAAACATATTCCCCATGGTGACTTCTCTGTCAGGAAAAAGAGGGAGGCAGGGTGAGGAGAGTGC
This sequence comes from Argentina silus, assembly GCF_951799395.1. NCBI lineage: Eukaryota > Metazoa > Chordata > Actinopteri > Argentiniformes > Argentinidae > Argentina > Argentina silus. The sequence goes on along the minus strand of NC_139670.1, from coordinate 12,228,620 downwards.
AACACCTAGGGTACTCATGCACAGGAAGGAACCATGAATTCTGTAAACCACTACAAATGTCCCAATTTCTTCAGATAAACATGCCTTTTTCAAACCTGGGAACCACAATGAGATTTTTGGGGGTCATCACTACCTAAACCAAGAACACACAGCCTTCACACATTCTAGAAATTCAGACTGCCTGTACTCAATACTATTACACACCCTAAGAAAGTCTATACCACAAAGTTAGGCTGCATCCCTTTGCTGGCATGTCTGAACCAAGCTAAGCAGGGCTTGCCTTGGTCGATCCTTGGAGACCAAAATGGGCTGCTGTAAGTGGTGATGGAGGGCCCTCTGGTCTAGGATGCCCCAATGCCATAGGGCAGTGATTTGGGCGCAACCCAGTCTTTTGGGTAAGATGTTAAACCGACGTCCTAACTCTCCGTGGTCAATTAAGATCCCATGGCACTAATCGCAAGAGTATGCATATTAACGCTGGTGTCCTGGTTAAAGGTGCATTATGTAGCTTTTTCCCCTTGGAAATGTCACTAAATAACCATGGTGAATCATTACTTATGACGCATTGACAGTGTGTGCACCTGTCAACACCCTGCCCTTCTGCCTGAATTTGCTTACCACTAACCACTAACTAACTTATAAATGTTCAGAAATTTTTCCCATATGGTTTCATGTTATTTTGAACTTAAAGAGATGCTACAGGATATGTCTCTAATTCTTTGCATCAAATTTTGGCTTTGGCAAGTGTTGATTGTATGGTTCATGGGTTAGATATAATATTAATCGATTTCTTAACTCGTTAGACCACACAGTCATTAGCTAACAAACTTAAGCAAAATAAGCTTTTGCTCATGGTAGTGTGCCCAATCAGATAATTTCTTGACAATTCTTTTCCTATTTCTGGGCACTGTTTTTGGCTTGTGAGCTCTAATTTTAGAACTAGTGGCTGAACATATACATAAATCCTGTAACATTTGAGTATGTTGTCATGCATAAACACTTAATAAATTTGAATAAATCGCATGTCCATCCGTAGACAGTAGGATTCGATTCACCAATAAGAATCTAAAATCGCTATAAATTTGTACGACTCGACTACATCGATATGCATGCCTCTGAATCAGTCCGTCTCTTTATCTCGGTCGTTTCCCTTTGAATCGATACATTGACATTTGCCAGAAATGGTATGCTTTGTTTATAATCCGCCTATTTGGATTTTCCCATTAATGGGTCCATTGTATTTTTCTGAACAACACAGTCACCCCCCCTCCACAGTGGGGTTAGGGTTAGCTAGGGTTAGCAGCTTCTGGCAGTTGAGGGCCGCAAAGATAAAATGCTGTATCCCCGTTTGCGCACAGGAAGGGTTTTTCTCTTGGTGCGATCCCCTTCTGTGACCAAATAGAAAAATAATTTGGGCGCTAATAGGCTACTATCATACTAACTCTGTATTGATATAAGACGCCATTACTTCAAAAACAAATTTCACCAATTTGCACAGCCAATATTTCCATCAGTCTTGCTTCTTACAGCTTTGCGTTGATTTCTCAATATTATTCCCAAATTCATTAGATAAGACAAAATATTTGCATAGGCAAATTATTTTGGTTACAAATGCGACTGGCTATAAACCAAGATTATAGAAAATGTATTTTGTTCTATAAGATTATAGAACTTAGAGAACTAGGTTTCCGTATTGACCTAGGCCAAGTTTCGGTATTAAATTATTGCATAACAGACTTCACTCACAAAATATTATTCCCAAATGTGTTAGATTATAGGCCTACAGCTGCATTTGTGGCCAAACTGAAAAGTTAATGGAACCTACAGTGCTTATTTGATTCATTATCAGGCTTGCGTTGATTTCTCAAAATATTTTTCACAAATTCATTAGGCTATATGCCTTGTATGGGCTGTGTCCATCAAACGCTTTTTTAAGGAGGCGCGCTACTTCTGTACATGAAACAGGGGCCTTCAAAGCGGAGTGGAAAAAGAGTGGAAAAGGTAGCGGCAGTGAAAGTCAGCTGGCACAGATTGACAGATTTATTTGACAGATTTAACTACCAAAGATAATAGATAACAGGCAATCTTCCTTTGTTTCAATTATCATTGAAGAGCATGGCTAAGACTTAATAGCAGAGTTTAGAATGAGGCATCAATTAAAGTAGGCCTACTGTAGTGTAGCTTGAAATATACAGCATCCCCGTTTAAAACCAGTCCTGCTGGAAGTCTGGCCAGGGATATTCGTCTGGAGGGGATACAGTAGGCAAACTGAACAGTAACATTATCCATCTTTTAGAATTTGGGGTTTTGATATGAGATGTTTTCATAAGTTTGGGGGTCATTAAAATGGCATTACTTAAATTCCCCTTGAAACAAAGGCAGATTGCATGTTCTCTTATTTCTCAATTATTAAAACTGGAATAATAATGACAAATGTTAAAATAGGTTTGTGATAAGAGTCAAATCACATTGAATCGAATCATTCAAAATGACATGGAATCTTTGCTGTATCGTACTGAGATGCTACTGAACTGGCACGAGTATCAAATAAGCACACCCCTAATAGATACAGAGGGAAACATGTCTAAAGCATCCGTTAAAACAAGTGCTTTTATTTCCTCAGCGGAAATCCAGAAACCTTGTAAATAAGACCTGCATGGGACAGTGCAGGAACTGACCTATGGTAGGGATCAATTGGGCATTTCATGATTTCAATGAATGTCAAGGAACTCCCCCAATTGCAGTTGCATTTTCACCATATTGGCACATCTGGAGGGTAGCCTAAATTTAGCAGTTTACTGTACCCCTGTGTAAAAACAATAATATCAAGACTACATACGACAACGAAGAACGATTTTTGCATTTGTCGTCTGGAACGTGATGCGAGTTGTCAAATAGCTTTCTGGGAGCCTTGAAACAACGCCCCCCCCCCCCCACCTACTTCTGTCAAGCTGTCTGTGACACAACACCCAAAAGGAAATAGGCTGTGGGTTAGGACAGATAATGCAAAATTTAACTCATGCAGGTAGATAGGCATGGGCCCTTTTGGTTATCATGTTTACATCCCCTGACATTATCAGTAATGTGAGCAAGTCAATATGTATAGACACTTAACTTACACTTCCCTGTCAAATTTGCTCATAGATTCAATCACATAGAGAGCCAAAGTCAGCTCCGCCCACTTCATTTTTGGTACCAGAAGTGCATGTCTGTCCTCTCTCTTCCTCATTAGCTGGATTTCCAACCTGGATTATAAAGGATTGGTTCAAATCACGCTCACGGGCCAATAACATGTTGTGACCTTAATCAGTATGTGTGTGATGTAAGTGTACAACAAAAACGTTAGGAGTTTGTAACCGGAGAAGATCTCTAATTGACTACATTTCCCTTGAAGCTATGTTGCGCCAGTGCTGATTCTCCCCGCCCGCACTACATGGATGTTCATCATGACCCTCTCTCCAACATGCTTCATCATCGCCAAAATAATACGTTGTCGAACGGCAGGTTTGAAACAGCGACGACTTGCTGAAACTGAGGGGACATGTTCAACACTCATAAAATTACAAAACTCAACACTTGCCGGTTTTGATCACAAAATTAATTTGTAATGTTTATATTTATATCGTATTGTTAATTTAGACCTGAATCCTATTATTTCACATTATAAAAAATATCACATCAGGTTCAGTGATGACGTCTCCTGTGCGCCAGTGTTTGCTCTTGGAATATGTAGTTCATATAGTGCTGTTTTTGTACACAGTCTTGTACCCTTAACATTTTTGCGAAAAAAGAATATCCTTGCTTTCCTGTAAGGTTGATGTCATTAATAACACCAGGGAAGTTTCAAACAATGAAATATGTGTATTTAAGTGAAATCATCGATGGTACAGAGACTCGATGGAGCATGTCCTGTATACAATCGTACTTCTGGTACCAGCGCGTCATACTGGGGGATAGCCAGATAATGAAGTCGATGTTAAATAGATAGCTAACGAGCATGTTAATGCAAGACAATGTTCACCAAACTTATGGAATTATGTGTATTCCTTCATTGGCATTACGTTAGCTAGGGCGGATGCTAGTAGTAGTAGTAGCAGCAGCAGCAGCAGCGAACTACTAGAGACAGCCACATCCCCCAGTGACTGGTATTAACGGATGACCTCAGACTTGTCCGAGAATGCCTAATGTTTCTTCTACATCAACAATCTAGCTAGTTTGCGGTGGCCTTGCTATTTACTAGCTAGCTAGTTCGTGCTAATATTCGCTAGCATCTTAGCAGTTGATAATGCCTGCCGCGTCAGAAGTAGCTAGCAAGAGGAAATAATGACGTCATTCAACAAGGAATAAGCAAAGGGAAACCAGACGTTTTTGTTCGATCCTCGTTCATTCGATTATAACATGTTATGTGTGCTATCTTACACGGTGTATAGGCGTTTATTTACCTTAGAAATACGGCTCCTCGGTCTTTCTCTTCTCTTTCAGTGTCACTCCAAAATGGCGTTTTGCGCAACTCGACAGACACCGGTGTATGGACACCTCCCTCTATCAAATCTCATCCAATCATATCAACCAGTTTGCGGATCAAAGCGGTCGTCACTATCGGGCCATGCTGCTAAACAGGAAGTACGGCTCTTTCTCTCATAAGCCCTTTCTCAATTATTGTTAGAAACTCTATTCCTCGCATGCTCTCCTCCGTCCTCCACTCGCTACCTACTCAAAACGCATTGGAAGAGAATATCTAGGTTTTCCCTTTACATATTCTCCTGCAATTCATTTTTGAGAGCGAGGTAACAAATTCCTTGCGTCATCTAAATCAATTTATTAATTTGTTCCCTCAAGTTAAACCAATCCTTTCCCACGATTTAGCATTAGTGGTTCCCACAATTAGTTGATTTTGTCGGATGTGAACAGCTATGGAGACACACACGTACACAGGCTGATGAGAAGTGGTGCATGCTGAGCTGTAGGTCAGCAGGTGAGCCAGCAGCTAGTGCACAATCGTCTGCAAACAGGAGGTCACTTTTGTTTTTGCTTGCATCTTATGCAGGTTGTTTTCCATCAAACTGGTAAATGATGCTAATCTCAGTATTGTCATTGCAGAATGCATCATGCAGCATAGCAGAGAACATCATATGAAGAGGGTTAGTGCTAGGACACGCACGCACACACACACACACACACACACAACAAACAACATTGGTCTAATGATCCACAAAATGAACTCAAACACACGCAAACCTTTGATGCTAAGAAGTTTTTTTTCTTTCTTTTTTTACAATGCAAATATAAATTAAGTATTTTGTACAGGATTGAGTGAAAAGATTCAAAATAAAGGTACCATAAGTTCATTGGTCTCTGCACTGCCAGGGAACAGAATGATTTGCAAAAGACAAGAGCGTTGTTGTTGGTGGGTTTGATTAACATTTCTAAACACACTTCAGTTCTCAGCTGGTTTCTCTGTGTGTCTGAATAGTCCACTCTTACATTTCCACTGTGCTGGTTGTCTGCTCTGGCTGAGTGTGACTGATGGGGTATCAAACCCAGGTTGTCTCTGTGCCTCAAAATCACATTAGCACATTCAGCTCACATTAGCTCTTCAGTACTTCTCTCACATGCTCCTGTGCTTCTTTCTCACCTCTCCTCCTCTGCCATCCGTTTAGCTTTTTGAGTATTGTGGTCTGCATTTCTGGTTTACTCCACCTTTCTCTTTCTTTCAGCCTGTTCTTTCTCCTTCTTTTTGGTTCATTTTGACATGTTCATCATGATCTTTCCATTCTTATCAGTCAAGGACCTCCTCCCACTCTTCTTCTGTTGTGTTTCAGCTTGTTTAAAGTGATAGTTCACCCATATTTCAGCATTCTTTTTCTCTTTCTTACATTAGAAGTAGTCTTTTTTGCCAGTAGTGACTGTAACCTAAACTTCTTTATTTTGCTTCAGTATTGCGTTAAACTCCATTATTATGGAGGTTAGTGGTGCCAACGTTGTGGTGGCTGTAGCAATGTAAGGAAGGCTTATGTTAGTCACTCCTCACTCATAGACTATTTCCAGTATAAGACAAAGGTAAAAGAATGATGCTATTGGAGTGCATTATCCCTATCCTCCCCACACATTTTTTACACTTTATGTTTTTTTTTTCTTTCGTTAGTTTCTGTCATGTTTTCATCCGTCTGGAGAGCTACTTTCTCCCTCTATGACATCATGTCTCCCTGTGACATCATGCTCTGTTGCTTTGATCAGCTATACTAGCTCCATTCAGGTGAACACAGATTAACATAGAGAGTAAATCTGCAACCCATGTACCTGTGTATGGCCTCAACTTTTCCATTGTTTTCAGCAATTATTCCCCATTTCTCACTCACTCACTTTGTGTAGGCTGTTCTAAAATCATGCAATCTTCATCTAACAGTGAACCTTTCACTTTTGGGTGTTGACATCATTTATATTTTGTTAGAATCCTAGACTTAGGATATATTGTCATAACCCTTAACTTGATCTTGATAGGACTAAACCACTCCTAATTCTGATAGGCACTTTAATAAACACTGTTCTGATTAGAAAAATAAAATTATCTATTTGATCTATTGTTCACTAGCTTCATCTGAAATGATGCCCTGTTCACTATTTGTAATGCACTATTTTTGAAAACTAGTGCACTGGCCGAAAGTTGTCATCTGAGATTTGCACTAGATTGATTCCCATGATAACCTTCCTGTTACTGTACAACACCAGTGCGATGTCAGTGTTTCATGAAAACTACCATAAAAACAATGTAAATTCTTCAGCAATCACCTAATGTTTGGGGGATATAACAAAAACAGGGTACATCAAATGTAACAAGAGAAATTAATGCTTACCAAAGAATTCTCCCACTTTTTAACATTTATTTTAAACCAAAGCCAGACAGACCTTGAATATTCTCTGCATACAAAAAATAATTGATAGAAAATTCTATTAGAGCAGAGCATCTAAACATTATTGACATTGTTATTTAGGCTTATTCTGACATTTTTTTAAAAGGTTGTTGTTTATTCCCTGATAAAGTAACAGCTATGGCGCGATATTCAGCAATATCCCTGCACAAACACTTGAATTACGAAGATTTGTTTATCACGTTACCTTGACAACAGTGGTCGTTTTGAGAACTATATTTCTGCAGGGCAGACACCACAATCTATACTAGATTGTTTGATTAATAAATACTTAAGGCATTGTTTTCATAAATACTTAAGGCATTGAAAAAAATCTCTGTTTTTTTGTAACCGCTGCATAAAAGCAATAAGGCACTTGAGGCTTTATCGTGAATAAAGTCACAGCTTAACTTACCAGTGTGCTGTCTTTCTCCAACTGCCTGTCTCACTGAATGTTCGCGCACTAAAGACTCGAACCCCCTGTATGACATCATTGTCCATTATGACATCACACCAAGCTAGCATAATGCAAGTCATCCATACTGTGCCTGCTGCCTAAATACTACACGATATAGGAATTCCTACGGTCACGGATAGCCTTTCACACTACACGAAGAGGAGAAAGATCCATCAAGATGCGTGGCTTCACGTCACGACTTTACTTTAGATTGTCGGGCACCAGTGGAATGCGCGTTGGGCACAATCAAATGTCAAACATGTTTTGATCTTTTTTGGGAGGTCGCTGATCATAGCAGAGCCCACTGATTTATACAACTTTTTAATATATATGGATTACATTTTACCCAGATTTAATTTATAAATCTGAACCAAAAGCTCAATCTGAGCCAAGGTTAATACACATTTGATTAAAATCTTAAACATATGTTTTCAACTTAATATTTACTAAGTGACAAAATAAATATTTAAATCAAGTCTCAATATTGCACTCATGAATGTGTTTTATTTCATTTAATTCATTTCTTACATGTGGATGGTCTTCATAACATGACCAGCCAAGTAGCCTATCACTGAACTATATATTGTAGCTTGTACTAATTCAAAGATATAGAAAAAACAATTCTAAGACAGTTCATCATTTTAAAGTCAAAGAAGTACTGTGGTCACATCAGGGAAACAATTGATATGTCTGAATCAACAAAATGGATGAATGCATACATCTACTATACAGTGCATTGAGAAAGTATTCAGACCCCTTAACTTTTTCCACATTTTGTTACAGCCTTATTCTAAAATGGATTAAATTATTTGTTTTCCTCATCAATCTACACACAATACCCCATAAAGACAAAGCGAAAACAGGTTTTTAGAAATGTATGCTAATTTATTAAAAATAAAAAACTGAAATATCTGAACAACAACTGAAATTATGTAATATAATAAAATGGAGAAAAAGTGAAGGGGTCTGAATACTTTCCGAATGCACTGTATGCTATTAGTCTCATTCCCGAATCTCCAGCTTTCCCTCTCTGATCCGCCAACTCCAACGTGGGCATCCATCTGGGGCAGGGATACAGCGAAGCCACAAGCCTGACTCCTCAATTTCCTGTTGGAAGGACACAAGCTTCCTGTCCAGAGTCTCCAGACTGAAGGCCTTTGCTGAGATCTAAATGTGAAACGCAAAACATAACTGTGACCACATGTAGATAATCAGTTTGACAGGTTTATTAAAGCTCCACTCAGTGTATTTTATTTTACATATTTACATATTTACTTCTGTTCCTACCACTTCCACCAGCATGGATAAATGCTAGCCCTGAGCCTAGCCAAAGAATGCTCAAGAGCGCAAATATGCATATCTAGGCTACAGCACAGTGGAAAATGAGTTCTCACAACCAAAAACTTAAACTATTCCTTTAATATAAAGCAAAAACGGGTCCCCTAAATGGACAGAAATATTATCAAGAAATTACATTGAACAGACAAGGGCACACCTCCCCACACCCATGAGCAAAATATTATTTTGCAAAAGTTGGTTGGCCTCTTACCTGCTCGCTGATCCCTATGGCAACGTGGCCCACTTTCACCTGGCGGCGATCACGGATCCTCAGACATTCCCCACCAATATTCTCGATCCATATGTCAACACCTAGAGTAAGCAAGCACAGGACATTGATTGTTTTACCAATCATACTTGACCTTACAGAAAGTGTGACTGACACCTTATCATCTGTTAGGGGGGACCTAACCTCGTTGATACCAGGCTTTCCTAGTTCAGAAATCCTGGGGAAATCCTTTGCAGTAAGTAGCTACACAACACCTTCGCGACACGTTAAATCAAATACCTTTCTTGGGAGGAGCTAAAAAAACAGAATTCAGTTTTTCCTTCAGGTTTTCTTACATTTTCTTCAATGTTGCAAGCTAGCATAGCATGACACACATAACAACAAGAAATCATTCTACGGGCATGTGGGGGGAGGGTTCTTGGAATGTAACATCCAATGAAATTGCGAGCATATTCTCCCATCGCTCCGTCCAGTTCAATCTAAGCCAGAATGGCTAATCTAAAATTCTTCAGACCTCCAAAAGAGCAACAAAAAACAATGTGATTTGGAGGTATGGCTATGCGAGACAAGGGGTGACAAGCCAGTAGAAAAACATGCATGTTAAACCTCAGGAATAGAATGAAGTTGCCTATGAGGCTACACTGATGTTAAGATAGTTTGGGAATTTTTGCCTAATGGTTAGCAGGATTTGGGAGAGGGCAAACTGATCCTAGAGTGGAAACGGATAACCTCTATCCAGAGAGCTCACTTACCCTCAAAGCAATAGGATGGTGGCTGATTGGTGGAGACCAGCCATTCGAGGTTGAAGCTCTGTCCGTCCGTCTGGCTGTTGTAGGAGGAGAAGACCCCAGAGCTGAGGTCATCAGACCAGTGATCAGAGTCCTTTGGAGTAAACAGAGGTGTTACCTGCTAAGATTATACTGTCTGGCCAGACTCATACAGTAGATTACATTAAAGAATAGTACAGCTGGTCCAAAAAGATGATGCCCTCCAGGGGGGTGATTACTGTTGTATACCTGCCAACCTGAGAGTTTGAGGTGGGAGTTGGCTCTGAGGTAACTTGACTCTTAGTTAAAATGCATGACAGTGGGCATAACACAAGATCTACCAGGGCTCGACATTAACGGTTTGTGGTCATAATGTTAAGTCAACTTGTCCGACCGGAGAGGTAAACATTCTGACATTATTCCTTTGTAAACAACCAGCAATCAACTCCCTTTGTAGTAGAGAGCTGCGCGTAAACACCTTGCTCTCCAGTTTTACCCTGTGCTGTATCGAGCTTGCGCTTTATACCCTGTATAGTGCAAGTGCCATTGACTACAAGAATCTATGGGCTCTTTACTAATTGGTTTTCATTGCTGTGCGGAGAGCAGCAGACACAGGAAAGATTTGTTTTATTGTGGCTAAAATGTGTTATCTTTCCTTCAACACTGTAGCAAGTCAAAGATTAATACACATTTATTTCTCATGTGTTCGGTCAGAACATTTTTGTTGTTCTGGAGAGGAAGCTCTGTACCAAGTTCACATGAGGGATATATGATTTCTATCTTTCACTGTGCTCGAAATGCAAGCTAGCGATCAGAAGAAAATTAGAGGACTTTTTTGGACTCTGGCACTACTAAGAAATTATTTTGTCTATGCTATCCCCCTATGCTAGTTATGTTAGTTGGTATCTTGCTCTTGCAATCATGGAACGATTTAACCCATTGAAAGAAGAGCTTAAATTAGGTAACATGACATGAGTAAATGAATGACTATATAGAAATGTGCACACCCACATTTGCTTACTTTGTCTGTTGGGTCTATCTGGGATGTATCAGTGCTGCTCAGGCAGGATGGAGGATCGTCCCGAGGCTCAGGGGAGAGGGTTGGGGCCAAGCTACCCACAGTCATACCTGGAGAAAGACAGCACAGCAGGAACCCATTCAATAAAGAAATTATTACTGATAATGATAATAATGATAATGATAATGATAATCATCAATCATTACCTATTGCAGGGAGTCAAGAGCCAAAGTCCCCAACCCCCACTGCAAGTCTACAATAATCATGTGATGTCAAAACATGACATACTGTACCAGTATTTGCTTTAATCTTGCCATAATTTAATCTTGCCATAATTGTACATCATTCCATTTCATTGGCACTGACCTGACTACCCCAGAAATTCCAGCTCCACAAGCAATAAATAATAGCACAGTTTGCCATTCTATTTGAGTAATATACAGCATACTGAGCTGCCTTATTTCATTAGTACTACAACGGTAACTCCCTTGACTCACCATCTCTAAGGTATTCCAATTCTGACTCTGACCCCCAGGAATAACCACTTCCATGCTGGCATGTCCGCAGTACTGGGAAGTGGACTTGGAGAGCATGGAAAAGTTCAGTGGAAGAGTAAGACTCCCATTCCGACTCCTCTTCTTCCCAATCCCCCTCATAGTCCCAGTCACTTTTCTCCCATGCTCTCCTTTCCTCTGAATCTTCCTCCTCTCCCAGATAAATATCCACTTCAGAATCGGCCTCTGATTCCAAGTCCTTGTCTCCTGCCAAGTGGCTTACCTCTAGGAAATTCTGTTGGGATTCCAAGTCCCTTGCATCCAGAGAATCTGTCTCTAATTCAGAATTTTTCTCAGATTCTGACTCATCCTCCTCTGAATCACTGTTGTCCTCCTCGATGGCCCTCGCTCTCCAGGGGCTCACCCAATGCAATGTAGGTGCTGAGTGGGTGACTGTTGGCTTAGCCGGGGCAGAGGGAATCCTAGGGGATCTTGTGCAGAGCGTGTCTCCATTTCGAGCATCGTTGTTGACCAGTTTCTCACAGGCACCTATAACAGAGCTGCGACTGAGTCCGCCCACTGTATAGGAAAAGGGCACAGTCGTTTCTCTAAAACCCCTACTCAATCCCTCACACCCATAAAAAAACACATACAGTATAGGCACTACTCATCAGAACAAGGTTGAAAAGTATTTGATATACTTTCACACTGTTTGGGTTTGCACTTTTGAGGTAATTTCAACCCAGGTCTGCACCTCATAAACAGACACACAGGCAAAGTGATCAATTAACTAAAAACTGAGACTGTAAAACCAATGAAGCAGAACAATAATATACATTTATAATGTGCAATAGATATTTCAGTACAAAATCATCTTAACAAAGACACACACTTTTAAAACAGGATATGCAAATGCTCCAGTGTAGTTTAAGGCCAACATACAGTACTGCACCTGCTCTTAAGGCCTTGGTGGTCTTCTTCCTTAGCTCTGTGGCCGAGGCTCTTCTGATGGGATCTTTCTGTAACCCCGCCCTGAAGACCTCAGCAGTGAAATGGTTAGACCATGGGGGCACCTCCCATAGAGGAGGAGGTTCGTTGACGATCTAAACAGTGGAGAAAGATAAATATCAATGAGGTGTGTTGAAATTAGTGTGTTTTAAGATCAAATAACCTGTTCTTAGAGACATTATGCTAGTCTTATGTTGGTATTATGCAGGCTTCTGGGCCTTCTGTGAAGTACAAAATATTGTCACTCAAAAGGTTTTGAGATGCCAAAGTGTGCCACCTTGTTTCATGTTTTATAGCAGTGCAATTCCCTGAAATCATGAACCAATTACAGTTGCATGTTCTCCAATCATAATAATACACATATTTATGTGCTGGCAACGTGTTTTTGAAATAATAAAACTAATTCACATTCTTTAGATAGACACTCCTTGGGATTACGGCACTAAATAAAGCAATATCGTACTTTTTGCAGCAAGTAACACTTTGCATTAAGGGTGCCCTTCATAAAGGGTTTATAAATGATGTATTACTACTTTATAAACTATTGATTATTTGTTTATGAATCATTTTTTAACCATTTTAAGGGATTATTGACAATTTTACATTTATATTCGCTTTTAGATGTTGATGACCGACCCAGATGATTGTTTTGTTATTAAATTATGCGATCACTGAACAGGACTAGTAGCAGTGGACCAAAAGTCAGTGGACCATAATTTTGCATGTTTAAAATGTAATGCCGAAATCATCCCAAATTCTCTGAAAATACTCAATGACTTGATTTAAATGACTTTGAGATGATTCAGGCAAATTTAAAACATGCACATTGATTTCTGGTTAAAAATGCTACAGTATCAGTTATTGGTAAGTGACAGTGCCCAGATAAACAGAACCAAAGTCTTTCCCTGCCAATTAACTCCTTTTCAATATAAGGAACCAAATAAGTAATTTGTAATTTGGGTGAACTATGCCATTAATGTAAAGTGTGACTGACTTTTCTTTGCCCTAGAATGGCACCAATGTCTATGTTAACAATAGAATAGAATACATTTCCCAGTCTAAGTTTCAGGTGTGGTATTCATATTTCTGACCTTGAGGCACAGCGGGTGGGAGTAGTAGCGAATCCACGGATGGCACCCATTGAGCATGTGCAGTAGCATGCAGCAGCTGCTCCACACGTCCGCCTTGGCACAGCGGAGGTCACCTCGCGCCACCTCAGGCGCCATGTGAGTCTCAGTGCCAGGGAACCCAGACCCTGGAAGGAACATTAAAAGATAGATGTTCAGATGGCTGGTGGTGCCACCCTTTTGTTCATGTTTTACATCATTGAAGGCTGACTCACACAAGGTAAAAAAATGTCAAGACTTCTCTACTCAGTGAAATGCTGGTGTACATTATTGCACAATATTGGTTTTTATTTCTGAGACGACGGTATACAAATACATAAATCACATTATTATAAAGACTTGTCATTGTATGTACACACACACTCTCACCCCTGTATGCTTTGGTGCTCTGTCCATTGTGGTCCAGTGTCTCAGAGAGACCAAAGTCACAGAGGAAAGTGTCCATGCCATCCTCAGAGAGCAGAACGTTGTCAACTGCAAAAAGACATAGACAGAGGTAAATAGACTGAATATGAAGTGAAAGAAAGCTCTTGCAGTGCGTGAACTACATTCATCAATATTTTGCTTTCATCAGGTTGTATGACGAAGGTTCAGTCAGGACACTTACGTCGGTTTAGTATTGTTTATTGAAATAGTAGTACATTAGGTTTGGCGTAATTGGATGGCTCCGCACTGTATAGCTCCCCGCCTAAAGTTTAACAGCATAACATACAATAATATAAGGCAGGGAGCCCATAACTTCTCAAACCCCCTGTAGGTAGGTTAAATACAGAGTGACCGAGTGGGTGGAGGCTGGGGCGGTGGGTGGGACGACCAACAAGTACAACTCTCTTAGCCAGTGGCGATACACTGTTTAACCATGGTGGAGTGTTGCATAGCTCGGCTCTTTTAAGCCTTGTCCCATGAACATGTGATGTGTTTTGCATATGTGAAAATGCACTTTTATTACTCTGCACCCTGTGTATCTATCAGAGTAGAAAGGCATATTGAAACCAGTAGATGGCGTTATGCACCTGAAAGCAGTTTACAATTAACCTATTGAAGAAGACCATGCCTTGATCCAATTAGCTGATGCCTTCCCAGCTCATAGAAAGTCCCACAGTTGACAGTCACAAAAGCAATAAAAGGTTAAATCTTTGGGTCAGACATATCTCAGGCCAATCATTTATAGAACTTGTTCGCCTGCACACATCAGGCAATAGCAATAGTGTGGGTGGGGGCATAAAACCAAGACTTGCAACCCAAATGTCGTAGGTTCGAGTCGGCTTTAGGACAATTTTGACAAAAGTGCTTTTAGTTTTCCAATGGCTTCCCCTGACAACTTACTCTTACCACTTAATGCCTAATACTGTTTAACCACCACCAAGTTGAAGTATTATACTGTAGTTAAGTTGCTAACATAGTGCTTTTTTAAGTATTGCTTTGTATAGTAACGTGCAGATGTGCACATTATGGTGGCCTTGTACTATTGTTTCTGCATGCACGTTTTGCTTGGAGACTGTGCTCTGCAATAGCTTAAAATGTTCCTCTAGCAACATTCTCCTTTTCCGGTGTAAAATATATATCTTCGTCTGATCAGTAGTCCTTGCAATCACTACCAATTGCTACAGGGGTATGTAAACAAAAAGCTTGCTGTAGAAACAGCAGTTGGGGGAGGGATGAAGAGAATGGATGTGGAGAAGCGAAGGAAACCCTTCGCCATGGCAGTTATCTGTAAGTATAAGTATTGGGTTAACCAGACCTTTTGTGGAACCTAGTGTTATGAGAAAAAGTCTGGTTTCATGAGACTACTCTTTGACATACCTTTGATGTCCAGGTGCAGAACATGTCTCTGATGCAAGTGCTCGAGTGCCCCCAGGAGCTGCCAGAGGTAGTGCAGGGCTAGGTCCTCAGGTAGACTTCCCCTCTCTCTTAGCAGCTGGGCCAAACAACCTGGGGGGGGGTCAGCAGCTAATTACATCACTAACTAAGAACGTTGCTTTTTGCACAGGTTTTGTTTAATTTATTAGAATCCCCACTAGTTGATAATGCAGCAGCTACTCTTCCAGGGGTCCAAATGAGCCCCATTCCCATCTGTAAGTTACTCAATAAAGACTATTTGAATAAGCATAGGTTTTTAATTTTATTATTATATATTATTATATTTTGTGGTTGTTTCAGCTCCATTATAAGATTAATGTTAAGCCTCTTTGGATAAGAGTGTCTGGTAAGTGAGTATAATGTAAGTGTAAACAAGTTCAAATTCATAGTTTGTTATTAATTGAACAGAGGGTGTTCACCTGTCTTCTGATCCATGAAGAGTGTGAGGTTCAGGCCCTCCCTCACGGCCCCGAAGAGCTCAACAACGCGAGGACTGTTCAGAGCACTCCACGTGCTCACCTCCTCACAGTTGAAATGACTCAACGGGATCTTATGTATGAAACAAAAAAATATTCTGAGATTATGGTCAGGTTTTACTGGCCACTTTCCAAGGCCATTGTGTTTCACAACACAACACAACATTCATAGGAGAGCCAAGGGTCTGGCACGTGATCTGAATCCAAATTAAATTAATTCAACAGTAAGTCTAATTCTAATTCTTTTTGAATTAATCAAGAACTAAACTGTATTTCACAATGATTAATTAACCTTGCATTGAATTAATCTAGGCAACAATGTGAGACACATCTTTACTCGTCCTACCCTCTTGGCAGCACACTCGAATCCAGTACTTTTGTCTTGAACACTGAACACATCGCCGTACGATCCATTCTGGATGTGGTAAATAATGTTGTACTCTTTTCCCTCCCTGTATCCAAACTGACTGGGCTGGAGTAACTGATAAACACACAGAGTAGGAATTTAGTCACATTTTGTATGACAAGTAGCCCACATACAGTATATACAGTATTCATATTATATACAAAATGCAATTCTAAAGTGGAAAAGGAGTCATATAAAATAAATCATACCGTGTAAGTTGAGGTAAATAAACTAATTTACAGTCCTCTTACCTTGTGGAATATGAGGCCTTCATTGGTATGTGCATTGACCTCCTTCTCATTCGAGGTATCTTTCACCACCTCTTTGAAGAAAGGTGATACAAAGTGGTGATTCCTCTTCGTCACTGTGCCCCGCAGTTCCTCTATACTATACACACTCCCTTGGCTGCAAGTTGATTTGGAATCCTCCACCAGACTGTGTGTACAGTCAGACACACCTGCCAGACTGCAGAGGGAATTGGACACACCTTCCATACTGGAGGACGATCCTGACTCCCGCCCAAGACAGCATGCAGACTCAGAGTCAGACACGGCCATCAGACTGCAGGACGATTCAGACACACTCCCTCGTACCAGGAAGTTGTCTGACACACACATTACACTGGAGAAGCAGTCAGACACACCCTCCAAGCTACAGAGAGAGTCAGACGCACCTCCAAAACTGCACAAGGAGTTTGTCTCACCCTTATGAATACAGAGAGATTCGTACACACCATCCAGATGGCACGAATAGTCAGACTCTTCCCCCAGTTCGCTGAAAGAGTCAGACAGACCCATTAGTCTGTTGTAGTTGTCTGACAGTGATGTGTCCTCTAGATACTCTGACACACCTGCAAAGCTGCAGCAGGATCCAGACACATCCCCAAGTATACAGGGTTCAGACACGCCCTCCAGACTGCAGCCTCCATGGCTGTGATGGTTGACTTGTGGGTGGTCAACAGGTAGAGGGATCATATCATAGGCCTGGGCCACCTCATCATCCACCGATTTGGACCAATCAATCTCCTGCACCCACAAACCCTGGATGACAGGAGGCTCCTCCCCTTCCTGTCGCCTACGTCGTCTTTCCAGAGGCTTTCTGCGATGCTTCCTTTGAAAGCAGTGGTGTGGGATCTTTCGGATGCCCACATACTCCTCTTCCTCAGTATCAGTCTCAGATGCAACTTGCTTTGCCGTGGACCTTTAAAGGAATCCAAATTGATCGAATTTATGAGATTGCTAAATGAAACAAAATGTTTAACTCTAGTGATTTTGCAAACTGTTTTAACAGAATCAACTGTTTGGATGTTGTTTATTTCAGTTAGAGGCAGACAGGTAAGTACCTGTGTCTTTTGAGCAGGTGAGATCGAGAGTAAGTGCACTCTGTGCTTGTAGGGCTGAACTCTTGGGAGCTGTCACCTAGGATAGACAGTTTTATTCTGGATCAGAGGAAGTGTCCATAATACCTGCAGATACATTTCTCCCTCTGTGAGACTTGGATATCTAATGTTGGATTAATCATATTGAACCTATACGCATCATTCATCTCTAGCTATAGTCGTGCCCATTGTCCGATGTTCATGTATTCATCTTACCTTCTGCCTGGGCGATGATGGAGACATATGGGAGCTGGTCAGCTGCATCATGTCCCCCTGGGCCCACCTGCTTGGCAGTGCCCTGCTCCATAGCCAAGCGCAGAGGGGAGACAATGGTCTGGATCAGAGGGTCCTTCCTCTTCTCCTCCCCTTCGATGCCTTTCTCCTCTTTTAGGAGGGACAACACTGAGCCTCCCTTTACTTGAATGAATGGCGTGTTGGAGTTTAACATTCTGGGTATGGCCATTTCTCCTGCACAAAGAAAAAATAATCAATTTAAGTTCTGCGGAGAAAAAGGAAAAGTAGACTGATACCTTTTAGTTTTGGGAATGCTACCTTGACATAAAACAATCACAGGTCAAGAGCAAGCACTACCTTGAATTGACCAAATTGTGTTCACTCCTGACACCCCTCATACTAGCATCATTTGGTAATATGATATCCAATAACCCCAAGGGAATTAAATAGACATAACTCAACGTTCATAATGCACTGTGCGGAAATGCTGATGTTAGCTTTGCATTTGGCAGGCATTTTAATCTGTTGACATTTGCCATGCTTGGGTGTGAATGAACGGACACTGTTAGTGATCCTGGCGTGGTGTGTATAAATAGCATGCAGGGATTTGGCACCCACTGGACTACCGACATGCCTTCCACTGGGCCGCCCAGCTGTCAAAGTCTCTCGTTCTTAGCGCCCGCCATATTGACTATGAATCCTGGAGATCAAAACAATCCTTTCCCTAGCGTCTCTAAGATCAGTCACCTCACACATAGAGACAATGCTCCACAGGTCTCTGTGCCCCTATTTCCTCAGGACGTCATGTGCCAGTAACTATGACTGACATCTACAGGTAGGCCTATCTGAAATATTGGTCCTACAAGATTAAGTGCTTCCTATGTTTTCAAAAACAACATATTTGTTACACAATTAGATTACACAATGTTTCATATTAAAAACAGCTCTTTCACAGGGATATACATAGTTCTAGTCAAACTTGCGGAAATTGTAAAAACTAGTCCTGTGTAATGTACTGTACTTGGCATGCACCTACTGTAGGTGAAAATATTAGGTGCCAGCTGTTGGCATACAGTTAACATCCCCCAACTATTAGGCTAGAATCCATCTTTAATCTTAATGGAGGGAGCACTAGGTCTCAAACCTTTGTCTACTACTACAACTCCATGCACCTAAAGTGAAATACTTGGCCTTTTCTCCATGTGCATGTCTAATATTTCATTAGTCTATCCTTTGGTCTTTTCTTTCTTTCCTTCTTGTTAACCCAAAAATACCAACCCACTGTCTTTTGCCTTCATAAATAACCTAATAACTCCATAAACACTCACAACTAAAACAGAGAAAAGTAATTGGTCATGTAAATACAACAGATATAGTACATACCAAAGAGGAATAAACAGTTGTTCCTGTCCTGTGTGAAGTTCTCCTTCTACTAGTAAAGACCAATGGAGCCCTTTAGCCGGTTGTAGGCTACTTATACCTCACTCTGTCCTACGTGTGTGTGTGTGTGTGTGTGTGTGTGTGTGTGTGTGTGTGTGTGTGTGTGTGTGTTTCTGTCTCCAACTGCAGTCCCCGGCTTTTTGATGACAGGCTTTTCTGATTGGTGGACCGTGTGTGAGTTACATGGGCAAGCTTGCAACCCCTTCCCCCACCCCCACCTCACACATACACATACACAGAAAGGGGTGTCCTGTATCTCAATATTGTTAGGATGTAAGCTGATCAAGTGGCAACAAATTTAGTAGTAAAAGAATAAGAACACAGAAGGAATAAGAACACAGAAAAATATAATCTGTTGAACAGCATATGGAGCTAGAAAGTTACTTGCCCAATCCAGCCACCAAAGATCCTCATAGAATTTATCATGGGCATCCTACACATTTTTCATGGGCATTAATAGCTTTTTAAAAGCTAGAATCGTATATTCTGCTACTTTAACACTGAGATCAAGTGTATAGATCGATTGGATTTTGATTTCGCAACACATTCTACTGTTATGAACACAAACCTCTTTCAAGATCTGACGTTTTGTGTATGAGAAAATGAGAAGGTAATCAAGGTCATGTTTGGTTCTTGCACTCTGATGTCGAAAACATAGACAATACAACACAACACCACTTAACGTTGCTGCAATGGATGTCTTTTGGATAAATATAAGGTATACTATACTTGGTATTTCAAGGTCGTATTCCTTAAAAAACTTGAGGAAATGCTAATGAAGTAAAATGTCATACTGCACTTTAAAATAGCACTTCAAAAGAGGCATTGAGCTTTAACTACGCATAAGGATTGGTCTCAAAGACCCAGATCAAATCAAGAAGTTGGCCGAATTCTGGTTTTGTTTTGAAATATATTTCTCAATATCCTTGAGATTAAATACTTTAGTCCAGGACTCTTAAACATGAATCCAAAGATTTGATTTGAAGTGCAATTCAGTCCAAGATTGACTTTGAAAGACTTCTGTTGTACTGTACATCTCATGTCACCCATTCACACTAGTCTGGTTGTTGGTATTGGTTCCCACCCACCAACACATCAATATGCTGCCTGAAATTCTGACACATTCCCATGGGAATTAGCAACATGCCAGAGGTGGGATGGGGAGTTAGGGAAACACTCTTCCTGACAACATCTTACTGGACATTTGGGGTCATTAACAGGTCAATGGGTTTTGTCAGTGACCTTGAGGTCTGTCTGGATGTGGACAGACTATCAAGGATCATTATCATTGGTCCATCCTAGAGTTGTGGTCAATAATTATTATTTTTTATTAAATGTTCAAGCTCAACAGCAAGGAATTTGTATTTCATAAGTATCTAAAATGAAGTTCAATACAGCCCATCACATGTTTCTATATCAAAACCCTGTACATCGATTTCCAGGTTTAACCCAAGTGGGCTTGCACACATTCTCAGATATCTGACAAAAGAGCCATAGAATAGAGCATAGTGTGACCCATTTAGATTGAGGCCTCACCATCTTTACCCCATTGTCTTCAACTAAGGCTGACTAATAGTCCATGTTTCTTTACTACCACCAGAGGGCAGTAGAGAAGAGCCGATCTCAGTCCCTGGAAATGTCTGGCTGCCACAGAGAAAGCAGGAACATACTGTAACTGGGACACAACTTGCCAGCTGTGATCTGGCAGTGCAGGGTCAGGGCTTCTGTTACTGTTCATGTCTCTACTTGTCTAACACCTCTTGTTTATGTCCGTCGTCATAACAACTTCCAGTGGAAGTTCCAGTGCAACTCCTTTCCTAGGATCTCTCCAAGAATCATACCCTGATCGTACCTCACAATGAGGGTCAGGCGAAAAGATGATTTATCCTGGTAACACATTGTATGAACTTGAATCGGCGTATACATGGTTGTATGCTTCATGCTACACATGAAATCTGGCTCCCCTGTGGCCACAAGTCAAAATAGCAATTACAATGAGCTGTTTGTTTACACTAGCCTTTGGTACTAGCTAGCTTCCATCACAAAATTGTCTATCCTGACCATTGAGATAATGTCAAGTGAACAGGCAATAATACATATTTACGGCAGATAGTTTGGATTTGCCTACTTTCTATCACAAACTACGATTTCACAACAGAGTGGCCGTACCGGCCAGGAGAAATCAATCCACTAATACCATAGTCAATCGAAACATTCGTAAACACTATCACTCCACAATCCCTGCAGATTGCTCGAGGCCATTATGCTGTAGTACAGTGAAAATGTCCTTTAAGTAGTGCTTGCTTGCTTGGTAATGCTTGTGTATGGTTATGATCTTTACAATTGCATCTAAAGCAGTTACAGTATACATTATATTCATCTTGAATACTCCTTTATCAAGTATGTACTGGCAGTACACTTATACATCAAAATAATTAATAATGTAACGTAGCATTTTATTTCTTATTTTGGATTAGAAACAAAACAATTGCTTAAAGTAGGTTAAAGTTGAGATTTTGATGGTATTTGTGTATTGGTTTCACCATTTAGAAATTACAATACTTTTAATCCATTGTCCCCCTATTTCAGGGCACACAATTTGTGCAGGCATAAGAGAGCTGTCAATGTCTAGTATTGATTCTAGGC
This sequence comes from Argentina silus, assembly GCF_951799395.1. Lineage (NCBI taxonomy): Eukaryota > Metazoa > Chordata > Actinopteri > Argentiniformes > Argentinidae > Argentina > Argentina silus. Next base: position 12,206,834 of record NC_139670.1, on the reverse strand, counting down.
TTTGTGTTTGCCTTGAGTTTGCTATTGGTGTCTGTCAACATGAGGACCAAAGAAGTTATTAAGTTATTAAGAAAACCCCCAAAACAACTGTCCCACAGATAGGGAACACTCTCCAAGAGGTAAGCGTGAATGTCAGAGACTACCATCCACAGAATACGTCACCAGCAGAACTACAGAGGCTTCACTGCAAGGTGCAAACCACTACTTCAAAAAAGATGGGTCACAGATGGTTATAGTATTATAGTAATGGACAGATAAGACGAATTTGATCATGTACCAGAGTGAGTTTCAAGAGGAAAGTTTTGAAAAAAAAAGATCTGCCCAAAATGTACAGGATACCACCTAGCTACCACTAGAACTGACTAAATTGTCTTAATTGATGATGTAACTGCTGATGGCAGCAGTTATTCTGTATTCGGAAGTGTACAGAAACATCTTGTCTACTCTAGTACAAGCAGATGCCTCCAAATTCATTGGCTCTTCATCATACAGTAAGACAATGACACAAAACATACTGCCAAAGCAACTAGGGAGTTTTTCAGGGCCAAGTTGGCCAAGTTAATCTTCAGATTTAAACCCAATTGAACAGGCGGTTAATGATAATGATAATATGATAATATTTTAGGCAAAAAGACCTCAAAACAAACAACTTAAGATAGCTGCAGCACAGGCCTGGCAGAGCATCACCAAAGATAACCAGCTTCTGGTGGGGTCAATGGGTTGCGGATGTCAGGCAGTTATTGCATGCCAAGGATTGTCGACCAAATTTTCAAATCCAAAGTTTTGGAGTATAGAGCCAAAAGAAGAAAGAACGCTTCACTGTTCTACATTACATTTGGAGGGCACTGTATGTTCTAAAGCATTGTCAGATAAGCAATTTACATCATGAATGGAGTTATGAACAATTATTAACAATCTAACCCTAACCACAAAAGATATAACACAGAATAAAAGCAAATAAACTTTTTTTTAACAATTTTATTTCACCTCAGCTGGCATACACTCATTGGTGAAAAATTCAACCTCTTTAATGAGATAAAATATTTTCAAAGAAAACTAAAATCAACAGTCTGTCCAAATAAGAAATCACATTAATTAAAGGGAACTTGGCCTGTACAAGTTATGAGGCATGTCTTTTTTAGAGTGTAATATCCCTTCAAAGTTACAATGACAAATCAGAAGTAAACAAAACTTAAATAAATAAATTGGGAATTCAGTCAGGAATGTATTAAAATTGCTGATTTAATGTGGCTAATAATTGTTTTCGTACCACAGATTTTTAACATAAATTTAGAAAGGGGCCCAAATTAGGGCTGGTAGAAACAGAGTACAAATCAATTATAATTTCTTCATATCAAATCACAAATTATGTGAAAAAAACATATAATTCCCAACAAGAGGTTTGAAAAAGCACCACATATGCATGTATAATGTGTCATATACTTGTGTTTTACCAGAAAATATAAAAAGCACAACCCTTTTTCAAACTCAGCCAATGTGAATTAGTAATGGTATTGGAATTGGTAAATGAAAATGTACTTTACATAATCTATATCAATGATGATTATTATGGCAAATGAGACAATTACAGAGTAGAAAGTTCCTATTATCATATTTCTTCATATACAATGTTGATTGTAATGTGTTCCAACAATAAAGTTAACAATAGGACCATGGAACTCATTGAATTTAAAATTAACAGAGCAAATGTGGGTAGTGGACATTGAGTACAATTACTATGCTGCAGTCTTGATCATTTGATTAGGATCTGAGATTTAAGTGACAGCATTTTTCATAATGAAACAAAAAGTTCAGGGGAGACTAGACCATCTTGATCCCCAATTGCCGGATAGTGAAGTAAAATAGAGACAGTGAGCAAAGATCAAATAAAATCAAACAAAATTCAAAATCAGATACGCTTTCAGTTGCCCTGTAGCGACAGTGCTTCCAGCAGGACCAGCTATTCATTTGCTCTGTAACGACAGCGCTTCCAGCAACCCTCCAACAGTCAATACCGTGTGCCCTGCATCAACGAAGACATCAGATCAGCCTCTTTTTTTTCCTTTTAAAAAAAAATAAAAAATCTCCAAGCAGATTTTATCCAGTGACAGTTTAATGTTATTGCCCCCAATTAAAGGATGTATTCGAGTACATTCATGTTTCTCACTTGCATAGAGAAGTGAAATGGCACTTCACAAGCTGAATACTTTGAAAGGAAGCAGACAGTTGTCAAAACAAGCTATATTCCCTACCCCTGACTTGGACACTTCTAAGAGGAAAAATCTAAGAGGAAATGTTGGAGAAGTATACACAATATGGTAATAGTGCCACCTTAGACTAGGGTGATTTTTGCCATACTGCTTGTACCAATCAAGTTCTCTCAAATCGAAGAAAGTACCTAGGGGTTAGGGAATAGGGCTCCATTTACAATTGGTTGGGCGTGTGTCTGCAGTGAAATGAGAAACAGCTCTCAAGAGGGCGTTAGGTGGAGGTGCTGAATTCTCAACCTGAGCAATTATCCAGGACTGCTCTACTGCCATTGGAAGGCAAGTAAATCATTTCAAGTTAAACAAGAAAGATAGAAAATACAGATGTTTTGTCCCTTGTCCATTATGGTATGTGCTGCGGGTTAGCATGTTGGAGTGCCAACCGGAGATCAGTGCATCCTGATTGGGCTCAGAGTACATTAGGGTCTTTCTTTTTGTCCGTGAAGAAAGTGTCCCAGGTCAATTCGTACTGCTTGGTGCATCCTCCTGCCGCGAGGTCACACATGTATCCCATGGGGCAGCAGTGCTTGGAGTCCTCGCAGCATATGGCCTGTGAAGAGGAAGAGGGCCAATATATTAGTAATCTAAGCTTGTTACGCATCAAATTCACAACTGCATTCGGTCACCGAATCAGGAAATTAAACGTTAAAAATTAAAAAATAATCATCTGTGAATTGCATGTGTGTTTCTTTGGGATTGATTACAATATGCTGATCACATAGTACCATTTCACACCACGTAGTACCATTTCACACCACGTAGTTACCAATCATGAGGGATTGTTTGATTACCAGCGGAAACAGCATTTAGGTTATTATTGCAGTTATCATACCTTAGAAAAAGGGCAACAAGCCCACTCCGTTTTTGAGGTCTTGCAGCAGGTCTCTTGATTCGGGCAGCGGAATTCTCCAGTGCTGTCACAATCAACATCTTGGCCCCTCTCTGCAGCTCTCTGCTGGGACTCAGAGCCCAGCCCCAGAGTCAGGGGCACAGCGCGGGTGAGCAGCTGATCAGCCTTCTTCTCACAGGTGCCTGTCTCCATGTTACAGTTGTAGCCTTGGGGGCAGCAGTGTTCATGGTCTGTACAGCAGACAGCCTTAAGGAAGGTTACAGGAAGGGAGTGAGAGAGACATTAGACCACTTGATGCTATCTCAAGCGAAGATGGGGTACTCAAAGTAATTGGCCTTGCACAGTACTGACCTGACACCCTGTGGTTTTAACTTGTAATTTCCCAAAATAGATTATGGGATTTACTGCTCCATTTTCCACATGCAGAGTCAAGTTTCAATTCTGCATTGTGGATCATAAATTATTGATAACGGTGATTGTAAAAAAAACAATGGCAGTGATGGGGAACAAAAACATTAGTTGAACATCACCTCAAAGGAACTTACAACCAATCAGAGAGTTAATAAGGTTCTTTTCTTTTGTTCCATAATCACACATTGTTTCTTAGTTAGTGGTGGCTAAAATTAACTGAAATTAGTAGTGGCTATTTAAACAACTCTGAACCATGGATTACAGTTTCTCCTGGCCCATAGACTACTTTTAAATAATAGAAGCCGAAATAGTCTAATTTAGCCAGATGGAATATGAAGTTTAACATGGGTGTCATTGGGCAACCATGCTTTTTGGCACCAGCCATTTGCAGTGCCCTGGAGTTCTCCCCATGGCCACATGGTATAACCAGCTTCAAAATCTCTCGGCAGGATTGCTCCCCTGGTGCTGACATGCACCGCTTCACCGCTGAACCCATTTCCTATTGAAAAAAACAGAGGGTAATAAAAGGAGGCACACACCTTGACCAGGGGGCAGCAGCCCCATTCGCCTGTGGGCAGCTTGCAGCAGGTGGCCCCAGAGGCGCAGCTGCTCTTGTCGTCACACTTGACGTCTGCGACTGAGCTGCCCTTAATCAGGGCCTTCTCCTTCCTGTACCAGGGGATGGCCAGGCGGCCTTTGGTGCAAGAGGTCTGACGGGCATTGCAGATGTAGCCGCTGGGGCAGCAGTGGTCTCCGTCCAAACAGCACACTGCCTAGGGGGCAGCAAGGGGGGGAATAGGGAGCCATTTACAGAGTGATCAACCGTACTTCATCTGCAACATATCCTGTGTTCTCAGATCAGTGCAGGCTGGAATATTGATATTTTCGACCATTGAAAGCCATATCTTTTTGGTCTGGGGTGCTAAAAAGATTTTTTGCCAGATTTCAGAACTAATAGCCTCATCTTTTTAGGGGCTGTTTGTCAGATTGTGTACTGTAAGTACATTTAATTTACCCATTTTCTTAAGATGGTACAATATTAGGTGTTGGCTTTATAATGACACACTCACTGAACTTGGCATTCTTACCTTTGGCAGAGGGCAGCAGCCCCACTTGCCCGCCTTGTTCATAAAACAGCAGGTGGTGTCTTTGGGACAGCTTGTGTCGGGGTCACACATGTTCTTGGCTGGCTTGACTGAGGTGGGAATGGGTTGAGCGGGTGAGCTTTTCAGGGCGGGTATCTTGTGGACCCAGGGCAGGCTGAGGGCCCCAGGCTTGTCACAGGTCTGCTGGGACACGTCACATGTGTAACCTTTGGGGCAGCAGTGCTCATGGTCATCACAGCACACCGCCTGAGGGGCAGCAGGGGAAAATAGTTCTCTTATGTACAGGAAAGAATAAGTCTTTTTAAAGCAAAACTCATCATTATTATTCATTCTTTAGATGGACTTAACTGAGACATGGTCAGGAACATAAAATAATGTGGCTTTAGAATTACCTCTTAGATACAGTATGCAGTGTCTGCTGGTTTAATGTCAACATTCAATTGCTTCACTCAAGCCATTAAGTTTAAGGTTTTGTTTACTGTACACTGGTTGTTTCACATGGTCTAATTCCTGAGTGTGGCAAGTAAAAAAAGAACAGCTATAAAAAGAGATCAGATTTGTCATCTTATCCAACCAGTGTAAAGCCACAACAACTTAAAAACATCACAACCAGAGACGACTCCCCATAATTTGTCCTCCTCCACCGTTGAATCAATAATTCTTTCATATCTACACTATGAAGGAACTCACATGAGGCAAGGGGCAGCACGCCCACTCTCCAGAGTTCTGCTTGCAGCAGGTCGTGCCCCCAGGGCACATCGTCTGTTCGTCACACTTGTCATTTTCCATTGCCTGGGTGAGAGCAGGCACCTTTGCCACCCACGGCACGGAGCCCAAAGGGTCATCACATGTGCTGGCCTCGAGGTTACAGACGGTGCCCTGGGGGCAACAGTGGATGTGGTCATCACAGCATACCGCCTGAGGGGCACACAGAATTGATTGATAGATTTATGTCTGTTACTTTCGGCTAGACATTAAACTTGTATTCTTGGTGCAAAGCACATATAATAAATTACAATGAAAATTGGACAATTAACTGGTCTGATGGAATAAAACAAAACATAATTAACTTTAACTCTGACAAAGGTTGTTATCAAATTAAGTCAAACCACAGCAAAAAGTCTTAAGACGTTCAGCATGAATCATTTTTATATCCTCCCTAGAACTAGGGATTAATTAAATTGCAATACCAGCACTTTCTTCATGGGTATCCTTCAATTCAAATGCCAGCCCAGGAAGTCACTCAACTAACCAAACAACAAATCAGAGACGGGCTGGGGGTCTTAGATTAGGATCGGAGCTGGTATTTAAGTTCTTTGACAACATCTATTCTATTACCCACTCACCCATTGAGCAGTCAAATTCACAATGCATAACGAGACACATCAACACAGACTATACACAACATATGTGTTTGATGCCATTCCTCACTCCATTCCATCGAGCCCGTCCTTCGATTTCTCCCTCCACCAGCCTCCACTGATACACATGTATTCCTTGCATTGACTTGAATCTCTATATCCACAACACCACAATCGTTGCTCTGTTACAGGTCTTCTGCAGTCGGTACCTTGGGCAGAGGGCAGCAAGCCCAGTCTCCCTCTGGAGTCTTGCAGCAGGTGGCTTTGCCCGGGCAGGACGTGGACACATCACACTTGCTGTTGGGCATCTTGGACACCCAGCTGAAGGCAGGTAGCTTCTCCAGCCAGGGCGTCATGGCAGAGCCAGAGGGATCGTCACACGTGCTGGCGGCCAGGTTACAGATGGTGTTGTGGGGGCAGCAATGGAAGTGGTCATCACAACACACCGCCTAGGGGAGGTAAAAAGAGTCAGTGTGGAGTTAGGATTATGTACCATGCAGTACATCAAGTCACAGCTGCAGTGGCTTGGGATGGGATGCATTAAGATTATTACCATAACTTTTTGAGAACCAAAATGAAATGTTACCCAATGTTCTAAAACATTATTTTTTGCTGGGATGAACTGCAGTGCACTTCAACAGTTTGCACTTATCCAATGTACACTTACATGTTGCTATCTATATTTCTGCCAGACAAAGTCCTCAATGAGGATAATATAATAAATTCATATAAATCTAGTAGACATTGACATTACAATTGATTTACGCTGCAAATGCGCACGCGCGTGCACGCACACATGCAATACCTTGGGCAGGGGGCAGCAGGCCCATTCTCCCTGTGCGGTTTTACAGCAAGTGCTCCCCTGGGCGCAGGCTACAGAGTCATTGCAGGGCACAGCATTGACTAGAGGACACAGAGAGCAACCATTAACAGTCGTTTCAGAGATGGATATTTGTGGGTATGTTTATAATGTCATGCTACATTAAGGGTAGAAAAGGGTTATGCCACATTTGACAAAGCACACAATGTAATGACCTGTTATAACACCCTTTATATAGTGTGAATAAATTACTTAAGCATTGACATAGGCCTTTTTCATGAGTTTATGGTTGCTTTATGCAGCCTTCATAATTAGTTTAAAGTGGGTCTACATTCAACACAACTGCAATATAAGCACCATTAAACACTGTGAGGAACCCAGGAAGAGTAGCTGTTGCAGCTAAGGGAGATCTGTATAAATAAATATCAATCAACACATAAATAAATAAATACATAAATAAATAAGAGTGGCTAAGAATATCAAAATACAAAATGCATGCCCTGGTCATCTAAGCAGTTCCTTTAACTATAAGTGAGTCCATTGTAAGCATAATGCACTAATGTTTGATGTATATTTTTGGTTTTCTGACCTCTACTCTGTAGGGATGTGGTCACTGTAGCACTGTAGATTTTGGTTGCCATGGTGGTCTCCCCGTGTGCGGACACACAGGTGCTGTGGACCAGGTCACACGTGGTGTCCTCTGGACAGCAGTGAAGGTGGTCTGAGCAGCATACAGCCTGGGGAGAATGACACAGGGATCTTAATCCAATAACATAACATCACTTCCCTTACCTACTCACTACAACTCAGTCACAAATAGGCGCCTAGACCCTTCCGACTAGATCTGAAAGGATTGGATAGGTACAGTATAAAGCAATAATAATAATAAATACAAAAATAATTCCTCCTAATCACTACAACTGCAATATAAGCAGCATTAAACAGTGAGTGAGGACCCCAGGAAGACTGCTAAAGTAGCTGAATGGCTTCCTGTTGACAAGTGAATCATTGTGAATGTGCTGTGAGTCATTATGCTGAGGGCAGGGCACTCACTTTGGGCATGGGGCAGCAACCATAGGTGCCGTTCCCCAGCTGACAGCAAGTTGTGTAATCAGGGCACGTAGACAATTCGTCAGGACAAACCACTGAAAGAGACACAATGAACTACATAAAAAAACATGATGTATCCTGTATATACTGTACACACAGATCATACCAAACATGCACAGCTTGCCAATTGATTCTGCTAGACAGTTAATTCATATTTTATTTGAAAATCTTCTAATAAACGTCAAAGATATAAAACATTCTAGTTTGTTAAGCGTTATTTTAATCTTGAACACAGTTTTGAAACTGTCAAAGTAAACGCTTTAATTCCTGTGATAAAAAAAAAGAAATCATCCAATTCCATCTATTCAAAATCTCTAGTCCTCACTGCATTAAGCCAGATGGACACTGTTTTTTTAAAAACATGGACAATTCCAACAGATGACCCACACTTACTGCTGCTATGTGCTGTATATGTTGTTGTGAAAACATGACTCATGGAAAATTTGTGGTTAAAATTGCAGTGTCTGCCTGTCTTTATATATAGATGTTTGGGGTTGGAATGAGGTTAGTGCCTCACCATCGTTAGGGATAGAAGGGAACTTCTTGACCAGTGGGGTTTGTGTTTCAGAGGAAATGCACATCTCCTGCTCGAGGTCACAGGTTGTGTTGTGAGGGCAGCAGTTGAGCTGGTCGCTACAGCACACCGCCTGTTGATAATCACATTTTCCAAAACTCTTATCAGTTAGAGTTAACAGTTCTAACTACAACAACAACAAAGAATATGTTCAAAGCAAACCAGACTCTTCTGGTCCACAAAATGGGCCCAGTGAGCTGCAGTAATAGGTCAACGCAAGGCCCTTGATGGTCTGTCAAACCGAATTTCCAGGACAAACATTGAATACAACTAACAGTAATTACACATCCAACTGTCCTTGGAGAGGCCTTTATGCGCTCCCCCTAGAAACTTGAACTATGGATCTTCTTCTATGGAAGAATGACCCAACCCCACGTACCTCAGGGTAGGGGCAACAGCCATAGTCTCCACTGGTCATCAGGCAGCAGGTGGTTCTGTCTGGGCACTGGCTCTTACCGCCAGGGCAGGTTATTGTCGCTACACCCACAGCTGCTGAGAAGCACAGGCAAAGGATAGGTATACAGTCATGGCCAAAAATATTGATAATTGTAATTATTTCTTACAATTTTGAAAAGGTGCCAATAATTTTGTCCAGTCCATTTTTGGAGTTCTATGTGGAATGATATCAGATTTGCCTTTTTTTCTCAGCTTTTTTTGTGTTGTTCTAATGAAAACAAAATAAATAAACATGTGAATACCAAAGCATTTGTAATTGCAACAATTTTCTGGGAGAAGTGGTGCATTATCTGAAAAAAGTGCAGGGGTGCCAATACTTTTGGCCATGACTGTATATATATGTATCATAGGCTATTACATAAATTAGCTTTGTACAAATATCCTTCCCTCTACAGTATGTCCAAAAGTACTAAAGGCTATGTGAGGTGAAAGAAAAGATGAGACCCTATCCAGTCCTCTCATCTTTTATTTCTTTAAATAATGGGTCAAGAGAGTTGTTGTTCCAGCTAAGGCTCAGATGAGACTTTACACTGATGCAAGAATTAGGTGTGAAATGCGGTGAAAAAGCCACAAATATTTTTTTTAATGAGTGAAAAAAAGCAGGATTCTGAATTAATGCAAGCTCCAATACAAAGTCCAACTCATCTATTTACGTGTCCCTATACATTACCTGGCAGATTCTCCCAAGCCTCTCTTCTTCTGGCAGGCAGTTTCTCCCACATGGGGAAGGAGCCCAGAGACGAAAGACACTTGGAGTGGGTGATATCACACTTGGTGTCCTCTGGACAGCAATGCATCTTATCTTCACAGCACACCGCCTTCAGGAGAGAACAAGGGTTAGGACACCTCGGAGTAGGGGCTAGTGGTTAGTGAGTCATTAGGTCATGCGCATCTGTCTACATCATCATCATAATATGATGTTTGTTAAACATTTGTCATTATGTTTAATAAGTTAATCAACAACCGCAGCAGTGACGTGCAAAAACATTCAACATAACAGAAGTTGGTAGATGTAGTCTGTCAAAAGAATGAGGTCCCACGGCAAAGAATGCATCATAGAGAGGAGATCCCCTGAGGGCAGCAACAGGATGAGATCTCCAGAAATGCCTTTGCTTTGCCCTAAGTAATTCAGAAAAGTAAAAGACTGTTTATGACTTTATGTGGAACTCTAATCAGAAATAGAGAAGCCTGTTTGTGTGCTGTGTATTGTGTCACCCTGCCCAGCCAGCAGGACGAGTGGAAAGTACCAGCTCGAACATGATGAAACATGCCTTCGACCTTGTGATTGACTTGTAATAGGATGTTGTGATGGACTGTGTTCCAACTAAGAGAGATGTTGTCATAGATGGTAAAGAGCACCAATGAGAAGGTTTTTCATTGAACAAGTTGTAGGAATCTGAATGGTCAAATTGTGTGTGATGTTGATATATGGGAGAGAGGAATAGAAGAATAGTAGTAGTGTAGAGAAATAAGTGGGACCTTTCGACTGGATGACAAGCAATGTTCTGTGCTACGCTAAGACCAACCATTCTATCGACAATAGGGCAAGGCCACCCAGCTCCAGGTGTGCTACAGATCTAGGAGTGACTGGCTTGCTGAGAAAACTCAGCTGCCACAAAGACAAAGATCAAGGACAAGACAGGGGCGAGGACGAGGCTCCTGCATCTACCTCCAGGAGAGAAGAACACTGAGCTGATAGGGAGGCTCGGCAAGAGAGGCCAGCTGATCCCTCTCTCCAACCACTTTTATTATTTTACATTTTAAAGAAGAACTTTTAATTTGACTTATTATTTTAATCACTCATTACCCTTTCATGCTGAAACTTCTAATAAATTCCTGAAACCTGCAATTCAAGTGACGACAATCTTGACAATCCCCTCTTCTCCATGGGGGAGACTTGTAGGTATAAGTAATACAGGAGTGAGGGGTGTGCGTACCTTGGGCAGGGGACAGCAGCCCCAGGTGCCCTCAGGAAGCGGACAGCAGGTGGTGTCGTCCGGACACTCAGACTCCTGGTCAGGACAAAGGACTGCCTTGACTCCCCCCGCCATCTAATGTAGAGACAGGCCACATATACCGTTGAGAGGATTGGCCATGTGTTAGGCAAGACTCTTTATTCCATCTTACAGAACAATTTTACTCAAAAGTATATATATATTTTTAATATATTTCACGTCAGCTCACCATTTATAGGGTAAGCAATGAAATTATTTTTGAGTAAAATTCTGCTTTAATGAGGCAATTTCACCCCTCAGCTCAGGAATGGAATGATCAAAAACTGGTTACAATTGACAAACACATCCAGGCCACTGATGTGTACATTCTTTAGTCATAGTGTGACAATGTGGTCATGCATTAAATAACATGCAATAAATAGACCAAAGAATGTTTCTACACTCTGCCTGGCATAGTTAATCACAAACTACATATTAAAGTACACTAATAATTATGTATTAAAGCTTGCATAACCAAATCACACAATTTAATGAACAGCCTGTGATAATTGTGTTGCCAACTTAACCAGCTGAGCCCATGATACTCATATGTATCAGCGCATGAGGTTGCAACTCAATTTCTTCAATTTCATGTGTTTGTGAGATACACTCGATTTAACTTTTTAGAAATGATCCCAATGGGAAATGTTCAACCCCTGACCATCCGGCTAAATGAAGTGCTAAATAATTAATTAACAAATATTAACTACAACTTTGACCCAGGTCTGGAGTAAAGTTGTATTGTATTTACCTGAGGGACAGTGGGCTGTTTGGCTGGAACTCTCTTCACCCAGGGCAGAGAGACGGTTTTATTGAGGCACTTGGAGTGGACCAAGTCACACACCGTCCCTTCATAGCAGCAATGCAGGTGGTCCTCACAACACTCAGCCTGGAGAGGGATATCAAGGATGCCTTTCATGACAAAGAGGAATGGTCTGACAGGCCAATGGATCATGTTTTAAACACTCAATGAATGGAACCCCAACATTGTCAATATGATTTACTGACTTAATCCTTTTCGCCCTGATGGGAGCATAGGGCGTCCACCATGGTTGTCCACCTCATAATCTTTTGTGCAAGGGCTTTTGACAACACAAGAATGTTTTTTCCCCATCTCTAAGGTCTTTCCATATATGAAATTGATGGTTATATACAAATATTTTACTGAAAAGAAATGTTAAATTGGTAGATATTGTGACACACACAAACTAAAAAAGTGTTAACAAGTTGTTCAGTGTGTGCTTTCTGGTCCCTCTTGCACCTCTGTCTGACCACCTTGTTTCTATCTTGGTATTCCTGCTGCAGGTTCTCTCCTCCATGTCCTGGTTATTGTTGTGATCAATCAAACATTGGCTATCATCATCCAACAGCTACTACATTTAGGAAAAGGCAAGCACACGGACATAAATAATGTACATGCATCCACAATCACATACATACACCTTTGTTTGACCAGTCACTTACATTAGGTAGGGGACAACAGCCATATCCACCAGAAGGGGTCTTGCAGCATGTGTTCCCATCCTCACACATTCCACCATCAGGGCAAATCAGGGCTGAGGTCAGACCTAATAGAGCCAGACACACCACCCCTAACTGCAGTGTGTGAAGAGACAAAAGAGTTCATGCGTGTCTGTTAGTGAAATAAAAAGTACAAATGTTTAACTGCTCTGATAAAAAGGCTGAATCAATAGAGGACGGTGGGTAACAATGTCACACATTAATACCTCAGTCAACTATAGCTGTAGATGTGTCAGCAGCCTAGACCTACTTCAGCTCTGAAATCTTGTCCTAACGTTTATATCCTTTCTAGGCAAACATTCCTCTGTGCTCTATCAAACTTAACAATAAAAATCATATCTCAGACTCGGTTTATTGCCCAAAAAATAGGTGAAGTCAGTGCTAGCTTACTGCTAAATACGTTGCCTAGTGGTACAAAGGCAACCATGGTATTAGCTTCGACGCCACACTCCATCTCATTTAATGAGGTGTATTGTTGTGGTATTGGTTTGCTGAAGTTTGCGACTTATTTCAACATGAGTGCCCTTACGTTTCGACATCACTTATCCCATATTGAATTGAGTGGCAAGCTCCAGCAAGCCAACAACGACACTCCATCTCATGAAATGAAATGGAGTGTCGCGTCGCGTCGCGTCAGAGCTATCATATTATCAGAGTCGACTTCCAACTCAATAAAAAATAACATAGTGAACATCACACTTACCATCTTGTGCATACTTCTGAGATGAGAGCAGATAAGAAAATATGGTGAGATTTGTTACTCAAGCAAAGAAATGCAATGCATGCCTTCATGTAGCTTGCCTCCTTAAAACAAAACAAGAAAACAAAACACATCACTTTAAATGACTAGTGGTTAGAGTGCAAGTAGAACTTCCCAGCTGTAACTGGGATAGGCTAGCTATTAGCCTATTACTAATTGGAGACGTACAGTATGCCTGCTTGCTTAAAAACTCTCTCTCACTGGCTAGCCCACATAAAATCAGGCTATTAGCTGGCTGGATAGCTTTAATTAGTAACCATAAAAATGAATTAGCTAGGTACTAGCATAGCTAGAGAGCTACTGCTTACACCTACACAATAACTCAGTCGAAATGTAATAAGGGTTGGCTGGCAATGTACAATTAACAGATAATCACTATCTAGACAGCTAGCTAGCAGCATAGTGAATCAGCTGATCATTCACAACAACAGTGACAACCAAGCAGCCAGATAGCTAGCTGCATGACGCTAAATGAAAATGTCTTTACGTGTAAAAGTCACTGCAGAAACCGGTCTCTACCTTAGCGTGTGATGCACAGGTCCAAACTAATATAATATGCCAATGTAGCTCGTATGTCCTGTTCGAAGCGAGCTTGCAATGGAACTGCTGGCTATTGGCTACTAGTGATGTGCAGTTCGAAAACGAATCGGTCTTTTCGAACGACTCTTTTTAGTGATTCGAATGAGTCACTAAAAACTCAACGAGATCGAAAGAACCGATTCAAGAGTCGAACTTCCCATCACTACTACTGGGCCTGACTGGTGGTCGTTTGACCTCAATTTTTTTCATCGTCTACAGTCTACCGATCATATGACTCTCGCATCACGTGACTACGGTATTTCACCAGGGGCACGATGGTTTTGCAACTATATGCACAGTCACGGACCCTTTCTCTCAGCAAACACAGCCATGTTGTTGCAACGTAGCGTCAACCTCGTCAGAAGGTAGCCATTACATACGAAAGAAATACTTTGTGACAATTTAGGGGTGCAGCCTTTAGCTTACCTGGAGACGACCGATGGGCAACGATGTCAGGCGAGATACCCAGTAGGCTACAACGTGGCATTGATTATTTCAACTAGGGCTACGTGATGTTGCCACATTACAGCAGACTATTAAGAGAATTTATTTAACTTATGCTCAAGCCAAAAATAAATTATAAATGGAGCTGAATTCATGAACTATCACAAAACCTTTGTCTCATTGAGTCATAGTATGAATCAAATCACCCACAATGACATGTAATAATAATGGCAGATATAGTCGAATAATACAATATTTATTTGAAAATAGTTGATTTTTCGAACCAGACCGTGCTGTTGGCTTGCATTTTGCCGCACCCCTTTATATGGGAGATCTGACACCTGCACCCCATCTTTGAACACACCGTGAGCAATGACTGTATATAGGAATGGACACAAAAGGTCTGGTGATAGAAAAACGCCCACCCTCTGTAGAGCCTTGCGAGCTAGGGCTGATAATATAATTTTAAACATCCTCTATTATAATTGTCTGCCTTGAGTATTCTATTCGGTACCGTAGGTATAATCGACAGAATACTCGACTACCAACATACCAGGTAGTAGCAGCCCTAGACTGAGCATATAAGAGAGGAAAGAGAGTCCACTCCACGTGTCAGGCGTCGAAGCCGTGGTAATGCCATTGCACTTTGTCCCTATACCCAATTAACCTGTTACATCAATTTACAGGTTGCAATCTACCATTAAAAACATGGGGAAGGATTCTTCTTGAAAATAATAATAAACAAGTGAATTATATACAGCTCAACAAGAGTGAATCTTGGATTATCAAAGTTAAAAAAGACATCATGACTTGACAGTGCAAACAAGTTTATTTCTATCTTGTCTTCAATTTTACAGTTTACAAACAACTGACCAGATTTATGAAGAAAATGTTTTTTTGCACACAAGAATATACAACCTAATGTGTCTTTTCCTTTCTCATGTTGATTGCCTGTACAGCTTGCCTTTACATGACAAAGCATGTGACTTTCGCTTTCGTGTAAAGTTATGTTCTCATACAGCCGAGTTGGTACATACTGCACCAAAGCCCGACATCTACAGTAGGGACAAACGCACACAAGGTGCGCTCAAAAAGAAAGTGTGATAGTCAGGACTGACAAGAACTCTCAATTCAGCAGGGGGAATCAGCCAATTTAGTATCCTGACGAAAGCTAGACTGCCCCGAATTCCAATTCACAGCTAAACAACTGCACACAGACAGTACAATTCGTCCCAAATCGGAGCTATTTGAATCCAGTTTAAAGGTAGACTCTGCGATATGACATCACCGCAGTAAATTAGAGATGTTAGATTCACCCAAGCAAGACGTTTCACTAGCTAGCAATTCCGTCGGTGCACAAGCACAGCTGTGCAACACAATAGGGGCGTGACAAAAAGGCTGCTGAGTGAATTGTCTTGCTTTCTGCTAAAGGCCTTTTCAGATTAGCGAGCTGTAGCAGCGGCAGCAACGCCAGTTTCACTCAATCGAGAGCAGAAGGGTTTCAGATGAGTTTCTCCTCCATGCTAGCTATGCGTGTATATGTTTTGGTAGGGAAGAACGAAGCCACTCTAGTACCTCCTACTCAATTGTAATTGGTTAAGGGAAGCGGCGCCGCTCCAAAAATTTAAGATTGTTCAATTTTTGCCGCCCAAGCTGAGAGGTCACATGAATTAGCACGAATAAATCGCCGCCTCGGGAACCTCACGTTTCTCTGCCCGCCCCCAGCTGCCATTGAAAGTGAATGGACCCCCTATCGGCTGCCGAAACAACCTTAAAGGGGAAGTTTACCCGAAATCCATTTTCATGTGTATGTCTTTTTCAATGCATAATGCATACGATCTCGAACTATCATCATTCCGCGTGCAGCTGCATCATAGCTATTGAAACGCGAGGTCTGTGTTTACCTCCTAAAAAAAGTCTCATACCATGTTAAAATACGTCAGACGAGAGTTTATGCACTCCGATCCTGCTCTACTATGTCAGTGATTCTTACGGAGCAGCACACGCTAGCTCTTGCGCTGTTCAACAGCAGGACCTTGTGTGGGAGGGAGAGTGGAGTACTGATGAGGGCATTCAAAGCAAGATAACTTGACTGAGGTCATTTTAAAATTGTGTCTTCTATTGAATAATGAAAACAACAAGTCCACTGGATTACAGGGTAAAATTCCGCTTTAAAGTTGTGCACTGAAAACCATAGTTGCTATGGCATAAATATGATAAATAGCTAATGTAAAAATATAGCGTCTTACATCTGAAATGAGTGGTTTGGAAATGCATTGCGGTTGAAGTGAAGGTGACGTCACCTCACACGACAAAAGTCTCTTATTTGTTCAAGATGTCCAGGTTTACTAGGTAAAGGTAGCTTTCTAGTTAGCATGACACATTTAGATGTGGGGTTGCTTGCTAGGTTCTATAAATTAGCTAACTAGCTAATGTCAACAACTTCAGCTATTGGCCAAGCCCCCTAATTCCTGGCATTAGTGGCCAGAGGAAAAATAGGTGCACACAAAAGCTGCTATTTAAAATACTGATGAACGAAAAATTAAATTCACTTCTATTGGCATTTTATATGGATGCATTTTTTGGGGGGGAAATAGAAGCATGGCACAGATACTTTAACTATCTCTCTGTAGTCGCCCCGCTATTTTGTGGCTCCATCATATTGTTGAGTCTACCTTTTAAGGGGCTTCGATATCAACTTGATCAGTTCACGCCTTTTTAGTTAACAAATAAAATCATACAACAAAATGCACAACAAAAATGTCTTAACATTAAACCTTTAGAATGTACGTTTTTGTTCTTTCTTTTTTTTGCCATTTTGTTAAACAAAACAAATCTACAACTGCACTAAAAACATGTCCTATCCAGTCCAAGAGGTACATTAACAGCAGTAGACCCAAAATGTGGAGGGAATTCCCCCAAGAACACATCTCTCTTGCCACTTGAAAATCACATCACAATTCAATTCTCACTGCATTTACAAACGCCTAGGGCGTCAACTGTAGCTAGTATGAAAAAAAAATACGGTCAAGAAGAGATCCATTTGGAAAATGGCTACTCTTCTATAGCATATGGAGCCATATATCAGCATGTTCTATACACCCTTCAAAATAGCAAAAATAAAACAATTCATAAGCCTTGATGTAAAAGGAACACATTTCTTTCCATTTTATCAAAGATTAAGTGTACTGTCTGCAACTTAAGTCTGTTGTGTTTATGGAACACTGCTCTGGGATTGTGTATCATCTTTCACTATGTTTTGTTACTTATTCTCTCACAATCGTATTTGATCAGTTTTGGAAATCTATTGCATCAACTCATGATGGCTGTATTTCAACAATTTACAATATGGTTCACAGTTGTTAAGTGTCATAGGCAGTGGTGATGCTAGCTACAGTGAGAGCATATTGGTCAGTATGTTGTAGTTGTAAACATTTAAGACCGGAAGTGAATTTGTAAGATTAGAGCGAAATTCAGTGTATTTCCATCTAAACATGAGCAAGAACAGAATTTGACATACTTCATAGGTGTGCCAACATCCTGGATATAATAAAACAAACATTTAAATAAAAACACTCTATTCTACATATTACATGCACATACAGTACATACACACAAAATCTCATATAGTTCTCGGGATTGGTCACCGTTATGAAACTCCAAACCATTTACAAGTTAGGCGGAAAAGAAGAGACAGGATACTAGTATGAATACAAGGACATCCTGAGCACAAAAGTGTCATTGATCAATTTTGGCAAACATGCTCTTCGTAGAGTATGATGTATGTGTTCTTGAAATGCAGTGTGCTTACATATTTGTGCCTGTCCATCTTAACATACTAGTTTAGGTCAGTATTCTCTAACTGCATTTTAAAAAGGCCTTCTATGCCAGTCACTTAACCCTCTGTGAAAGAAGGCACTTACAGGAGATACAGGTACACGTCATGTCTAATAACAACCCCATATTAGACAGATCTAAAAGGATTGGATACAGTTGATATGCAAGATGGTGGCTCCACCTTGCCTTCTGATGGGCTAGATGGTATTTTCACCATTTTGCTTACACCTATCCAATCCTTTCAGAGATACACACACACTACAGAAAGTCTTACTTGTGATGTTTGTGTAGTTTCTTCACTTACTTTAGATAAGATAAACAGTTGACTAAAATACATGACTAAAATACTTATGGAGTAGGGTCTTGAAGTTTTTACTGGACAGGATATTTGTGGGGGCTTGTGGTGCCTTCTGCTTATTTCTAACATTCCTTTGCATGCATCCTCAAAATTGTTCGATTTTAAATCCAAACTGTTGGAGTATAGAGCTAAAGGTAGACAACATGTTTCCTCTTTTCAATACTTACGGAGGCAAAGTTTGAAATCACTACAACATGATGAACAAGACCCGATGACAGGATAAGGTGTGTGCATGATGACTGACATGTTAAATTATTACTATCATATTTGAAACACAATACATGAATACAGTACATAAAGAACTGGAAATAAATGTCATCCCTGAAGGAGCAATGCACATTTCACATTAAATTTCATAGTATGTACAACCCATTAAATGGGGGTCAGAGAACATTTCACACTATCAATTAATATAACGATAGAAAACAATAAAGAAATGAACAAAAAAAATATCCAGGGAGCAAGGTGACAAGTGTACATTTACAAACCTCAATGTGGGCCCATATGGACAGAACACAAGTCCATGGAAGGAGAAAAGTCGTCCCGTCTTCAAAGTGTCTTTCCCATATAAAATTCCAAGTCTATTCACAATAATGGGTAAATTCTATTCATCGCAACAAAATTGGTAAGTTGTCTATGAATACAACCAACGGTGTTTTATTCTTTAAGATGGCTATTTCCAAAGTCAAACTAAAATTTAAATTAAATGGCAGCGATCTCAATAACGGATTTGGAGAGATACTATATATATTTCTCAGTGAAACCCAATTGGTATTATAGAAAACGAGAGTGGTCAGACGTGAAACAATGAACGATCGCATGGACACAAACAGAGGCTTTCATATACAGTATATACTAAATCAAGCATGGTTGTGCTTATGATCATCTTAGGTCAAATAATACTTCTCATTCTATTTATTGTTTTCTTCAGGTGGCTCTATATGGCTATATAACTGCCAGGTTCAAGGTAAAAAAAAAAAAGAAGATTTTCCACAGGATGGGCCCTCGAAAACCTTACTTTTTGGGGTGGAAAACAATGAGAGGCCGGTCTTCGATCTTCTGCCACGGGCTCTTCTTGTTCTCGTCCTTGTCATCTGGGTCGTCCTCGGGGCTGGTCATGGAATCGCAGCGGTTCTCGCTGTTGCTGCTGCGCGTGCTGTTGATGCGGCTGCGACCTCTCCTAGGGATGGTGGACCCACGCGAAGAGGGCCCCTCATCCAGCAGTGGGGTGAGGGAATTCTCCTCTGGCGACACGGGGCGGCCCTCACTGCTGCTGGGTTCGCTGTGGTCGGGGTAGGCCAGCTTGGAGTAGGTCTTCCCACTACTTCCACCGCTGTTCCCCTTGCGCCCACCTGTGCCCCACCGCTCTTCTTTCCCCTTTCGAATAGCGGCAATTTTGCGGTCATGGGCGTCCTGTGGTGATTCTAGGTTGACGTCTCGGATTGCGTCTCGGATGTTGTCTCGGATGGCGCTGCTGGGGCCGCTGATGCCACCACTGCTGAGGTCGTTGCCCACATCGATGTAGGAGTGGCGCACGTGGGCGTTGGCGCGTCCGTCCAGGGAGATGAACCAGGCCCGTGGGTTCTGCTTCACACCCAGCTCTAGCAGCTTCTTCTCCGTCAGGGCCTTTAGCTCACCATTCATCTGGGCCATGGTGGAGTCGTTGAAGAGCACAGGGATCCGTACTGGCCCACCGGAGGAGTCTGAGGCCCAGCTAGGCCCTTCGGAGTCGTCCCCTTGGGAGCCAGCCTGTTGCTGCTGGGTCTGTTGCTGAGGGTGGTGCTGCTGACCAGCGCCCATCAGAGCCCCATCCTTATCCTGCTGCTGTTGCTGATCCTTCCCATCCTTCCCCGAGAACTCAGAGGAGAGGCGCATGTAATGTGCCGGTATGACCAAGGTGGGGACCATGCTTCGGTACATGTTCTCCTTCATCTGGTCGATGGAGCTGCAGAAGATGATCTGGCCTGGTTGGGTGTTAAGGGATGTGGGCCGGGCTAGGTGGTCCGCTGCTGACGCGGAGTACTCAGGAGGCTTGTCGGACTTGTCTGACAGGTGCTCTTGGAAGCGTGGCGGTGATGGGGGGTCGGAGGTGTAACCGCGATTGTCGTTAGCGGTGTGGCAGCGGTGGTTGTCAGAGTCCTTGTCCTCCATGGGGCTGTAGCTTCGCGCGTAACCTTCATTTAGAAGTGGGGGGTCCAGGTTGTTGGTATCGGTGGAGCGTGTGACCTTCATGGGGAAGCTTTCGCCCCTTTGGGGTCCCAAAGCGTTTTTTCCCTTCGACTGTCGCAGCTTGTGGGCAGGAACGTGTTTGGCAAACTCCTCCCGCGAGCTCTGGTAGTCTTGCGACGGGGACGAGTCTGACTTTCCGGCATTGTTGGAGGGGCCGGACTCACCACAGATTAGGTTGAGACGTGAGGTGGACGTGCCCTGGTCTCGCTTGGAACCGTTCAGGGTGGAAGAATGTAGCTTACCCTGCTGCCGCCGTGGTTTCAGACACTTCCGTCTGGAAACAGAAACACATTAAGACAAAAATAAATAGTGAAATAAAATATTATGACAAACAAGACAAAAAACATACTACTTCTTCTTGTTGTACATTACAACAAAGATACATTACGATACAAATAAATGTGGATTAGGGTTGTGCTCCTTTTTCACATCTCTGACACCATAATCATAAAAATAATCTTAAATAATGTCACCATCATCATCAACGTAATCCTCGTAGTCACAGTTATCATCACCATACTAATATCACTATACTGTAGCATCAATGTTAATAGAAGCCCAAAGGTGAGACCTGCGTCTACGCTCCCCACACCTGCAGTAGTAGAGCAGCACACAGAGCAAGATGAGCACCAGCAGGGCCAGAGAGCCCAGGATAGAGAGCAGGAACAGGGTGTGGTAGGTAGTGATGTCCCTCAGACCCGGGTAACCCAGGCCCACGCCTGGAAGACAAAGCACATCAGTGCTACTTAGAACTCATGATGGGCTGTGTTCTAAAGTTGTCACCTTCCCCTCTATTCTTGTTTACTCCGCTTTGGGGATCTGTGACAGCTGGGTAGGTGTAAGCTATGGCTCCATCACGGTACTACCATATTGGTTTCACCTACTGTATACAATGCTATCAGATCTGTGAACAGGGAGTGAATGAGGGCTAAAGGAAGGGAGCAACTTTCTGGAATGAAACACAGCCAGGGTCTGACCCTGGTTAGGGTGAGCTTATCAGGCTTGGGACATCAGCATCGCATATACACTCATACACATTATACACTCACTGAGAACTTTATTAGGAACACACCTGTACACCTTCTCATGGTGGAGGTGGTATAATGGTGTGGGGAATGTTTTCTTGGCACACTTTGGGCCCGTTAATACCAATCAATCATCGCTTGAATGCCACAGCCTATTTGAGTATTGTTGCTGACCATATGCATCCCTTCATGGTCACAATTTACCTATCTTCTAATGGCTACTTACAGCATGGTAATGCACCATGTCACAAGCAAAAGTCGTCTCAAACTGGTTTCATGAACATGACAATGAGTTCAGTGTTCTTCAGTGGCCTTCCCAGTCACCGGATCTGAATCCAATAGAACACCTTTAGGATGTGGTACACAGCTTGAAAGTGCACCTGAAAAATCTGCAGGAATTGCGTGATGTAATCATGTCATCATGGACCAGAATCTCAAAGGAATGTTTCCAACACCTTGTGGAATCAATGCCATGAAGAATTGAGGCTGTTTTGAGAGCAAAGGGAGGCCCTACCCAGTATTAGTATCTTAATAGTAGTATTAGTGTTCTTAATAAAGTGCTTCGTGAGTGTATTGTCACCCCACAAAAGATATAATAAATGCATCTCAGGAAAATGCCAACTTAGGGCTGAATCCTTGAAATTTGAGATAGCATGAATAACTCAAATTGGTGCACAAATATCCCATTGACATCAATGCATGATCGGCGTGAAAGACTGAATTACATGCGCATATTTAAAATCAGCTATAAGCCCCTATTGTTGTTGCATGCATAAACGCTTGATTAATTATAATATCAACATTAAATCTACTGTATTTCAAAGAAGTCCAAATAGTTAATTTATGCACTGCATGGGATGTGATGTTGAAGCAGAACATCACCATATTTTATTTTACTGGTATCTCCTTATGATACTGTACAGCACCAGGGTTCTCCCCAAAAGAGTGACGCTGCGCCACGCTGTGACTACTATGTAAACATTACAAGGCAAATTAAACTATATATTTAGTAATGAAAGTAACAAAAGTCAAAGTGTTATATGTTCCTCAGTGAATTCATCGTTTTAGCAGTATTTTTTGCACATTTTCAAATGAGTAAACGCGATTTGGGTTTTGATAATGCAATCCAGCACCACACTGTTCATAAGGGAGAACCCTGAGTACCATTGAGTGAGACAGTTACTACAAAACAGTGGCACTAAACAAGAGCCAAGACATACAGTACAAAGCATATGAGTTACCTGCAGATGAAGGGAAGGCTGCTACCCAATACCCCAATTGAGGAACAACCACATTCCAAATTAGCTGTGTGCCTTCCTTTTTTATGTACCCAGTCCCATTCCTGACCCACAGACCTGCAAAACAAAATTCAAAGTCACTATGCATAAGTTTTAGCATGTAACATCTTGGGAACAACACTTCATTTGAAGGACTACTGATAAACTGCTTAGAAATAAAATAGCTAATAAATACAATATATATATTTACTGGAGTTAATAAACATATTAGTTAATGAAATATGACAATTCATAAACAGTTTACTAACGGTTAAGAAATTAATTGGTTTTAAGCAATCACTTGTAATTTTTAGGCTCTAAAATGAGTGTAAGAAAATGATCCATCAACTCACATCAATATCATGCAATACCACTTTATTTATCCCCTTGGGGCAATTAGAGGCAAATCCCCTTGGAGCAACATAATCAAAGACGAATTGACTGGGAAAACATTGTGTTGTTCTTAAACCAACCATGGAGACAGTTAAGTTACACAACAACCCTCACAATTGTATTGTTAGAGCGAAATAGTATCATGAGGTTACCTGGGCGCTATGCATCTTTCTCTATGCCCAGATCAGTCCGAAAGGTGTGTTAACAACAGGTCTTGCAGAACATCAGTGGTGCTGCTAAAACCCCAAACCCTCCAATCATTTTGCTGTAAAACAAAAATTCACATTTTCTGTACCTGTCTTGGGCTGGTACATCCAGGCAGGGATGCTGGTGGCGATCCTGGTGCGTGTATCAGAGGGCAGGGGTACGGAGACATGGACCGGGTCTGAGACCTGGATAGCATTGCCATCACCGTCAAAGAGCTGGACGCTGACCACAGCCAACGCTGTCAGATCCGTCCATCCTGTTTCAGCCCCTGAACACAAATGTCATGGTTCTGTGCTGCCCACCATTCATATTACAGCTAGGAATATGCAACCATCATGAACATTTATATCAATTACCACAAGATCTAGGCTCATCAAATAGATTGTTACCAAAGCACACTGGTCTCAAACACACTTATGGAGGCACTGTGTGTATGCATGATTTTGTTTCAGCCAAGCATTAACACACATGATCTTACTAACCATGGTCCTCAATCAAGACCATGATCAGATGTGTCAGCACTGGGCTGGAACAATGACATGCATATCTTCCGGCCTTCCAGGAATTGAGTTTGAAAGACCTCTATTTACTCTAACAATGTAATAGATAGATGGCTAGATGGACAGAAGGGTATATACTGAAAAATGTATGCGCTCACTGCAATGTAAGTCACTTTGGATAAAAGTGTCAGCTAAATGGTATATATTATTATTATTATTATTATTATTATTATATATTAGAAGAGTCCTTTTGTTTTGGTCCTATGTTATCTTAAAGGATAACTTAACCAAATCTAAAAAATGTTATGTAAATTGCATGTTGTAGAATGGAGCTTTGCAGTTTCAAAAAGGATGTATTTTGGTTGTTTTTATCCTGAAAATGAAATAACTGCCTGAATTCTGTGAATTCTAACCAGATGCTGGGTATAGCCTCTGGTGATGCTCTGTCAGGCTTGTACTGCAGCCATCTTCAGTTGTTGTTTGTTTTGAGGTCTTTTAGCCTAAAATGTTATCATCAGGAAATAAAATGCATATTCAACTGGATGTATAAAAAGGGTTGTAATTGTTAGAATGGTGAAAAAAGAAAACATTTAATTAAAGCTGAGAATCCATACTTTAACCTCATAGTAATTGTTTGATTTCAAATCCAAACTGCTGGAGTATAGAG
This sequence comes from Argentina silus, assembly GCF_951799395.1. Classification (NCBI taxonomy): domain Eukaryota; kingdom Metazoa; phylum Chordata; class Actinopteri; order Argentiniformes; family Argentinidae; genus Argentina; species Argentina silus. Next base: position 12,182,088 of record NC_139670.1, on the reverse strand, counting down.
TTAAAAGAATGCTTTGTCTTTCCAATACTTATGGAGGGCACTATATACACTTTCGCTGATGCCAACCTGTGCTGTTCGTCTCCTGACCCAGCAGATAAGGGAAGCCCCCTATCTCGTACTGGCTCCTGGCCGTGGTTAGCACGGCTGTCAGTGCGGTGTAATTGGAACCGGGCAGAAGTTGAAGAGACTTCCTTTGGAGCTGGACCAATGGCTGGTTCCGCGCACCTACAGAGGAGCAGATGTACACCATGCTCATAGTGAGATATGAAACGACCAGCACTATCCAACCACTTGGACTCCCACCATTTTGAGACTATTTAGGCATAAAAGCAACGTGTGGGGTACAAAGCAATGAGTGCTTCTGAAATCAACTCCAAAAATGTGGCCACTGTAAAAAGTACTCCACTGCGGTTGTTGCTATGGTGACAGCAGCAGGAAATAATATGTGTTGTGCTGAAAACCTCTAGAGATCTCAGAGTGCAAGAACAGACAGGAGAAAGGAGCAAGGTGAAAATATAACACCACTCTATCTATTAGCAGGGGATTGATTCTGAGCAAAGAATGCTTTGTGGTCTGGACATTAGACCTAATGTAGACATCAGTGTTAATTAAATAACAAAAAAAAGCTCAAATTAATTAAAACTCAAACTGAAAAAAGCATTCCCTTCTCACACTCTGCAGTGTACATTTCACAGGGTGACACTGCCCTTATGAGAATATAGGGCAATATTACAGAGGTGGGAATTTAAAAAAAACCATAAGACGTACTGATCAAAAACCAATTTGTTCCTTACCTGGGGACCCATGCAACACCTGAATGACGTCATCATATAGAATGAGAGTGCCTGGCCTCTGGACTAGGAGGTAAAGGCTGACGGATGCGTACACTGAAAGAGAGATGACACCAAAGTCAATACAGAATTAACTATGACAGTTAATAACTATAGCTAGATGAGGTCAAGCCATGACAAACTATTTTTCCAAAAGATACAAAGGAAGGCGGTGTGTATCTGCCTGAGGAAGTCCCTGTGGACTGTGCCATGCGTAATTGTGTTGTATTAGCCATACTAAGTTCTGCTGCTGTAGATTCTCTGTATGCCTTAGTGTTGTTGTTTTTTTGTGCAATATACTCACAATGCCTTCCTTTGTATACTTTGGATTTTCTACATCTGTTAAAGGGGATTTTCTCCGCTGTGATTGCTCTTAAACTATATTTCCAGCTAGCAAAATGATTTATGTTAATATTAGATTACAGTAGTACAGTGTACGTATATAGCATTAGTAAATATAAGTATTACAGCAATATAACAGCATTTAAATCAGTGATTACAGCATGGCAGCATTCCATTCCAAAAAGTAATCCCCTTCTTCTGCCCTTGTTTACTCCCCTTTGCAGATTAATGACAACTGGGTAGGTGGTAGCTATAACTCCACCTAGTGGGGAGTGAACCTAGTGGAGAGGGGAGTGAACAAGTCAATGGTTACATTGTTTGAATGCAGATGCAGCTCAATACTATAACATTTCACTTACAGGGGATGCGACTCGCATGCCAGGGGACTGAGTTGGTGACATAGTCCTGCTTGGAGGCTGTGATGATGATCCAAGTCCCTGGGCGGTACAGGAAGTTCACCCTGAGCACCCCGTCATTGCCCGCCTTGCTGGAGGCCAAGACCGTCTGGTTCCCATGTACCTCCACTTCAGCATCCGCCAAAGGTGATAGGTCAATATTGTCAAAGACCTGAACTCTAATCTGGACCTCTGTAAGACATCAAAGACATTTGGATCTGTCAAATTCCTGGCTCCATAGCATCATCTTGACCAAATAAACATGCAAAGGAATGATGACAAAGTACTCTATTTACGTTGTTTTTTTCCAAGCACCACAAAGAGAGAAAACGGGTTGGTGTTATGAGTGCATGTTCATATTTGCACTCAAAGTCTATGCCGTCATCCATCCATGTTGGCTCTTACTGTAACATGCTAGGCCAGGCCATATGCCCAATATTCTACACTGAATTTTAGCAATTCTGCTATTCTCTTCCCCAGAGCACAAGTAGGGAAATAAACACATAACACAACCAATGTCAGACAGAACAAGCATCCCTTGAAATAGCGTACTCTGAATTAAGTCAACATTGTAGACAGACACTGGAGAGACACTCGCTCCTCAAGTAGATCATGTTCTTTTCCCTCAGAACATTTTGGTTATGCTAACACTGTACTATATTGGTTAGACTCTGGATGTTGCCATGGATACAAGGAATCACCAACAGACTATAGATTTACATTTCCAATATTAAATTACAAGCAACTGTCCCCAGTCTCTGACCTCTATTTCAACCCTCCTGATACATCACAGCAAATATGGCTAATGGAGCCGTTGAGATACTGTGCTAATGTGTGTGTGTGCTGTCCCCTAACATAATCGGGTCAATAATAAACCCCCCTGGGCCTTGTGGCATACTACCGCATACTTCAAACACGGTCAGTGGAATTGAACCAATTGATTGTACTTCACACTAGCATTGAGAGAGTGTTCTGAAAGCTTTGAAACACAAGTCATTCTACTGAGATGTTTCCCATGCATTCCAAACACCTTTGGCAGGTTAAGTGCCACCAGTTTATGTGTGTAAAGATGCATACAATATGACAGATCAGGGCAGTGTTCTTCACTCCTGATATTGGAGAGCAACATTGTGTTTTCGTCCCAGCTCTACACTACATGCATGATTCAACTTCTCATCGTGACCACGATTAGCTGAATCGGGTGTGTTGCTGTGTTAATACAAAAGCCTCCACACACTACACCCCCAGGACCAGGACTGAAAACAATTATCTATTGTCTGATACAGTGTGCTTTGCAAAAGCATTCATCCTACACAAGTTTCACATTTTGTTGCCTGAAATTGAAAGAGCTTGAAATTGAATTACATTTAAAAAATAAAAATAAAAATTTCCCCCACTGATATACTCAGGTCCCTGGACACTTTAAAAGTAAAAGAAGTTTTCTACAAATGTTAAAAAATAAGATAAGGATCTGAGAAGAGATGATTGCATAAGTATTTACCCCCTTTGCTGTGGTCCTCATATCATTAGCTCAAATGCTAAGTTACACAAAAAATGTAATTGAATCTATCTGCAATAATAGGTACACATTTCAGAATTAATCAGAATGTGGAAATTAATTACACACTGTGTTGATCAGACAGACTGTCAGTACACACTGAGCCACATACCATATGTTGGTGACATTTTCAACTGTACTTTTCCAATTTCAAATCTAATGTGCCCACTTTAAATTCAATCTAACAGTTTGAATTTAATAATATATCAAACAAACATGCAAAAATGCTAGGACCCTAAAATAAAACATTATTGTTGCTGCATTTGTCTGATGCGAATTATGTTTGGGGGAGTCCATCAAATGACAATATATTAGCCTCCACATTAAATCAAATGCATAATTATTCAATGCCCATTGAGTGTAAGGTTCGGAAACATTAGTGTTGGCTAAATGAATACATATGACACATTTTTATGAGCAAGCGAGCTGTGAACACATTTAATTTCCCTTTTCTACGCTCTCCTTGTGGATGCTACAGCAGAGATTGTCTATATTTTGAAACAGGCTTTGGCTTCAGTAAGTCACTCATTGTTGTCACAGTAAAAGCCTCTTAAATTCAGACACATATTGAGCATCACAGAACGATGGCCCGGAAAAGGATGGGGTTGAGATAAAAATGTGATTTTTCTTGTTTTCTTGCCAAAGAACATAGGCCTATTTGGGGAATATTACTTATCATGGTTAGGCTACGGCCTGCAGGCTTCATATGACACGAATAGGCATTTTTTTCATTTGAGCGGATCGGATTTTATTTTGTTGCAATGTTACCGATCCCTGGATCAAAATGCGCGAAAAACTACTATTCGATCGCGTGCTATACGAATCAACGTTTTCGATTAGCCTGCTATGTCACAATTGTCAACAAAAGCAATAAAAATGCAACCACTCCCAGTCTCCCTTCTCATTGTGTCGCATCCCATATGGCGAGCTTACCAAATGTTCCTTGATCTAATTCTGGAAGAGATTTGGCTTCTGCCTCTAGCTCCCAGACCGCGGATATAGAAATAAAGAGGAGCAAACGAGAGATGTAGATGGGTGTCATCGTTGAAAACTACATCTCTATTCAAAAATCGGCGGCCATACATCCATATTTCTCGCGGGGTGGATCTGTTCACAATTCGCACACATATCTCGGATGCCCACTCCCTGACATAAGGATGCTCGAACTGCAGTCTGCTGACTTCGCTTTGCCTGTTTTCTGTGAACGCATTGTCTTGCATTACCCTCTAGTGGTATAAAATGGTACACCTGAAAATACGAGGGCACTATTAATAAAGCTGTGAGACAATAAACCCACCTGGTTATAAGGCATTATACAAAGGGAAATGTACATGCGCCATGCAACACACGCACGCCCGCACAGATAAACACAAACCCTGCTGAAAATTAGAAACCACGAGCTGTGATGGTTTCTTAATGGTTTCCATTGGTGCAATGGTATTGTAACGGTTTCTGTTGGTTTTTAAATGTGGTGCCACTTTAAATGCGTCTTTGTAGTCTAACCTGCATGGATAGACTTCCAATTGGACCTGGGAAAAAGATTTGGTGAAGATCAAGATATCAAATTCAGATTTTATTTCATCATCTTTAATTGAAGGTTCACTCATTGAGCTGAATATAAATGTGATCGGAAATATTACATCATGCATACAGTCAAATGAATTTAATATCTGATATGTAATACATTTGTAATTTAATCGTTTCTTTGGGAATGTATGACTTTTCAATGAAGAAACATACCATTAATGCCGTCCACTAGTAGCCTATATATTTGAAATCTCAGAAGATACTGCTGCTTCATTTCTTTAGTTTTTTTTTCTCAGGATAAGTGTCATTATATAAATATGTATCAAATTAAACAGAACATGATGCTTAATCCAAGACATGATTACCATTATGGCTATTAGAATAGATTATTTTACAATATTGTTGATTTCAGTCTCTCCAGGCCCCCAGCAGATCAGCTCTGTCTCTGAATAGAAGGTTTCCCCTGAGCAGCAGCACTATGAGCAGGAGTGGACCTGAAGCACACTGCCACGCCCTCCACTTCCACCTAGCCTATATCAGTCCTCCTCCCTCTCCCCAGTCTGTGTGTTCCATGTGTGGGCGTGGCTCCAGGCTCCTGCAGGCCCATTCACGTCGTCATCTCCACCTGCCGATCTACACACCTGTGGCTCGTCTACTCATCACCCATCTGTGTTTTATACCCTGCTTTTCCGTCCACTCTTTGCCAGTTCGTCATAGTACTTCCTACCTATACGGCCCAGCATTTCTAGTCTGTTGATTCCTGGTTTCGGATCTACAAGTGTTTTCTGGACTGTGCTTCTGCCTAACCCCTGTCGGATTATCTGCCTTCCCTAGAACTGCCTGCCCGTGTCTCGACCCCTGCCTGGATTTCCCTGTCGGATTATCTGCCTTTCTTAGAACTACCTACGCGTGTATCGACCCCTGCCTGCACTACCCACTATCCTACCTTGCCTACCTGCGTGCCCATTCTACCCTGCCTTCCTGTTCCCCCCCCCAATTCCTTCATTAAATACCTTATACCTGTGTCCAGACTCTGTGTTCTGTATTTGGGTTCACTAGCTCTGAGATCAAAACAGAATCTCATGGAGAGGACTACGGAGTATCACAACTAACCAGTGACTCCTAGTCACTCTCTGCAGTAAATCCAGACTTGTTCTGCAGCTATGAGTGAAAATAGTAAAAGTGTGTTACTGGTGTTGAGGTTGGAGGAATGCTGTCACAGTAAAAGCCTATTAAATTCAAGAGCACACAGGCAAAGGAAAGGTAAAGCTCCCATAGTCATATTGATACCATTCATTGATAGGTATTGATTCATTAGGGGTTCCCACAGGAAAGGAAACCATATACTGTAGGTGTTCTGTATGCAGGAAATGTTACACCACAGAATTCACTCTACAGATACATGAACACGTTCATATTGAAGACAAACCATATCAGTGCCAAGAATGTGTGAGATTCTTCAGACACAAACATACTGTAACATGGCTGTTAACATCAGGATAGAGCAAGCACAAGTTCCAGGAAATGTTTTAAGACAGCATGGGATCACATGAACTCAAACTACATACTGGGGATAAACCATATTGGTGCCAAAACATTTGGCAACAGTTCAGAAGTGGGGCTGGAGAAATATGTCGAAGATGTCGAAGACTCTTTTTGATAAGGGGAATGCATGCGCTTGCATTAGCTGGCACCCGGAATATGCGACCGCCACAGGGGAAAAACGCATAACATCTCTTCTGGTGACTGTTTTTTACTTAATTTCAGCCTTCCGCAACAAATAACAAATAAGAAGGATATCTTGAAGCGGGTTTTTATTCAGCGATAGAGTGCAGCGGTGTGTTTTTCTGCTTTCGTCTATGTATTTGTGTGCAACCCGAATGTTTGGTTGCAGTTGCAGCTATCCACATCATATACCAGTCGCATATTTAAACCATTAGCATTCCTGTTGCATGACCGCCCCTTTCCAGGTGTTGTGAGATAACTCGCTGTGGAACTGAAAACTCGTTTGACCGCTAGAGAAAATAAACCCCCTCGCCAATTGGCTAGCGCAAGTTGACAAGCCTTGGGTAGAGGCGGTTCTGTCTGATCGTACTGTTCCAAATTCCGAGTTGTTCTATCCTGAAAAACACGTTCACATATTTCCTGTTAGCATTCCTCAGTTCTTGTTGAACTAAACACACAACCATATAATATGCTCAAGTGCCTCCGGTAGTAGTACGCCACACTCAGTAGAGGTACCTGTCTTCGTCAGTAGATGCAGGAATCGAGATGTTGGACTTGCTGGAGCGAAGCGACCACACAGCATTCTTGGAGGGGAACGTTCTGTATGTTTGGGGGGGATTTCAGGTAAGTTTACGAATTCAGATACATTTTCGATGTGCAAAAAATGTTGGTATTTTGGTGTGTGTGCTGCTTTAATTCTGATATTATATGAATGTTTCCATCAAGTTCTCCTTCTCTTATGAGAGGGATAGTCACCTTCCTTTTCGAATGTTCCCTGGCAGTCAGTCTCCAGAACAGAATCAGTATTACCCAGTGGTGAGATATGGATGTACGACTTGGAGAGTGGAATATGGTAAGATTAGCTACTATAGAAAGCTTATTCTTCAACATTCAAAGTTGTTCTCTTTGACAGTGACACCACACTGGTAACTATACTAAGTACAATCTCTCCACATATTTACACCAAGCCTTTATTTGGTTTGTTTGTCAGGGAGCAGAAGGGATTGGAGGGAGACGTCCCCCCAGCATTATCTGGTGCCTGTGGCTCCTACCTCAATGGCTCTTTCTACGTCTTTGGGGGATGCGACTCCAACAGACACACCAACCAGGTGAGACGCCCTGGGCCTCAGAGGGAAAAAGAGCAACTAATCCCAGATCAGAATGTATGATCAGAGTTGCTCAGAGCAACTGAGAAGGCCAAAAACTGCCTGACGTGTTTCTTTTCATGGCCATATAGCAGTGATATGAAAGCTATCTGTGACATGCAGCCCAGCCTGTGACCTGATATTGGTAGTACAGACAGTACAGACAGAGAAAGACACAAGCACTATCTCTATGTGAATTGCATACTAATGATGTGTAAAGTGAGCTTGGATATTCTATTGGGTGTACAGACGTGGGCAGTTTATCAGACCCAGATTAAACCTGGTTTCCATGTTTAATGGAGAGTGCTTTCTAATCCAGGAGTAGACCTTTTAATCTATGTCTGAAAAAAACATCCCTGCTAGTAGAGACATCACATACAAGTACTGAGAGAAAGTAATTGTATTGTGCAGTATGTGTATAAACCTAATTTATCTAATCAGTAATGGAACATTGTGTTATTAGAAGAGAGTGATATGTTTCTGTTGTGTGATGTTTGTAGCTGTACAGTGTTAATCTGATGGATGGGTGCTACACTTGGAAGACAATGACAAACACCAAAGGAACTGCGCCTTCACCCAGAGACAAACACTCCTGTTGGGTGTACAGAGACAGGTACACACACAGTTTTAAAAAAAACTGCAATGATAAGCCTGATAATGTCTAAATAGATAGGAAAAGGGTCTTTTGAATCTTTATTCTCCCCACCCATTGCTGTCTGTGGACTATGGCTCACACAACATCAAGTTAATAAAAGGTCTACTGGAGCCATTAGCCAGCCACTCACACCTTAGCAGAGATAGTCTATTCAAATTCACTTTGAATGAATTGACCATTGTGTATGGTAATGTAGAATTATTTACACCTCAATGAGAGGAAAAACACCATGACTAAAGGACTGGCAATTGTCATGACTATGTATTATCATCGTGCATAACTTTAAGTAAATAAACAATACATGTAAATAAATGATGAACTGTGACATTATGCTAAAATAGTTGTTGTAGTCCCAGTCCATGAGTCCAGTTTCCCTCCCACCAGACTCTCAAGTCCACTTGTCCCTGAAAACCCATAAAAAAACCCATAATTTTCTCCCTAAACCCCCCCCCCCCCCCCCCAGGCCACCAACCCTTACCACCCCCCAGTGGAGGACAACAAAGACTCTTTTATAACTTGTATAATTATATATTCTTTGATCCACTAATTAAACTGTGATGAATGATTTATGGTTTGCAGACTTATCTACTTTGGCGGGTATGGATCTAAGACCATACAGGAGGTCAACAACTCAAGGAGCTTCACCGTTGACGAGACATCTTGGGTAAATAAATCAATACAAACCACAACTATGCTTTTGCATCATTTGTCATGTTTTGTACTCAAGTTGTCTTAAATGTGTGAAATATACCGTTTGTCAATCCTCAGGGAATTATTGGGACTGCATTACTTACGTTCTGGGGTTGGAACAATGAAGTCAACGTCTTCGACACTCACACTGCTACATGGAGTGAACCAGAAACTCATGTAAGTGTGCGTGCTAGCCAAAATCCATACAGATTGAAGTCACCAGTCCATGGTTCTTGGTCATGTTGATGTTAAGTACGTATGTTATGTATATGAACTAAAAATGTGTGGTCACCTGTCCACTGTTGATAACACATGTTTCTCTCTGCACCTCTCTGTAGGGTCTTGCTCCTGCCCCTCGTGCCTCTCATGCCAGTGATATCCTGGGGGGAAAAGGTTATATCTGTGGCGGTCTGGTGAGTCCACTACCATTTAATTCCTACTCTCGCAGTTAAATGGATAGTTTACCCGAATTACAAAATCACATATTTGGTTCCTTACCCTGAAAGGAGTCTCTGTTCTAGGACAGACTCCACACTTTGGTTCTGTTTATCTGTCGCTAACTGATAGCATTTCTAACCAAAAAACAATAGTCAAGGTATCCTTAATAAGCATGGTTGAAATGTCTAAATCTTCTTAGGGTAATTCAAATCAAGCTATTGGGTCTTTTCAGAGAATTTAAGATAATTTAGACATGAGAATTCAAACATGCTAATTTAGGGTACATTGATTATCTCTTTAATCAGATAGGTGGACTAGTATCCAAAACAAAAGTGGGGATTGAATTAGCAACTGGAGGGTTGCTAGTGTCTGATTTTAGGGTGCCATCCACATTATTCCTCAAACTAGCTCCAATGGTGCTGCTGCACTGTGATTGGCTCTTGTGCTCTCCACAAATGTGGTGTATGTGTGTTGTCTAGAAGGGTTGAGAGCAGACAAAGTTATTTTTTAATGGACATTTTATAGTATAATTTATAAATAAATGGGGTAGTTCACCCAAATTATTACATTACAAGTATTTTCCTTCATCAAAGAAATCAAAGAAAAATTAATTCCAGTACACTGACATTCTTTCACACCTCCACAAAGATCAAATGGATCACAAAACCAATGATTTGAATTGTATTGTTTTGATTTGAATGGAACTGCTTCCTTACATTGAAAGCAGTCTATAGACAAGGACAAACTGCAATCCACAGTTAGATTATGGCTAAAGTTAGCGGTTGGTGTCATTGGTAAGGTAAATAGAACTAAAGCATAGATTGTAGTCTGTCTTTGTCCATATACTGCTCTCAAAGTAAATAAATAAACAAACTCATACGTAATTTGGGTGAAATATCCCTTTGAGTATCTGAGAGAAGAGAACCCCTGCAGATAATTGTAGCGGCTATGTTGAGATGATTAGCTGATGTCAAAGTCTTATTCTGGTAGGAGACCACAGACTTGGACATACACTGCCTGGATCTGGACACCTGGACGTGGACACAAATGTAAGCTTGCTTCCTCTCACTACAATGACAATGATTTTGATTGTAACCCACAGCCCAAACTTGATTGTGAATATAAATTCCCTTCCCCTATTTGATGTGTCTTGCATGGTTAAAAGAGACTGCACCAGGGTTGGTAGTATCAGGTAGGCTTTTATATAGCAGCATTCTGTTTCTGGATCTTGGTTAATGTGTGTGTGTGTGTGTGTGTGTGTGTGTGTGTGTGTGTGTGTGTGTGTGTGTGTGTGTGTGTTGATAACTCTCCATTCCTCCAGCACTCACCCATCGTCATCCATACCTGTGGGCCGTTTAATGCACACCCTTACTTCTGTGTCTGACCACACCCTCTTCTTGTTTGGTGGACTGAGCTTAACTGGAGATCCACTGAGTAAGTATAAAACCGCTTATTAAGGCTGGCAACCAGACCTGGGGCGATAAGCATTAGCTTGAGCCTGGCTGGAGTGCCAGATGGGTGGGTTTGCACTTTGGGGACTAGGCTTTTCCATTGGTTCTGTAAGATTTAGACTGCTGGGAACCATTTGGAACTGGTTTTCACCACACCCACTGATGGTGAGTGATCAAGTTAAGTGTGACAAGAACTATCAAACCAATTAACATACAGGTTGGTATGACATGAAGATGTAAATGCGTTGTATACTGCTTCAGACTGTGATAGAACGGTAAAACACTACAAGAGCTGATGGAAAACGAACAAGTTCTTGGTTCAGACCGTGGTCGGGACTATGCCTTGCCTGATACACAAGTAAAAGATTCCTTAAACACAGAAGCTGTTACTGTACTTTATTTTCTTTCAGTTCCATTGTACCAGGCAAACTTCATCAACTAAGTATTTGAAATTATTTGAAATACTATTTGAACAGAGGCCTGTTAATAATACAAGAACGCTGCTTCTATTCGATATGCATCAAGCATTCGATATGTCATTTTCATGTGGCACTTTTGGCCATAAATAGGGTCTAGGTTTTTTTGTCTTACAAGTGAACATATTATATGGATGGCATCAAGCAGATATGTTGTCTCCTCTTCAGTTTCTATAGGCATGTCACCTCTGGTTAGATCCACAGGTTAGGAAGGCTCTTTTGCTTCTTTTACCATTAAAACAATTCTTTCTAGGTGATGGGTGGGAGTTTGACACCAGGACCAAGGAATGGAAAGAGCGGGACCACTCACACCACGACAACCCCAGGTACTGTAGGAAAGACCCAGCCTGGAGCAATAGGGAGATGGGCCTTGAGGTTCCTTAGTGAGAGCAGGGTCTTTGAATTTGCATGTTTGGTCTGATTGGGCTTTTGATTCAATATTCATAAAGTTTTGCCACCATCTTTCTTGTGTCACCATGAAATTCAAATACCTAAACATTGGTATCAATCTGCTGTTGCCATCAATTAATGATGAATAACATAACATGGTTAAAATAAATACATCTGGAGTGAACCTTCATATACATGTCTCAAAACATAATTTATGGTAAACCCTCCCTTTCTTTTAAAGGAACACTCTGACAAACATTGTAAATCTCCACAGGTTGTGGCATTCAGCGTGTCTGGGCAAAGACAGTGACGTGATTGTGTTTGGGGGAAGCCGGGACTATGCCTTGCTGATGGACTCTGTACGTGTGAGTCCACTGGAGGAACATTCTCTATATTTTCTCATTATTCTGTTCATATATTAGGAAAAAAAAGTTTAAATCTTGATGGCTGTTCTTAACACAGCATGTGTCTCACCGGAGCTGCCTTTCTTAGATCTTACATTGCATTTGTAATGTTGTCTCTTTACACTTCAATGGTACGTGTTTTGGATAGAGTTTTCTCCACAACTTTAGAGCTATCCAGCCACAGTACAAACACAACATGCTGTAAATACTGTAGCTAGTTTGCTATGATAGACTTGCTTGACTACCTGTTCAAACGCGCATGCCCCTAAACCATGATGCGCCCTATTCTGTGCTGGAGTATGCAGGAATATACTGATTGAGTACCATAGGGTAAACAAGCCATGGAGTAACTGGTTCAGGGACTCTTGTTAAGGTTATGTTATGTAAAAAAGCTCAAGCAGAATTAAGGCGGTTCAAATGAGACTGATTTAGTTTGGGTGTGAGATGGGCTTTGAACATACGGATTTGACATATGAATGGGCACCTTGGAACTTGGTAGAGAATGCAAAGTTTGGGTTTAGAGGTAATTTGAAACCAGGGTCTTTCAAGTCATGGACTGAAAGAAAAAAGTGACAGAAGTCCAGTCTGGCTGTATGAGGATTTGTGAAGGTGATTTAGCTCTTACTCATAAACAGTACAGTACATGTTTTAAATCTGCATCCATTCCATAATTCCAGCCAACAGACAAATTGTTTTCAAATTGAGGGGTGAGACGAGGGAATTTAAATGTAACTGAGAACCAAATGAGTACACATGCGTACCGTCAATGTGGATATTTATTAACTTTGCTCAACCTCTGCCCTCAGGTCACTGTTATGAGGTCTCCATCCCAGAACCACTGCAGAGATGTTCTAGTGTTCCAGACCCAGCCCTACTCCCTCCGCAGGTAAGACCTGCAATGGAGAATTGACATAACCAGATACCTCAAGGGATAGTTTCCCCAAAATCTTGGTCACTGTTTCCAATCACAGATGCCAATCTTTCCCATTCATTTGTTTTTGAGGTGTGAAAACTCCCTTTTAGTGGATAGAGATATTGAGATCTGCTTGCTTATTCACCTATTTCCCAGACACAGCGAATTGGCCAATTTAACCATTCTGACATAGCTAAAGTTAGTTAATAGTTAAAGGGCTAGTAGGTACAAATTAGTGGCTAGTAGGTACAAATGACAAAATCACATTTGTTTTCTTAGTTTGAGAGCAGTCGATCTACTTTAAATGTAATGGTCAAATAAGTAAGTAACTAAGAAGAGCTCTATATCTCCTGAGTTGGGCATGAAATTCAAAAGATACTAATTTGGGGGAGATTGAGATTGGTGACCGGCTAGATAAACGGAACCAAAGTGTCTACTGAAGTCTGTCCTTCTCCTTATAATCCTTTCAGGGATAAGGGAACACGATATGTTTTTTGTAATTTGGGTGAACTATCCCTTTAACAGTTTCAATCTAGCCATTTCAAATAGTGACAATTTAGCAAAGAAAGGATATGCTTTCAGAAACATGCTACATAACAAGCAACAATTATTCCTCTGGCTGTTGTTCATCTGTAACCATAAACTGCATGTGTAAGGCTGTGTTAGAATGTGTAAGGCTGTTAGCATGTGTATGGCTGCATGTGTAAGGCTGTGTTAGCACGTGTATGGCTGTGTTGGCATGTGTAAGGCTGTGTTGGCATGTGTAAGGCTGTGTTAGCATGTGTATGGCTGTGTTAGCATGTGTAAGGCTGTGTTAGCATGTGTATGGCTGTGTTAGCATGTGTAAGGCTGTGTTAGCATGTGTATGGCTGCATGTGTGAGAGTGTACGTGCTGTCCATCCAACGTGCATTCACACATGATTAAGTGGTTTAGCAAAATCTACAGTGACCATTGGAACACTTTGGGGCTATTTATACTCCTGCTTTGATCCCACTTGCACCAGTGTGTTGGTGTTGTGGGATTTGACTGTGCTTTACCTCTGTGACGTGTTGTTGGAATAAGGAGCTTTACAAAAACAAACCATGTATACACATGCTTATGTGAAATACAACACAGGTGTGAACCGTACTCAACATAGGTGTGTTTTTACCTTGTGGAATATAGTGGTATTCTTTTCTAAATCATAAATTGAACATTTACATGGGGTTGCATTGCCATTCTATTTTTCTGTCATACACATTGTCATTTGGAGCATCTTTATTTTCTTTTAGTAAATTACAAACCTGTATCCATATGTCTTATTTTTAGATTATGTGACGATAGCATTGGACGGAACGCAGACCTACTGCAAGAGCACCTAACATGGCTTCCACCAAAACTCCAGGACACAGTAAAGAAGAGAGTGTCCTTCTTCAAGACAGGCCCAAACACCAGGAAGAAACAGCTGGACCTGGTTTTAGACTGACTACAGATGTAGTAATAATTTTGTAATAATTTGCGTTAATTGTGTTCTTAATTGTTTTTTATTTGACAAAGTTGAGAGTTTTTCTTTGTTAAAGTTAGCAAAAAAAGGCTGCTTGGTGAGGATTTTAAACGTTTATTTTCTGAATGACCTTTCAACAATGTTAGCAAGTTGGAATGAGAGAGATAGCCTCAGGTATTCAGAACATTGTAAATAGTATATTTAAGTGATTTATATGTGTTTATTTGTCAAAACAGTTTTTGATAAAAATCATTTACCTTTTATAATAGTTCATATGTTCACAGTGTTGAGACAGAACTTTAGTATGATGTGCAATTTTTATTGACGTTTGATTAAAATGTTAACTTTGAAAAAATATCTTTGGTTTGCTTTGTTCAGTTGTAGCAAAGCCTCCTATTTCTGTATTCAATAAAACTGACAAGTTCGCCAAAGTAGAGACATACAGGCAAAAAGAGTTTCTCTTATTAACCCCATTTCTACCCCATGGTATGTGAGAACAATGATGGTACTGAGACACAAGTTCTGAAAGATTCAGCGTTTTACTCCAGATAATGGATTGGAATGGCTCATAACAAAATCTAAAACACATAATAAATCATATAGATCATCTGTTCAAAATACTAAAAAAAATACTCTTTTCAGACCTCAATGAATACAATGAATTAATTATTTTCAGAGAATGATTTTTGACAAGCTGCAACACCAATTGACTATTTCTTAGCTACATAATGTTCTTTGGTATTTTCAATCTTTAAGACATCATTGATTGAATACTAAGTGGAGACACTGTTTCTGTCAAGCCAAAAAACAGGTGTGTTGATAACAAGGTAACTATGATAACCACTAACATGTTAATACTGACAGATACGTATGGCAACTAATGGCTGTCCTCTATAATTGAATCGCAGGAAGTCCCTGGAATACTGACATTTACAGTATTTCACCAGAAAGAAATACTGAACTGTTGGCAACTTTGTGAAACCTCTCTGAATAGAATACTCTAGTTTTGACGGATTGTCAGGCAAGTATGGCAGCTGCCTCACATTTCATTCCTTCTATACAGCCAAATTGATGTAAGGCAAGGAAGACATTTAAAACAATTGTGGCATAGCCAAAGTGGCATCTGCCATGTTAGTACTGTATGTATTGGTCTGTAGCAGACTATAGGTTTAGATAGGCAGTGAGAAGCTTTGTAACAGATAGCTATGTGAAATGACTTGGAAATTGGTGATGGTGGTAAAAAAATTGGTAAAGGACCGGAATCAACCCACCTAGCTCCTTACACATTGGTGTTTGTCAGTAGAAATCAGACAGGGCTAAGGGATACAGGGGAAGTTCCACAAAATGATTTGCTGATATTTATCGAATTCTTTCAGATCTCAAAACACCAAAAGGGGAGGGTCCAGGGGTTATTTCTAGACTTGGTCAAAATGGCACTGGGGTTGGGATTTCCCTTCTTTCTATCTTTCTATCCCGCCTCTTTGGGCTTCAACATTTTTTATTCTCTGCTGTTTTCTAGGGTTCAGAGGGGTTGAACGTAGTTGGCAGGGAGCATGCCCTGTTGGCCTGTCCGTTCTATGCGGCCATACATCCATCCCTCATCTATTTGTTGTACGTCTGCAATCAGGTCGCCCTCCTGGATAGACACCTCATCCGCGTCTGCAGCCGTGTAGCTGTACACGGCCCGGTATCGCTTCTGGAGACACACACGCACACACATACACACACACACACACACACACACACACACACACACACACACACACACACACACACACACACACAGAAGAAATTAAGGACTCACAAAACTCAAAAGACTCTTATAAAAACACCATTACTGTTTAGAACATACAGAGGAAGACACACACGTACAATATCTTTTACAGTATTATTCCTTACCCCTCCACTAGGTGGCGGTGCAGCAACAGCAGAAAGTACTTGCTCAGCCTGGTAGCCAACGCTCTGAGGGTTGGCTGGTTGCTGCTGGTAGTCTAGAAACAAACACAGAACACAGGATCAAACACCACTCACTCCTACTTATTCACTATAGGGGGACACTAAAACCTACATTGTTTCAATTAGATTGATACCTTACTGGTCCACAATTAGGCTATAATTCAACATCAGTGTAATACGTGTGTGAATGTTTTGTTATGATGATATGTGTGTTGGTGGATGTGTTTAACCTTGACTGGCATTCTCAGGGGGAGGCGCATCACTACGAATTCTGCTCTTCTCAAACTCCTCATGGTACTTTATCTGCAGACAGACAGACAGACAGACAGACAGGCAGACAGACAGACAGACAGACAGACAGACAGACAGACAGACAGACAGACAGACAGACAGACAGGCACGCACGCACGCACACTTTTTAGACAGGAAATTCCACTTCATGGTTAAGGAAATAACATTTCAACCACACAGCCCACAATCATTTTACACTGAATACACACAAATATATCTTATTGAGTCAACAACCTGCGGGAACTTTTCCCCAAAAGTATGGAAAGAGCTAGCCTTCTAAATATATTGCATATCAAGGAGCCTGGACTGTCAAAAAATGTGTACATTGCATCCTTTCCTTTCCCCTTTCCCACTGGACTGCTGGTCTTAAAGGACACTAGCCTAGCATGGTGAAAGTGTGCCTAGTAGTCAGTTCCAAGTCTAGTGCAAATAATCCTTACAGATCAGTGGCCCTTAAGAGAAGGAGATAAGAGGACACAAGGTGTCAGATTATTGAAACGCTGCCATGCACATTTGAAGACTGAGGAGACTGAAGAGGGAAGTGCTGGAACCTCTTGTCCTCAGAGGACCTTAGCTAAACAACATGGGAGGGAGAGCTTCGGCTGAGAAAGTGAGGAGAAGACGGATTGAAAAGAGACTAAGAAGGAGTGACAGAGAGACAGAAAAGAGAATCAGAAAATGAGAAAACGAAAAGGAGAACACAGTTTGGAAAAACGGCACTGAGCGCAAAGGAGAACTTGAGAGAGGCGAACAGAGAAGTGTAAAGAAAGAGGAAGGGAGAGAAGGACCATGAGGGAGTAAAGACACGGAGGCAGAGGTAGAAAGAACAAAGTATACTAATAGCAAGAGAGCACAAAGAACAAGGCAGGCATGAAAGGAGAAACATACACATACATAACCCATGGGAGTGAGTAGAGTATGTCAGTGTGGCATGATCAGACACTACATTTCAGGCATTTTTCCGGGCCCAAGGAGGAGTTAGCTAGTCACCCTATATGGTCAAACTCGCTCAGCTATGAAGAGAGTGAGTGTCTGCCATTTGTTTACTAACCACCCACCCCCAAATTCTCTCCATCCGCTCTCAAGGGAGTAACACTTGGAATGAGGAGCGATTCAACTCTGGCAACCCCCTAGGGAATCTCCTTTACTGTTTAGCATTCTTATGCACTTAGCTGATATAGAAAAAGATTGAGCAAATAGGCTGCAGAGAGTCATTTGTGCAGACATCATGAAACCAGTCCGAATAATGTGGAGCAAATATTGTGATGATGTGGTTGGCAAAGACGGCAGCTGTGAAAAGTGATAGGTGTTATATAAAGGGGTTTCGAGCAGGGTTCTTCAACCTTGTCCTTCAATCCTTGTCCAATCTTTTGTTCCAGCCTAGTTCTAACACACCCATGTAAGTCCCTGAGATTCTGCTGGGCTGGAACAAAAGCCTGCACACCCTGACGAACTGAAGAAAACTGGGTTAAAGGGAGGGACATTGATTTGGTTCGACTGTCTGTTTAGATACAGCATTACTAGACTTCTGATGTTGATTTTTGACATTTCTCCGGGCCCAAGGAGGAGTTAGCTAGTCACCCTATATGGTCATACTCGCTCAGCTATGAAGAGAGTGAGTATCTGCCGTTTTGTTTACTAACCACCCACCCCCAAATTCTCTCCATCCGCTCTCAAGGGAGTAGCACTTGGAATGAGGAGCGATTCACTGCTGGGCCCATGCCTAACTCTGGCAACCCCCTAGGGAATCTCCTTTACTGTTGAGCATTCTTCTGCACTTAGCTGATATAGGGAGAGATTGAGCAGATAGGCCGTAGAGACTCCAATCTTTTGTTCCAGCTTTTTCTTTGTCCAATCTTTTGTTCCAGACCAGTTCTAACACACCCATGTAAGGCCCTGAGATTCTGCTCGGCTGGAACAAAAGCCTGCACACCCTGATGAACTGAAGAAGACTGGGTTAAAGGGAGGGACATTGATTTGGTTCAATTGTCTGTTTAGATACAGCATTACTAGACTTCTGATGTTCATTTGGTCCTGTGTTTGGTACAGTCATTAGATTGGAGAATGGTTTCTATTCATTAGGTTTGGTTTCTAGTCATTAGATGGAGAATGACTAGACTTACGTTGCTGATCTGGTCTTGTGTTTTCTTCACTCTTTGCATCTCTGGTGTGTCGGCAACCACGCTGAAGCCCTTGCCTTTGTTCTTCTCAAACTCCTCTTTGTACAGTGCCTGTCTCACACACACACGCAGGCACACACGGACACACACACACACACCCACCCACCCACATTACACACACACACACACACACACACACACACACACACACACACACACAGACATACACATACAGTTATGAGTCATGTGGTTGCTATGAGGACTATGCTGCTGTATCAGAGGGAGCTGGGGTGCATTGACTTTTATGGTTATGAACGATGAACAAGGGTGGTTTGCATGAGAGTGAGTGAGGAGGAGAGGAAAGACTCTAAGAGCTACTGTATATATACAGTTATATATACAGAGTTATTAAGCATTGGTATGACTTAACATTACGCATACATAATGTACATTCATTTAGTTAAAGCCTCAACCCCTCACATACAGAGTTGTGTGCATAGTTTCTGAACTGTGAAAAAAAATACCTAACAACTCTACTCTACAGCATGGTTGTTTATTGTACCTTTGTCTTTAACCGTGTTTTGAGAAACAGTGATAATTCAACCAGAGTTTGAGTAAAAAAAGTGAAAATGTATTGCATGCCACACAATTGTTAGCTACAGTATTAGGAACTCCCCATTGGATTATATCTCATCACTAAATAATATGGCAATAGGCAATTTTGCCAACTGGCCACAATTGAAAGGCAGAAAGATGGAAAAAGAAAAGGAGTGTGTGTGTGTGAGTGTGCGTGTGTGTGTGTGAGTGTGTGCGTGTGCGCATGTTGGGTCAATTACAATTGGGCAAATCATGTTGAGTGAATTTATATAATTAATTTGTCATTATTATTAATTTGTGTGTGTGTGTGTGTGTGTGTGTGTAATATCAGTGTGTAAGCTGGGGCATGTGAGTGAGGTAAGTGTTATTTACAAAGGAGGGTAAAAAGGATCACTAAATTGTCTAAGAAATCCAATTGTCATGACAGTGGGATGGAGAGAGTGGTGTCCAATATCCTAATCTCTTTCTCTGAGTAACAGAGATATACGCAGAAAGAGAGAGAGAGTGTGTGAGTGATCTCACCTGGCTATTCATATTGCTCTGCTGTTTTAGGCGCAAGTTCTCTGGGGTGTCAGTCACTACGGTGAAGGATGCCTTTGGGTAGTGCCTGCAACACACAGATAAATGGAGGAGATTAATGCACATACACACACAAACATGGACGCACGCACAAACAGAAATACACCATAATATGGACTGGGGAGTGGTCAATAAAATGTTGTATTTAGTGATTGCATTAAATGAATTCATTCAGTTATGAGTTCAAAATAACTCATTGTTTTGCATGAGGGGTTTTCAAATAATTCATTTAACTTCAATTGACTTGTGATTGCAGCCCCCCCCCCCCCCCCCACACACACACACACACACATACGCCCAAGCAAGGTATTTGATTGGTTAGATGTCGAGGTGTCACTCATTTCAAATGGGTTTCCATGCCTCTGTAGCTACTTTCTGCAAAGGATTTCCCCAGGCTTTAAAAAGGAAGGGTAGCTTGGAAAACCTGGTCTCAACAAGCTTACAGTTTAGCATCAGTGCAAATGCAAATTTGTGTACAGAGTGTGTGTAAATGATTCCTCTTTAGCTTTTTAACAGGACACCAAATCATCTCTTCCCCACTTGTCTATGTTGATGTTTGTGCCTCAAGGGACAGATATTTTACTAGTGGACAGTGTGATGGAAAATTCTAATGACTGTGTGTGTGTGTGTGTGTGTGTGTGTGTGTGTGTGTGTGTGTGTGTGTGTCTGTTAGTGTGGTCTACTACCATGAGAGTAGGAAACGCATGGGAGGAAACTTACAGATTCACTCTTTGTCTCTGTCTCTCTTCTCTTGAGGAAACAGGACTCTGTCTGCCTGGCCACAGTTCTCCTTTCCATTACCTCTCTAACAACACAATAATAACCCCACTGTCCATCTGTCTGACTGCACCTGAACTACAACAATCGCTCACTATCAGTCAGTCAGTCAGTCAGTCAGTCAGTCAGTCAGTCAGTCCGTCAGTCCGTCAGTCCGTCAGTCCGTCAGTCCGTCAGTCAGTCAGTCTGTCTGTCTGTCTGTCTGTCTGTCTGTCTGTCTGTCAGTCTGTCTACCAGCATGAATGCTGTAATGCAGTATAAATGGATGCCATATTCAGGTGTCATTCAGAGCACAGCCAGATACAACCAATGATAATGATAACCATGCTGTTACAATACTCACATACTGCAGTATGGTTTCTTGTCAAAGCCCTGGTAGTTCTTCATGTTCAGGGTCATTTTGCACACCTCACAGCTGAAACATCCCTTGTGCCAGTACTGTGTGTGTGTGTGTGTGTGTGTGTGAGAGAGAGAGAGAGAGAGAGAGAGAAAAAAAAACATACAGCAAAGTACATAAAATGATGAAACAGTTGTAGTAGATAGATAACATGTCTCAAACTGTGTCCCTTGAAACACTGTGTATGGGTAGGCTACCACACAACACTGTGTATGGGTAGGCTACCACACAACACTGTGTATGGGTAGGCTACCACACAACACTGTGTATGGGTAGGCTACCACACAACACTGTGTATGGGTAGGCTACCACACAACACTGTGTATGGGTAGGCTACCACACAACACTGTGTATGGGTAGGCTACCACACAACACTGTGTATGGGTAGGCTACCACACAACACTGTGTATGGGTAGGCTACCACACAACACTTGCCATTTCCACTGGGCCACACAACACTTGCCATTTCCACTGGGCCCCCAAGAGTCCCATTCACTCAAGAAGCCCTACTCAACCAGACCTTGACTGTGACAAAAAACCATGACTGTTTGAATTTGGGCAATGGGAAAGCACTAATCCAACTAAAATGGCTACTTAAGTGTAATCTGCAATGACAGCATGGGAAAATTCCATTCACAGAACTTTAAAGCACAGCTGCATTGCTGTCTCATGTTTCATGACTCCAATCATACCCTACTGAGTGGTATCAGAATACAGTGACATGGGAATTTTTTTCAGACAAAAATCTGATAATGGCATATGGATAGATTGTAACAGCACAAATACCTATCTATTTAGGTTTTCTGACTCTATGTATTCAATATCGATCAGTCTTGTTGACAAACACATACTACACAGATAAAGCACATATACACTCACCAAACACTTTATTAGGAACACTATACTAATACTGGGTAGGTCCTCCCTTTGCTCTCAAAACAGCCTCAATTCTTCGTGGCATTGATTCCACAAGATGTTGGAAACATTCCTTTGAGATTCTGGTCCATGATGACATGATTGCATCACGCAATTCCTGCAGATTTTTCAGGTGCACTTTCAAGATGTGAATCTCCCGTTCTACCACATCCCAAAGGTGTTCTATTGGATTCAGATCCAATGACTGGGAAGGCCACTGAAGAACACTGAGGCTGTGGCATTCAAGCGATGATTGATTGGTATTAAACGAGCCAAAGTGTGCCAAGAAAACATTCCCCACACCATTACATCACCTCCACCATGAGAAGGTGTACAGGTGTGTTCCTAATAAATTCCTTGGTGAGTGTGTGTGTGTGTGTGTGTGTGTGTGTGTGTGTGTGTGTGTGTGTGTGTGTATATATATATATATATATATATATATATATATAGAGAGAGAGAGAGAGAGAGAGAGAGAATAACCACAGCCACATCCGTCAGACGAAGCACAGGCCACAAACCTCAAGTGTTTGAAAATAGATAGCATTTGCAACACAAGTATTACAATTATGAAAAAAGGAATGCACACTACAAGGGTATAGATTCTTAGTGTGAATTACATGTAGGCCATAGAAATTAATTTGTGTGTGTGTGTGTGTGTGTGTGTGTGTGTGTGTGTGTGTGTGTGCTTGCACCTTAAATGTGAAGGGTTAGAGGGCACAGGCCTATGCTCCCCTTTCCAATTTACATACACAGAGGTAGGCCTACCTCAATATATGTTTTACAGAAGTAAATGCTAATAATGCTATTACTGGACTAATTTGACCATTTGATGATACAACTGTAAATGTGCCCAAAGGCCTACTGTAACAGTCAAAACAAACTGATGTTCCATCTATACAATTCCTAGTTTTCACTTTAACCCGTGATCAACAAAGTGCCTGAAAATGTGCAAATATCAGCTCTCTAAATATACAAATGTTCGATGCATTGGCGTAGCCTAAACAAATCCTTACCTTGTCTAGACAATTCACTTTTTCCGTGGGGTAAACGGTCTTATTGCATCTTCCACATAACGGATTCATGGCGGATTTTCTTCCAAAGGAATAGTCTGACGACGCAGTACAATTATGTTTCTGATATAGGCGATAGCAGGCTATTGACATACACCTAGAATATGCCGATCGCCAGGTAAATCGTAAGATTCCAAATTCCGACACTGGTTTGACAGCACGGAGCGCACGAGTCTTCAAAAGCGCGTTCACGACGGCGATTCAATAAAAACACGTTCATGAGAGGAGAGGGAGAGGTTTTTCGGAGAGGGAAGGCGGTACCAGAACACTGGAATGATGTAAAACATCGAAGGATATCATTTGCCCCCCAATTTGTACCTTATAAGGAGTACACCACTATAGACTGTAACAGCATTGTAACTTGTAGCCTAACAGTGGTTAGGGTATTCAAAATTAAATTCCTAGGCAACTCTTACTAAAGTTGAAAATCAGCTATAACCTATAATATAAGGTTAAAGAAATATAGAAAATAATATATTTTATATAATTATATAACCACAGATATGGAGCAGTAAACGTCAATTGCTCTGGCTGTAAAATATTTTATTTTTCAATTACACTTTTCAGGGTAAATAAACTGGTTAGATGGAAAAATACACAATGTTGGAGTAGAAAAGGTTGTATGCCTATACTCTGTACTGTATGTGTGGTGTTGAAAACGTATTTTCCGATTAGGGAAATTTCGTTTTAGCGCCCTCCAGTGATAATTTCTTATCATAATTATTTAATTGATAATTTATTATGATCTTCCACGGCGAATAGAGCAGCGCTTTTAAAAGATTGTAGTTCAATCCTTGTGAAATGTGTATTACTAAAAAGCTGGAACACGCAGATTAACACAGGTGATGTACGACTATATAACTTAACATTCTCCCTATTGGTCAGCAGTGGGGGTATAGCTCAGTGGTAGAGCATTTGACTGCAGATCAAGAGGTCCCCGGTTCAAATCCGGGTGCCCCCTCATTTTGTCATTTAAATAATTTCAGTTGGTTGATTTAAATGATTTCAGTTGGTTGATTTAGTCGAATTCATCCGTTCTTTATTCATTACTGGTAAACTGTATCATAATAACAAGTGAATGACGAAGTATCGTAATAATTAGTGAAACATAGTGCGGCTTGACTCCAAGCATTAACTGTATTGGCTATTATATTATATTATATTATATTATATTATATTATATTATATGGTGTTACATTACATCATATTGTATTATGATTATAATCATTATCAAGGTTAAATTGTCTGATCGAGCCTTACTGTATTTGATGCCCTCTAGCTGCGCCTGTGTGATGTGCAAATATGAAAACCTTTTGCACAAAAGTGTCTTGCCACTGATTTTGACTTGTTACATTACTCTCTTTTGTTGCTGTTTGTGTACACTACAATGTCACCACCACTTAGTTAGTTCATGTTAGTGTTAGTTCATTTGAATGATTCAAGGATTTTTATCAAAACTGACCACAGGTTTTTATTGGAACATTTTCAAAGAGTAATGAAGATGTCAAACAGAAACGTTTTTTTTTCAGATGCTAAACTTGAAGACAGTACATTTCACCAAAACAATGTAACCAGGTCTCTCAAAGTGGTTCATGGAAATTATGATCATTATAATCACTAAAAGATATATCTGTTATAGTGAAGTCCATGTGTCTAATACACAAAATATCTTCTCAAATCAAACAAAAACACAGGTATAACAAAGTTGAACTGTACATTGGATTGCAGTAATGAAGGCTAGTGTGTGTCCCATTCCCTGACTTCCTCACGCCATGGTGCTTTTGGAAAGTAATAGATTCGCTCTCAATAATCCAACAGGATGTATATTCAGCTCTTTCCTCATTGATGCCATTTCCCCAATATCCATTCCTTCTGATTATACACATAGACAGCTGCATATGGCCTGGCAAACAGCGAGAGACACAGAGAAAGCTGACAAAGTACCATTCTCTACAAGCAGTTACACATTGTCCATCAAGGCTGGGATAGGGGCATTTTGTTTTGAGGTGTTGCATTTTTTCCTGTTTCCTGCATTTTTGTCCACACATTTTCCTTTTGAATCCCCAAAATGGCGCCCACTCCTTTGTCAGATATTTGCCCCGGAAGTCCAGCCTCCTTAGCAGCACTGTTCGGCCTCGATGAAGCCCTCCTTCTCATGACCCCCAAGCTCGACCTCGGCGTAACTAGAGTGGCAGCCCTGGTTGCGGAACTTCATGGATGGCCAGTAGTTGTTAGTACGTCGCTGTGAACCAGAGACATTGACCCACCCCAGGGTTACATCAAAGACTGCAGTTTCCCTCTAGACCAGGGGTGCTTGCATTGCAAGATATCAACATTGTCATTTCAATTTACTTGAGTTGACTAAATTGAAATTCAGCTGACCCCAACCCTGCTGTCATTACTGAGTATCCAAGTGGAATTCCTCAAAATTGCCAAAGGGCATTTCTCTCACCTGCATGAGGTAGAATGGAGGAGCAACAGTGGGGTGTGTGTTGATATAATAGACAGCCATTAGGGTCAGGGCCACCAACAGGATGAGGGCAGCTACCACGCCTGCAATGATAGCTGTGTGCTCTGTTCCCCTCGTCTGGTTTGGTGGACCTGTTTGTAAGTCTGAGAGAGACAGGAAGAGAAAGGCTAATGATGCTTTTATATCATTTTAGTGATTTTGAATTAGCATTCAAAATGCTTAAACCTGGCTAATCAACTTAGCCTGTGTAGAATGGCTTAATGGTTATGAGAGGAGAGGAGATACAGACAAACAGTTAGCAAGCTTAACTAGCAAGTTAGCAACAGTCACAGGACAAATGCACTATGAAGGCCACAAACAGAACAAAAACATATTACACAATGAGCACAACCACAGAGTCTCAAGTCTAACACCTAAATACACACTACACAATATGCATAATGACAACCCAACGTCAGAGTTGACAGTTTTTTACCAAAATGTAGAAGGTAGGCTAGGCATTTTTGTTTTGTTTGTAAAAGGCGGTCATGACTTCATCGTAATAGTGGCTCAGTCAAGTCAAAGGTCAGTTGTAACACAACCAGGTACCCTGACCCACACAAAAGAACCATCCAGCCAACCAACTAGCCAACTCACCACCACCATTGAAGTGAATGAGAAGTTTAGTGTCATCTGTGGACAAAAGAAAGCATTGTTGTACAGAGAAATGGGTGAGAGGAGGGAGACAGACAGATAGACAGACATGGCCACAAGGATCTTGTTAATGAGTTAACAAACATGAATGCACGCAGAAGACAAAATGCAAGCATAGACAGTGTTGACTGACATTTTCAGTGTATTCATCAAACATTTGAAGCTAGATTTTGAGCACTACATCAGTGTGGAGGTATATATTTATTGTATCAATGTGATATTGATTGACTGTCTGTGTCTTATTTTGATGGGTGAGAGCTCTCAAACCATTCCCATGGATGTATTTGCAATACCTACATATGGCAAATAAATTCAACTGGAACTTGGCCGTCTCATATTTACCCTGTGACTTGCTGACCACAGAAAACTATTTCAAGCAGAGCACTAAATCACCTAAAGTGTTCTTTTACTCAACATTCAAGACTGTATTCAATTACATTACTCAACATCTAAGACTGCATTCAACCACATTCTTCCACATTCTACTTTGCAAGCATCTTGCAGTAGGATTAACATTAGGTGCCCTGATTTGATCTGAGCACCTCTAGGCACCACCATAGTTCGAGCCCTGCAGATTACTGACTGTTCCAGGCCCCAGACTCACCCTCAGTGACAGGGCTGTCTGAGAGCACTGCTGGGGAGGGCGTGGGCTCAGCGGCAGAGTGGTTGAAAGGCCACATGGAGCCCTCAGGGCCCCCCTGGGTGTAGTCCTCACATGTACCCTCTTTTGCCTGAAAGAGAAAAAACAAACAAATATATGTTCACACTGATATTAATTTTGCTGAAGATATACACTGCATGTCCGAACAGATTGCTAAGGAGCAGTAGTATTACTTAGTCAGACTCTCCTCTGTACTTAATAATAACAATGATAAAGAAATACACAAAATTATACTAAAATCTGTCCAGCAGCGCCCTCCTCTGGTTGACACTTGACTTCAGACACCGTTGTCTCTCCTCTCCCTTTTGTTGTGTCTGTGTGTGCTAAAATGTAATTGTGTGAGAGGGAGTTGGAGTTCAATGTCAATGAATCCCGTCAGCCAGCTATATGAGGTGTTTCTGCTTACATGTGTGTAAGCTAGAGGGAAAGAGAGAGGACATATTATGTGTAATGCAAAAAAACCTGGAAGATCAAAGGTAAGATGTTATGTCATATCACCTCTTCAGGACAGTTGTAGTCATGCCACTCCTGTCTGTGTCTATCGATTCCATCTGAGCATCTGAAACACAGGTGGAAAGGAATGGCAGAGAACACTTGCACAGTGCCTAACTAGCATGATATTCCAAACCACTGATTTTGGCAAGTCTATGGTTTTGGCTATGTTTTTTTTTCTAATTCTTCAGCCTAGCAATGGTTTCCTTGACTTTCATTGACACCTGTTTGGTCCTCATATTAACAGGCACCAATAGTAGACTCCAAAGACAAATGCAAAGCCTAGAATCAATATTAGACATTGGCAGCTCTCTTATGCCTACATAAATTATGTGACGAAACACACCTGACCAGAAACACCTGTCAAGCCAATTGTCCAGTTACTTTTGGTGCCTTGAAATATGGGGACTATGTATAAAAAAGTGTTGCCATTTCTAAATGGTGAAACCAATATGTACACAAATAGCCTCAAATAAAATCTAAGAATCTCTACTTTAACCTCACAGTAATTTTGGAGCCAAAAGCAGGCTTCACTGTCCCATTACTTACACAGGGCACTGTACGCACACACACGCACACACGCACACACACACACACACACACACACACACACACACACACACACACACACACACACACACACACGCACACACACACACACACACCACTCACCTTTGAAGTGTGTTGCACCAGCCGCAGCCTGTTGTCTGGTTGGACATTAGGCAGAGTTCACAGGTGGTGTGTTGAAGACAGGCTGGGAAAGTCAGAGAAATTATTCACTGACATTGTTATGATGTCACATCATTGTTCTGGTGAAAGTAAGCGGCTGGACTTGTATCCCATTGTATGTAAATAGGTAGGAGGCTGTGGGAAGTACTCACTGGGCAGTGGTGTGAACTCAAAGGCAGAGCGATTGACGATCTTTGTGGTGTCGATCTCGACGCGATGATACTCATAGATAGTTCGCCGTCTTGCATCTTTTGAAAGGAAACATATATAAGTACTGTAAGGTTCAGCATGTGTACAAACCTTGGAAAAAGTCACTGATTACATGGTGCTTGTTTAGTCGTAACGACAAAGCAAGGCAAGCATGCTCTTCAACGCTCAATCACTTTCAAAAAAGCCGTTGAGTGGATGCAGCCATAATCAGTCAAAATCCAGTTGCAGCAACCACAAACATGACCTCAAATTGCTTTGTACGGGGCTGCTCATGCAAGAAAGCATCATACATGATACTGCAGAGAGTAGGGACGACTGACCATCTATGGCTTAGGGACAGTAAAGAGGAGGAGTATAGGAAGCGAGGTACGAACGTAGTGTATTTGTGACTGACCTGAGGAATGTGAGGAGGGGAGGAGAGCCATGAAAGCATCAGACAATCCCACCTTCACCGGATGCTCAGTGGAGTTTATCTTCTCCACAGGTAATGCAACCTAATGAAAGGGAGAGCAAAGTATGAGCAAAGGATAGGGAGAAGAGTGATACAGATAGGAAGAGAAGAAAGTGAGCAAATGAGGAGTGAAGAAACGAGTGGGAACGAGAGTAACTGTCAGGAACTCAGAGAGAGGTATAGGTCTATTATTTCTAATATTCTGCAGTCATTATGACATTTCTGTGTGAAAGTATCAATGTCATGGTAGTTCCCCTGCCCATCTTATGTGGTTGAAATGGGCATCGGATTACATTGTGTGTGAGAGGAAGACTGGAGGACTCACATCTCTGTAGTTGAATACAATGGTCCCATTGCTATGGAGAGCAGCCTGGAAGGTGAAAGCTCCCTCTGCCTCACGCCCTTGAATCCGCACCTTGTCCCATTCCACCACAAACACCTCACCTGGGAGGTGATGGAAGTCAAAGTGAGGTAAAAGGTAACTTAATGGACACCCAAACACCCATATTCGTACACAGACACACATAGGTTAAGGTTACATAAAACAGGCTACCCCACAACACCCCACACACCAGGTCATACATAAATTCACAAACACAAGCACAAACCAACTAACTCACCATTGTCCATATACTGCACTGTGGAGTTTTTGGAAAAACTGGGGTCAAAGTTCGCCATGAGGGGGGCAATGTACTGAGTGGCCGTCAGCATGCGATGAGTGATCTCCCCTGTAAAGATGAACCCTTAGGAGAGGTCAGAAGTTGAAAGGTCAAGTTTATTATTATTATTATTTTTTTTTTTTACATTGTTTTGTCTTCATGTCTTTGTTGTGAATATGAATATGAATTATGTTTACCTCCTGTTGCTATTGTGATTTGTCTTAGGTGGTGTCCATAGA
Source organism: Argentina silus (assembly GCF_951799395.1). NCBI lineage: Eukaryota > Metazoa > Chordata > Actinopteri > Argentiniformes > Argentinidae > Argentina > Argentina silus. The sequence goes on along the minus strand of NC_139670.1, from coordinate 12,152,359 downwards.
AAGGGAAGTCAAAGGAGAGAGCCACCCGCTAGAGAGAGAAGCATAGAAAATGTTAGATGTCATGATGTCAATGCCATGTTCACCCTGAAAATAGTGTGTTTTTCCATTTCTCTTATGTGTGTGTGTGTGTGTGTGTGTGTGTGTGTGTGTGTGTGTGTGTGTGTGTGCGCGCACGTGTGTGTAACATCACTGCATGTCAGAGTGTATATACTGTATGTACAGTGCATTTGGAAAGTATTCAGACCCCTTCACTTTTTCCACATTTTGTTATGTTACAGCCTTATTCTAAAATGGATACAATATTTTTTTTCCTCATCAATCTACACACAAAACCCCGTAATGACAAAGTGAAAACAGGTTTTTAGAAATGTTTGCTAGTTTATTAAAAATAAAATAATTAAATATCACATTTACAAAGTATTCAGACCCTTTGCAGACAGGTGCATCCTGTTTCCATTGATCGTCCTTGAGATGTTTCTACGACTTGATTGGAGTCCACCTGTGGTAAATTCAATTGATTGGACATGATTTGGCACACTCCTCTCTATATAAGGTCCCACAGTTGATAGTGCATGTCAGAGCAAAAACCAGGCCATGAGGTTGAAGGAATTATCCATAGACCTCCGAGACGGGATTGTGTCGAGGCACAGATCTGGGGAGGGGTACAAAAAAATTTCTGCAGTATTGAAGGTCCCCAAGAACACAGTAGCCTCCATCATTCTTAAATGGAAGAAGTTTGGAACCACCAAGACTCTTCCTAGAGCTGGCTGCCCGGCCAAACTGAGCAATAGGGGGAGAAGGGCCATCGTCAGGGACCAAGAACCCAATGGTCACTCTGACAGAGCTCCAGAAATCCTCTGTGGAAATGGGAGAACCTTCCAGAAGGACAACCATCTCTGCAGCACTCCACCAATCAGGCCTTTATGGTAGAGTGGCCAGATGGAAGCCACTCCTCAGTAAAAAGCACATGACAGCCCGCTTGGAGTTTGCCAAAGGGCACCTAAGGGACTCTCAGACCATGAGAAACAAGATTCTCCGGTCTGATGAAACCAAGATTGAACTCTTTGGCCTGAATGCCAAGTGTCACGTCTGGAGGAAACCAGGCACCGCTCATCACCTGGCCAATACCATCCCTATGGTGAAGCATGGTGGTAGCAGCATCATGCTGTGGAGATGTTTTTCAGCGGCAGGGACTGGGAGACTAGTCAGGATCGTTGATGAAAACCTCCAGAGCGCTCAGGACCTCAGACTGGGGTGAAGGTTCACCTTCCAACAGGACAATGACCCTAAGCATACAGCCAAGACAATGCAAGAGTGGCTTTGGGACAAGTCTCTGAATGTCCTTGAGTGGCCCAGCCAGAGCCCGGACTTGAACCCGATCGAACATCTCTGGAGAGCCCTGAAAATAGCTGTGCACCGACGCTCCTGATCCAACCTGACAGAGCTTGAGGATCTGCAGAGAAGACTGGGAGAAATTCCCCAAATACAGGTGTGCCAAGCTTGTAGCGTCATACCCAAGAAGACCTAAGGCTGTAATCACTGCCAAAGGTGCTTCAAAGTACTGAGTAAAGGGTCTGAATACTTATGTAAATGTGGTATTTCAGCTTTTTAATTTTTAATAAATTAGCAAACATTTCTAAAAAACAGTTTTACCTTTGTCATTATGGTACTGTGTGTCAATTGATGAGGGGAAAAAATGAATTTAATCAATTTTAGAATAAGGCTGTAACAACAAAAAAGTGAAGGGGTCTGAATACTTACTGTATACACATGTATGCTTGTGTATGTCTCATTGTCTCATCAGCTTTAACTGCTCATTGCATTTACGTGTGTGTGTGCATGTCTCACCGCTGCCTGACGGTGTGTGTTGGATAGGATGCCATGGACTCTGACTTGGCTCTGCTGCAATGCACTCAGGTCCATCCAGAGGTTCTCTGTACGTCTGTCCCCAGGCCCAAAGCTTTGCCATCTGTAATACTTCTGGGAGTCCTCCTGAGAGAGGGTGGTGAGTACATCTTTTCCAAAGCATCAATCACTGAGTGGGTTGATGACCAATATACACTCACGTAACACTTTATTAGGAACACTATACTGGGTAGGTCCTCCCTTTGCTCTCAAAACAGCCTCAATTCTTTGTGGCATTGATTCCACAAGATGTTGGAAACATTCCTTTGAGATTCTGGTCCATGATGACATGATTGCATCGTGCAATTCCTGCAGGTTTTTCAGGTGCACTTTCAAACTGTGAATCTCCTGTTCTACCACATCCCAAAGGTGTTCTATTGGATTCAGATCCAGTGACTGGGAAGGCCACTGAAGAACACTGAACTCATTGTCATGTTCATGAAACCAGTTAGAGATGACTTTGTGACATGGTGCATTATCATGCTGGAGCCATTAGAAGATGGGTAAATTGTGGCCATGAAGGAATGCACATGGTCAGCAACAATACTCAAATAGGCTGTGGAATTCAAGCAATGATTGATTGGTATTAACAAAGTGTGCCAAGAAAACATTCCCCCTACCATTACACCACATCCACCATGAGGTGTACAGGTGTTCCTAATAAAGTGTTCATTGAGTGTATATACTGTATGTGCAGATACAATTTTTTAAAACTCGCCATAGAATTCATGACTTTACTTAGTTGTACATTACTATCATGACTGCTTAACTATGAAATCTGTATTGTTATGGTTATGGCTGCGTTACAGTCAGGCAGTCTTCAAGGTGGTACAGTAGCTAGTATGGGTTAGGGTTAGTCGTTGTAATATCCAACACCAGGGATAATATCTGGATCATATCTATGTGCTTTCATTCATACCAGGTGGGGGAGCCGTATAACCACTGTACTCTTCCCAGTGCTTTGGAACGGTAAGCCTCTGTGTCTATGTAACAGATCTCAGAATCACAAACACATTATTAATGTGTGGCGTGGTTCAAGGTGGCAGAGAGCAATGGTGATGGGGTTTAGGTGTGAGCTAGGGAAAGTGGAGCAGTTAAATGCAGTGTTCTCACTGCCTCTCTGGCTGCTCCATATACAGCAGGTGACCCACTTTCTCTCCATCTCCACCCCCCAGCACAATTCTGTTTCTGGGGGAATCTCTTGGTCCGAGATAGGAGCAGTGCCTTAAACCTCTCCAGGGCTGAAGCACCTCAGCCTGTGTAAGATTTGCCTGCAAAAGCCGCATTGGAGAGAGTGTTGGACGGTCTTGTAGAAAATGTGATTAGATGTGATGACACACACTCTGACCACACACACACACACACACACACACACACACACACACACACACACACACACACACACACACACACACACACACACACACACACACACAAACAAACACATCCACACTGTTGTTGTAAGTTGGCAGGACAAGGCCAATGTCTGTTTTCAATTTGTACTGCAGGGGGAAGAAGAAAAACGCAATGCAATTTATTTGGTGGAGGTTATATTTACGTGGTTGTAAGAGAAAGATGATATGCTGGTCCACACCATACTAACCAATCATACACACACACACACATACACACACACACACACACACATACACACAAAGTAACGCATATCTGGCGCACTCACTAGCATGCACACAGTGGAAAAAACTCATCCATGGAAACTCACGCATAAAAATCCATCCACCTGTCTTTAATATCCTGATTACTGGAAACTGACCCGTGCTTTAGGACCATAGCCCCAACAAACCCAGGGAGGTGGTGGCTGATGTGCTCCTATTCCATCCCCTAGTCATCAGCTGGGGTCACATACAGGCTGCTGCCCCCGGAGCACATGCATTGAGCCGTAGTCATTAAGAGTGATTAACTAAGATGCAATTAGTTGTTGCCAGCTGTGGCACAGAGGGGCGAGCCTTGATGACAGGGTAGGCAGACACTGGGATGGCAGCTTGGAAGACTGAGGGGAGGAGTGAAATGGTGCTGAGAAGGGAAAACAATGGTATTTCTCCATCACAAAGTCCCTGTCTATGAACTTAAGGGGTGGTGAGGGTACTCGGTTACAGTCTATAAACAAAAATGTTATTTTCATAGAAGACGGGTGTGAGAGGGTGTGAGTATTGAAGACCCTTTTAAAAGCTTCAGTGATTTAACTCTCATTCATGAAAGTATTTTCTTCAGATATGCTCAATCACTCCTTGAGTGATTGAACTATTTAAAATATTAAATTACTAGGTAAACATGGTCATAGAACATTATCTTCTTACCACTTTGTGGGTCATGTTGTCAGGCAGGAAATCGATGGCCAGTCCTCCCCCCAGCGTGTTGCGGACTGCTCGGTTCTGACCACGTATGAGGGGGGGCTGCTGGTCTCTGGGGGTCCTGTGCAATCCGGATGAGCCCCCATCTTTCTGCAGTGATGTACCATGCAGCGCATCTAACATGAACATGAACACAACATAAAGGCAACATGGAAACAACATTATCAAACCATGAGCAAACTAGTAACACAAAAAGCACAACAATAAATAATCGGATACAAATCTAAATAGTACATACTTGTTTGTATGTAAAACATACAAACGAGGGGCTACACTGTACATAGCTACACCAACCTCCTTGAACATCTCACCAGTGGCACCAATAGTGAGCCCTATCTGAGCCTTAGATGTTATTCAGTCTTACTGACTATGTTGGGTAGTGCCTCGGAGGCCACAGCCATAGAGTGAAACCATAACCGTATCTCTCATGAGGAATCTCTGGATAATAAACACACAAACATGGACGGATGTTCAAATCCATATGACTCACAAAGCAAACTCAGAGAGAGAGGAAAAAACAACTGAAGGCGCCAGGACACTCTTGAAAATACAAATCGACACATTATCACATCTGGCTAGACAGTAACACTGCCATGTCTGTTTGCTTTGTGACATGCCTTGTGACAGAATGTGTGTCAACAACACATCTGAACTATTGGCAAAGAACTTGAGTCAGGAACACAGCGAACGTGACCTCTTAATTCTAGCAAGTCAAGCAGTCAGGCTTTCTGGAGCCACACTTTGTCAAACCAAGTACTGCGACTTGATATCTTGGACTCTATTGGGATCGACATGGTCTCCACTCACACATGCCAGAACCTACAGTACCAAGCCAAATGGATTTGGCTCTCCACTACCCTCTCAGGAGCAATAACATATGGAGAGTCACTTTTTCATCAGTTATCGCACAGAACAGCCCTTTCATGAAATCCCATCTTCTCCTCAGAGTTTGGTGTTGTGTTGTCAGTGTTATTTTTTGTAAAAAAAGGGTTAAGCGATTGGCGCTTGGGTTAAGCGATTTTTGCCACAAAAGTGCACTTTGTTTTGGAGGTTAAGTGTCTGGGCTTGTTGAATGAATCGGCTACATCTTGCAAGAATAATTCTAACAGGATACAACCAAATCTAACAGTATCCATGTGCAAGTAATTTCTATAGCAAATGTTTTCAAAACTTCTCTATTGCAAAAGTGGTTTATATAGTGGCTAATGCTAGCTTGCAACAGTATTATATGTGGCTCTGCGATACTTTGAGATCATTCTAACAGTGTGACAGTGCGGAACCTACAAATACGTCATAAACTGCAGAATGTAAACAAAACTGGAGACGGGCAGTAGTGTTACCAATGCTAGCAAAAGAGAGTCTGAGTGGTAGCTCATTAATGATACATTCAGATTAATTACTTATTTAGCTAGAAAACTTAGTTTACCTTGGGACTAAACAGTCCACATATTTACCGTTAATTAGATAAAGTCATAAATGTAGAGAAACTAACCAGCTGTTGTTACCTGTCTTCAATTAACCTATTTGTCAACTCTTGTTTTGTGTGTCTGTGTGTGTGTGTGTGTGTGTGTGTGTGTGTGTGTGTGTGTGTGTGTGTGTGTGTGCCTACATATGTTCGTGTTTGCATGTCATCTGCTGAACACATCATATTGTAGACTTATGTTTACGTTTTCATGTTTGCTTTGGCCATGACTTTGCTTGAGGAATGCATTTCTTCTTTTACTGCTCAATCGTGACTTTCTGTCTTGTGCACATTTTACTATAACCACAATCACAGTCACTACATCAGCAGAAATGAGTGTAATCAGGTTGTAGTAAGGAGGTGAGGAGTAAGAGGCTTTCTGATACGGTTCTCCACTAGAAACTTGATTTCCATCGAGTTTGAGGAACAAAGCTGCTGCCAGTTCTTTGACTTTGACAGCTACTCCCTGGGGACTGTGGCTTGGTTATTAAATGATGACATGGACATCATAACCTAAAGGCAAGAAAAACACGCAGCACAATATCAAAATGCACAGAGGGAGAACAGGGGGAGGGGATAGAATCAAAACCTAGCTGGGTTGGTTGGCTGGCTTCCTCTTTCTTTTGAGTGACACTATGCCCTCACCGGGGAAATAGCAAGAGCCATTCCAAACCAGAGAGGCAAAACTAGAGCAAAGATTCATGTCACCAGATGCTGTGCAACAAACGACTACACTATGCAGGCATAGAAGAGTGAGATGAAGATGAGAGAGCTGGAGAGAAAGAGGGGAAGAAAGAGAGGAGGGAGAGAGAAAGAGACATTCAAAAAAGAAACAGAGGGAGTAAGCCACTCAAAGGAGAGTAAAAGTGAAAGAGAGAGAAAAAGAGTGAATGTCAGAGCGAGAGAGAGAGAGAGAGAGAGAGAGAGAGAGAGAGAGAGATCCATACACTGGGGATATGGTTGTAATAAGGGGTCTTGTTTGATTTCAGTGCAGCAGAAGCAGATCTATTTCTGCCACCTCACAATCAAAGCCGACTAATTGGGTCAAGTTGGCTGCACTTATCTCCACTGAGTAGATGAAGAGGTGTACAAAAAGGAAGAAGAGGAGTAGGAGGAGGAGAGAGAGAAAGATAATCAGGGGACAGTGGCTCAAGAGATAGGGCCCTGACGCACAAGAGGAACGACCTCAATAACAAAGCTGCCTTTAACACACACAGACAGTCACAAACGTGTGTGCACACATACACACAATCAAACGCGCACACACACACACACACACACACACACACACACACACACACACACACACACACACACACACACACACACACACACACACACACACACACATTTGCATACAAGCACATACTGTGTACTCACAAGCTTACACAAACACACCCACAAACACACACACACACACACACACACACACACACACACCCACCCACACACACACACACACACACACGCAATCTTACGGGATGTAGGATGAAGTGCAAAAGCGAGTTACTGTGTCTGAAGGTATTTTGGTTTTAGTGTGCCCCTTAAAATAAACAAGTCTCTGGGCATCTGAGAGCAACCAATGCCAGTCAATTGCACAAGAGGCCTAATGCACAGTATATCCAGGTCCATTACAGTAACATCTTGACCATACCAGCCCCCCTCTACCACCCAAGAAACAGGAGAACAAACTGGAGGCAACACCAACACAAAGGCAGATGTGTTTGCCCTGTGAGTTCCCTCCGGAGTGCCTGCATTGCGGCAACAACCTTGCATATCTGGTGGGTGTTGGAAACGCAGAAGGAGAGAAGCCAAAGTAGGGCAAGCATTCTCTGCCATATATGTGAATACAATACATAAAGAAAAAATATAGCCACGCAGTTCATGTGTGAGTGAGTGGGTTAGATTCACCGGCGGTTTACTGTGGTAGATGTGGTAGTTCATTGAGATAAAGCCTTGGCATTCATCTTCAGGTCTCAGGCAAGGTTTCTCATTCCGCGTGCATGGTTCACTGAACCACATCTGTTAACCATGCATATACACACACTAGACACATGTTATCTGCAGGCTTCGATAAAACACACATTAAGTCCAGATAATTTTGTCGACTCTGCCAAATGATATGATATGCTCATAGGGCAGATTCCTAACTTGAGATCGGCACACGTTCAGTGCAAATCTCTCATTGACCTCAACTTTGACTTCAACTTACGTTGAAGTCAAAGTTACACCCGCAGATCTCAAGTTAGGATTTCAGACCATAATGAGGCTCATGAAGCCTCATAGACTCTAATTATGCTCACTATCAATATTATAAATATGAAACACTGGCAGAGATAATGGCACTCCACTCTTATGAAGTATTAAATTACCATGATGTAAACATATTTTCAGCACCTTACTGTACATAAGCAGTCATAGAGCAATAAGGTATGAGAGGCCTCATGCCTGTTGAGGAAAGCATCAAATGTAATTGTGCCTTTTGTTTCTCTGCATATCACTTTACTGTGGGCTTTCTATAGCAGTGAGACATCAGCTAATAGGTTCAGTACTCACCGGTTTTCAATAGAAAGAAGCCTAGGATGAAAAATCTGTTCCTTTTGTTGACTTAATGGATGGCACTCAGACAGTGAGTGTATTGTGTGCAGTTCATAATAAAATGGAAGCAAAGGAGCATCTCAGAGGAGTTTAGAAAACATACAGACACACACACACACACACACACACACACACACACACACACACACACACACACACACACACACACACACACACACACACACACACACACGGATAGAGCGCTGTGTACAATTCAAACAAAGAAGAAAAAAGGGAGAACAAACCAATGTCCTTGGTACATAAAACACAAACACACACACAAAGGAAGAGAGTGAATTTGTTCGGTCCACAATGAAAAAGGAAAGAGAGAGAGAGAGAGACTGAAAGATCCATGTGAAATCAGGCTTTGAGATTGTTTTTTTGAAGCAGAAAAACCTGGCCTTACTCAAATACAATGACAGACTGGCCATGGGAAAGCAGCTTCTTGTGCTGCTGGAGGAAAAGTACAGGGAACACTGCTCTATGTTGTAACTATTGTGTTTTGAAAGTTCTTGCATGCATCATGTGCATTTATTTACTTTTCTAGCCAACACTGACTGTTTGTCTATAACCTATTGAATACATGCAGATATAAAAGTAGGGGCAAACTCCAAGTAGCATAGGTAGGTACAGGTCACCCCATATACAACATATTTCTAAATATCTATGCTGTTAAGTGGTATTCCACAGTTCACACAAGGGGAGAGGTATATTAAAAACAATCCTGTGCTGGAGTGGAGAGGGCAGTCCGTTCTGGCACTGCAACTACTAGGACAGCAGTAACCATAGCACACAATCACACAAACACAGGCAGCTGCACTGATAACTGCCCAAAATGGAAGAGAAAAATATGTATTAATTCAATAGTTTACATAATGCCTGGAACTGTGGACAGAGAATGGGAGGACGGCTAAAGCATAACTCACTAAAATAACTCACAATGCAAAATTGACGAATACATATGTTAAAATGTTTACGATACAATGTAAAATTCCTCATGGTGGAGCAAATGTTTCTCAGGGAACGAAATCAACTACTAATCATAACAATCCCGTTTGAGGATGAGTGACTCTTGATTTTGAAGTACATGATAATGCCAAAAGCCACATCAAGTCAGTCTGCCAGAGTTGAGACAGCAAAGAGCAATATAGAGGTTACTTCACAGCTGTTTAACAGGCCTGGGTCAAATGTGCTTCCGTCCTTAGCCTTTGCATGAAGAACATGTCCACCATTTGTGGTTACGAATTATAATGTTGTTGTGCTTTAAAGAGAGACTGCTATATCCCATGACTGGTGTGTCGAAACTCCTGTGTCCCATGACTCATTCTCCTACTGAGGAACTGTATAAAAGTAGAACTGAAACTAGTCAAGTTTGGATCTCCTCTGGCAGCCTCTCATAAGGTGGTCAGATGTTTTCTCTGTGCACAAATAAAGAAGATTGCTTTGCTATACTCTTGACTTTAGTGGAATCTTTGTTCAGTGTTAGAATTTACACAAGGATACTTAATAACACAAGATAACTTTATTTTGAATTGGAAATTAGCCAGCTATAATAGGCTATATAGTCCAGTAGACAAGTTCCTAAAAAATACTATATTGTTCACTTTGAGCATGAAAATTAGCTCACTTACTGTAGATAATTTTTGTGCGGAACAAAACCTGATAAAGTGCCAAATGATATTTTAATATTTAATATTTTATTTTATTTTTAAGCCTGGGCTTGTTGGAGCCTCTAGCACCATATAGACCTTTAAATGCTTTAAAACAAAATATAAATGCTATCAAGAATGTGCATCTATTTAAGGTCTCTAGTTTAGATTACAGTAGGCACGGGTTTAATACGAGCACACCAACATCGCAGCAGGGTATACCTCAATGCCGCTACTGCAGCAGACACACGGTGTGAAGTGCTTGCCGAAAGCCACCACAAGGTGGTGACATGAGCTGTGAAGGATGTTTGAAAAGAGAATGGTTTGCCTTATCAGATAGATTGCTAAGGCAAGATAGATAGAAAATCAAGTTTATTATAGCAGCTCATGAATAGCAGAATAGCAGAGATGAAGAGAGGAAATGGTTTAAATATCAGGTCATTTTAACGAGGACCAAGCAATGGGACCAACTCCTATCTACTCTGATACAGTCATCACACATTCTGTCACAGCGCAGAGAAACAGAAGGAAATGTTTTAGCTTAGTCTGACATGAATAAGCGCCAGTCGGCTTTAATAATGTAACATATTGATTACAGAATGAAGTTAGGAATTTTCATGCGAGACAGGAGTAAGGATGTTGGGTTTCAGTGGGATTGAGACTGGACAGAAAAGTAGCCTACAGTTGTTATCATTAAAACCGTCATAACAGAACATCCACATTTTCATCAAGGGCAGCCTTCTCTCGTTCACACAATATAATAATAATAATAATAATGATGATGCATTTATTTTGTATAGAGCTTTTTGAGGGATCGCTTAAAGGGGGAGCTGGATAAATTGTCACACTTTTGTTTGTTAATCGTAAACGATTTGAGCTTGTTGTAAGCAGAGCTCAAGCAAGCACACATTGTAATGTGGTATAAGTAGACCCAAGCACAGAAAGCAGGCAGAGTTGCAAAAATGTAAATGTTTACTCACAGGGAACAGGTACAGTCAGTGAGTGATAACTCAAGACAGAGCACAGAGTAGTAGACAAGGCAAACTTATATAGCTGGAACTTAATATGGCAAGGGTGTGGCCAATTAACTAAATTGAAGCAATAAGAAAAACAAAAGAGTCTTTCGCGGTCTCTGGCGACCAGTAGAGGAAGCATCTGTGGAAGGCAAATCATTTTGTATAACTATAGTTGCATATATTAAAGAACACAATACAGAGTAATATGTATGTACAATCAAGGTTAGTCTGTGAGACATTCACGTGTGGTTGGCTGCTGAGGGGAGAGATAACGGGACTGGTACTTTCCAGTTAAGTCATGGGATCGGAATGTTGGGAAACTGGAAGGTAGACCAAGAAAGAGACTTATATGGCCTGGACATACTATGGAATGGAATGTATGGGAAACTTTCTCTCCTATAAGAACTGTGCTCAGTGACGTAGCACACTAAGGTGCATACCATATCATCGCAAGGTCCCTGGTTCGATTCCGGCCATCGACATATCCTGCATGTCATCCCTCCTCTCTCACCCATCCTTCCTGTCAATCTCTACTATCTCTATGCCAATAAAGCAGAAATTTAAAACAAAGAAAAAAAATGTGTGGGGGATGTGAGCGAATTTGTCAGCAAATGTGGGCTGATGTCATCTTCTGCTGTCCTATATAGATTGTTATCGTTAAGTTTCACAATAGGCTCTGCCAAATCCATGCACACTTTATTGGAAAGCTGATATCTAATCAATGACAAATGAGGCTAAATCAGCTGGAAGTTTATGCAGTCGATCTGTCGGATACTTCATACAGTCGCTATGCGTTCAATGTTTTTAATGATAACAGCCATTAATTTGTTAAATGAAGAACTTTACTGTTCTAGGGGAGGAGTGGGATTGGATTGTGTTCATCATTTGAATTGTATCTCTTGAGTGGCTAGATAAATTGTCACGCTTTTGTTTGTTAATGGGAAATGTAAGCGAAGCTCAAGCATGCACACACACAGGAGCTGAATCAAAATGTGTAGCCTACAGATCATGAATGTCACACATATCAACAACTGTCCAAGGCTACAGCAAATATGACTGCTTGTTTACACATACCATATTTATTATATTGGTCTCTATTTATAAATCTTACATAAGTAACATGACCTACTGCCCTTGTTCAGCTGTACATATCATATTGATATTCATCTCATGTATATTCACTTATTATATTCATTTATTTATACTCACTGTAATACTTTATACTGTAATACCATGCACTGTCTACAATATTATGTCTTTTGCAATTATGCCACCATTTGCATTATCTGGTTAGATGTCAAACTGCATTTCGTTGTCTCGGTACTTGTACTTGTGTGCAATGACAATAAAGTTGAATCTAATCTAATCTAATATGACACCTATATGAAAGTACTTAATTTGTAGTCAAATTAATGCACACAGCCGTACTCACTAATTCTATTCAAACATATTTGAGCAGAGTGGGCAGGCCTACAACTCTGTATTTGATAAGTGTTAATGTTTGGAATGTCTCCCATGGCCGTAGCCACTGATTCTATTCAAATGTTTTTAATACAGTACGTGTTAATATTTGGAATGTCAAACGAGGCCCTACCCACTGATTTATAAAGCCATTGTCCACAACTGTGTCTCTTCATTTGTAGTACACTATGACACATGATACTGTATGATGGACAGGGGCGAAATAGAACAGTCAAATACAGACAGTAGGCAACTACAAATGACTCGTTGGATACCGGCAGTAAAACAGTGAAAATATAATTTGTTTTATTCTCGTCATTGCACATGGCATGTAAACACTTTTGATTGAGTTATAAAAGCTCTCTTTTCAATCATGTGAAATACATTAAATGTGAACTCGCAGTGCCAGAGTGGAAAATTATTAACACAAACTGCACTCTTTGCTTTGTGGGTGCACTGTGTCCATATAGCCTACTGCTAAAATACACGGAATCAACTGAGAAACATTGTATCGCTGTGAGTTAATAATATGCAATTTCGCGGACATACATATTTCATATGTGACATAATTTTATGAAGTGTCCATGAAGACATGATTTGTTCTAAATTAAGGTTTATCCAAGGACATCATTTCAAATTTCTCTGACCAGACAATAATCTGTCCCTTTCCAAATTGAAACAATAACTCATAAGCTATTCTTCACATAATTCATCAGGCGACAATGTTTGTAAACACACTACAACACACTTTAAGCATATCCACCTCTGGTCACCACAAAATTCAGTTAGAAGAAATATCATCAACAAATCACTCAATAAGTTGAATTGAGTCCATCTTAATGCAAGGATAATGTAATTTTATAATTTATATCTTTGTTTTTATAGGGTCTCTGATTTGCATAGGAATCAATTACACACTGTGTAGATTAGGATGTCACTACCAACTCAGCAAATTTCATAATTGTCTCTTGATCCTGACAAACTCCCCAGTCCCTGCCAGTGACAAACATACCCATAACTTGATGCATCTACCACTATTCTTCACACTGGATTTGCACCAAACTTAATGCTTTGTAGTAAAACCAAATAAACAAATTTCCAGCCACTTTCTTTGCTGTATCACTTGTATTGTTGCAAACACAATTATGGATATAAGATTCTTTTTAGCCACTTGGTTATAGACCAATTTTGGAGAGTGACTGAGATGAGGTTGTTCCATTGACTGTGCTTTTTCCTCTCCACCATTCAACTTTGTAGATTTTTGTAAGTCTCCCCAGGCCTCAAGGTCGCATTCCTGAGCAGTTTTGTTCCTCTCCATGTTCTCAGTTTGTAATGACAACCTGATCCACACAGTGTGTAATTGATCCCTATGCAAATCAGAGACCCTATAAAAACAAAGTGACATGAACTATTATCCTTGCATTAAGATGGACTCAATTCAACTTATTGAGTGATTTGTTGATGACATTTTTGCATTTTAGCTCATTTTAAGAGTGTCATAGCAAAGGGTCTGAATACTTATGTACATTAGGTATTTATGTATTTCAATTTTAATAAATTTACAGAAATTTCAAAAAACGTGTTTTCGCTTTGTCATTCTGGGATATTGTGTGTGGATTGATGGCAAATTATTTTAATTTAATCCATTGTTAATCCATTTTAAATCCACAACAAAATGTGGAAAAAGTGAAGGGGTCTGAATACTTTCTGAAGGCACTGTATGTGTATAGCACCAAAAACACAAATGTCAGAAGACTCTTCTCTCAATCACATTAAGTTAGGCTATCCTGAACATATAACATATTTCGTGGGAACCGCTCTTGAAAAAAGTTTATTATTTCTGGGAGGCAATAATCATGAAACAACCCTAACCCTAAAATGAAAATAAGAAATGTGTATTGCAGTAAGCTATTTGTAAGATTCTCTGTGCAGCGGGCTGGGAAGTGTGATCAATAGAGTATGCTGACCTTTTCTCAATAGTTTTCTCTCGATTCCTCACGTCCCTACAACTGCCCTCCACTCGTGTCCTTCAGAACGTCAGAGGGAACCGAGATGACGAATTGAGGACGTAAACGAAAAAAAACAAGGGTGAGAAGAAACACTCGTAAGAAATGCAAGGTTCCTCGCGTGAAATGCTAAAATTATTTTCCACATGGAATGTGCCTATTAAGATGAACAAATAAATGCTATTATAGTGTGTACTGTATCCTAATCAACTGCAAACACTTAAATATGAATGCACTAATATCTATAATGTCCAGTATCTACTAATTGGAATATGTCACCTTTATTATTTTATGTAGTTTATTCAAGAAGGGCTCTATTCAGAGATGGGTCCAAATTTAAGCATTAAGCAGACTTATTCATTGACTTACACGCCCCCTTCCAAATTTAGCACATGGGGTGGGGTTTCCCCTAAATAGAGGTGTGTCCTGAGATGTTCGGAATTCAGACTTGGACATAAATTAAGCTGCCTTTGCTCATGTGAAAATGTGGAATATGTCTAGCGCAGTCTAGTGGTATGTTGAAGTAGAGCACCAAAAGTCATATTCTGAGTCATGGAGAAAAACGGACACACCTGTATTGTTAAATTGCTGTTTGCTGCAATGTCGGGAGGCTACCTTGTCACAACTAGCTCTTAGTTAACTATCAGCTTGATTCTATTACAAGTTGTTATGCTATGTTGGCACCAGGATGACACCAACCTTTATGCCACCACATGTTAACAGAAGGTAGTCATTAGGTTACGCTGATACCAGCTTCACCACAACCTCACCACAGCCCAACTTCGAAGTTGCTGTTACATACTGTGTTTGCTGGGGAAATCTTTGGTATAAAAGCTACAGACCAGACCCACTCACTCCTGTGGTAAAACAGGGGGTGTAAATGGGTACACAATAGGTAATTGGGGGTGAATGTTGATCCAGGAACAGCATAAAAATAATGACCCTGGGACGCCTGACAATATCAGGAAGTGCAGATGACACGACTCATCTTACTTTTCCCCCCTTGTTTACAATGACTGGCTCATTCTAATTTACAGCAACAACCCTAATAGCTGCTGTCCCACCATGGTGAACTCAAAGGCTACATTAAAATTCCATGAGATCCTCATGCCGTCATTATCCAGAGCCCTAGGGGATGTACAACATCATAAACAAGGAAACATTTACAATCACAGGTGGGCCCACAAAGGATGGTAAAGATCTCACGGTTAACATCTCTTGCCAGGCGCACATGTGCTCACACTGGTTCAGCCATGTTGAGTGTGAGTTCCTACTTCTGATACCATGGAAACAGTTCGCTCTACTCCATGCAGGCGCTGACAATGATGGTTAATGGTTACAGTAATCAGCATTAACAAGTGTACAAGAAAACATGCTCTTCTTCCTACATGCAATATGTGGTGGCACTATGGCCCCCTAGCTGCTTGGCTCTCACATTACTGTGGTAACCAGCCATATAGTAATAAGCACCTGACATTAATGAGCGGCTGTACTGGCTGATTTCACCTTGATTTTCCTCCCCCTCCTTTTCAAAAAATGCAACTGAGAACGAGATTTGTTTCTTGGAGGCATTGTGATGCAATCACTTTACCAGTGTATTCTTTTGAATCTTTGACTCCCCCTGCCCCTCAACAAAAGGAGCCGATGGTGAGAGAGGACAGGGTCTGTATCTGACTGGTAACATTAGCTAGCTTATGTAAGCTAACGTTGACAAGTATGTATACACAATATAGAGTATATACAAAAAAGAAAAAAGAAAACAATGACAATACTGGGTTTATGTCCAAAGTTATCGTTTTTACACTTTTAGTACATTTTTGTAGCTACAATTGAAGTATAGGACTACTACCGAGGCCACACGGTAGTAAAGTTCCACTTTAAGATCATGCCTTTGCCTCTTACTGATTTTAACCACAAGTACCAGCTCTTCCTGGATAGGTCTGTGGAGATGGCATTATTGGCCAATATCTGAACTGTTTTAAATGTGTATTTGATTCTGTTGTCTTCTGTTGACTTCCGCTTCTTCAGTGTGCTTTTTGTTTACTGTACATACTGCGGTAACAGTTCGTAGTGATAGCAAAACAATGTGATTAAACCAAATCAAATAACCAAATCGAAATATGAAGATATCCATGGAATTTAACCCAAGCCCCAGCTCCACCACATTGTGATTCGTATGAAGAGGTACCTAACCGAAAGATTTAGTTACTTTTTTGTCTTCAAATCACAGAGATGCAAAGGGGTCTGAACAGGCTTAGAGCAGCTTGTGGATCGAAGCCTTGAGGGACAAGGCTACATAGAAACTGACTTGTTGAGGCTCCTCAACCACCAAGTTAATGTTCTTCTAACCTGGTCCTTGGGACATATAGCCTTTTGTTCCAGCCCAGCACTAGAAATGTACAAATCATCAAGACCCTTGAAGTTGATTCAGGTTTGTTTGTAATAGTATTGGGCTGGAACAACACCTTGTAAGTCTCCAGGACCAGAATTGAAGAATACTGCATATGGTGAGCAATGGCCTCCTTCAAGGTGGAGAGCACTGTTCTCCTGCCAGGCCCTGCTGGGGTCAAACAGACCCTGTAAGGGGCCTCTGTGGTGGGCATATGGGTCTGGGGTTTGTGGCTCCACATTTGGGTGAAATAGGCGGCCTCTCTGGGCTGAGTTCTCCACAGCAGAACTGGGCCCCTGATCAGAAGAGAGGGGACCACGGGAGAGGGCAGCGAAACTAGAGCATCACTGATTGTCGGAGGAGGAGCAGTGGAAGAACGGGGGCTGCTAAAAATACTGCATCTCCAAGGGGTATAAAAATACACACACACATAGGCAGTGGCGCATACATACACACACACACACACACACACGCGTGCGCACACACACACACAAACGCACACACACACACACACACACACACACACACACACACACACACACACACACACACACACACGGGTGAATAGACAGGAAAGTACATGTACACACATTCAGTCTCACACACTCTCATTCTGGCACATCAACATACACACACCAGGGGAGGCTAGTGGAGGTTGAAATCGGAGGACGGGATCATTGTAATGCATAGATTGATACCATTACTCATTCCTTTCCATGCATTACAATGAGCCCGTCCTTCGATTTCTACCTCTACCAGCCTCAGTGCCCCCCACCCACACACCCACACCCACACCCACACACACACACACACACACAAACTTCATAGACAACAGTAAGATGGAGAGTGGGGAAGAAAATGGAATCCTCCACATTGCCTTCATGTATTTCCTCTGACTCATGGAGATAAATATCAGAGGGACTGTTAGCCTCACACAGATGTTCATATGACCAAGGCTTGGCACCTCAGACAAACTTCCATCCATGTTTCAAACACAAAGCGCTCTCTTTTCTCTCTCTCTCTCTCTCACACACACACACACACACACACACACACACACACACACACACACACACACACACACACACACACACACACACACACACACACTCATGGATTAACACACCTATGGGAACACATACAGTGGCATGCACTTACAGTACACATACAAGCACAAACTTCATTTCTTATAAACGTTAAGTGCAAAAGCATAGAGTGCAAGACAGACTAGGAATAGAGGTGAGACGATTTTCCTCTTCACTGTCCGAGAATTCAGACGATAGGAGACAGTTACCTTGAGGATGCATGTGTACTTTGTGTTCATATGAGAATGGTTGTGTGAATTTGTTTGACACAAAGTGTGTGTGTGTGTCTATTGCCAATTGCTGAGAGAGGTCTTACCTGTTTGCTCCTGCGCCCAAACTCTTCCCAACTCTGCCTGAGATAGACAGATCAACAGGACAGCACACAACCCCATGTCCACACAGCGACTGCGCTCCCTCCTTCCCCCTCTCTCTGTCTCCACTCTCTCCTTCCCCCCCCCCCTCTTATACTCTCAATTCTTCAAGGAAGGGGCACCTACTCCTCCTCTCCCCCACCTTTTGACTATCTCCTTTCTCTCTCACTCCTTTCCTCACTTGAGCAAAGGTTTCCTGCTTTTCCTTCTCCCTCTCCCTCCTCTCTCTCTTTCTCTGTCTATCAACTGTTTGCTTGTCTCCTCTCACTGTTTTTGGGATGTTGTAGCCATGGTGATTGAATAGTTGACTAACAGCTGGTGATGTGTTGCAGTCAGGGTTTTCTTGTCATTTGCTCCTCTCTCACTCTCATCTCTAAGTTTTCTACTACCCTCCCCCTCTCTCTCGCTCTCTCTCTCTCTTTCTCTCTCTCTCTCTGTGCTGAGCAGCAATGCTCTGGATTTGAGGAAGGCTGAAACTATCCCACATAGGAAATATTTATATATTTTCTAAATTTCTCCTTCCTTCAAAACAAGAGTCTGGAGGAATATGTCGCCCCCATGTGGACATGTATATGGTCAAAACAAACAAGTCGTACATTCAGTCTCTACATTATAGATCATGTTCAACAATTTAAATCATTGAAATACACTAATCATAAAATTAAGCCTTATTTTAAAATTGCATTTCAACATTTCATCCTGAATCTGTGTGCTATACATCTGAGATTAACTCTAACTATAGACCTCAATGTGATGGGTCAAGCATGGTGCCAATAACAATATTTAGACTCCTACATTGGGCCTCTTCCAATCCCCATGACGACAGGTAGGAGTGGGGTAATTGTGTTGCATGTTTTGGCACACTCTTAAAATAAAGTGGAACAAGTCTGGTAAAATCCTGCACAGCTGTTGTGGATGATTAAATGTCAATACTCCCACGGACTCTCAGACAGGAAAATACATAATCTTTAATTCCCCTAAAAACAAATACACACAGACACAAGTTTGCACGTTTACACACACACACACACACACACACACACACACACACACACACACACACACACACACACACACACACACACACACACACACACACACACACACACACACACACACACACACACACACACACAAACACACACAAAATCCCTTGTCAAGCTACACTGAAATGTATTCAAACAGAAAGAATAATTTGAATGTCAAAATAGGAGGCTGGAGAATGCCAAGGCTAAACATCGCATTTAGTGTTGATGAGTCATAGTGTTTTTGTTAAACCCTATGTGAAGGCAGGTAATCAAACTGTCATATAGAGAAAATAGAGTTATATCTGTAACCCTTTATTTAAAGCAGCCATATATGAAGTGTTATATACATAGCCTTAGAAACATTCTAGTGCGTTATAAATGCAGTCATGGAGCACGATAACACTCTTCGATTATGCAAGAAGGCATGTGAGGCTGGTATTGAATATTTTTGCTGTAGGCCCACTTATGCTTGATTCCTTCATTATACTATACGGTCTCATAACGCACTTTGAATTATAAACTAAGAACTATAAGGTTCAACGAATACTTTCTTACAGTTCATAAGATGGTGCTTCAAGTTAAATGTTATGATGCACATATTCATCATAAAAAACTAAGTTTGTCTCATTAACAATTGTCTTACACTGAATACAGTCATTCGCAAACCACTCACCATTGCAGCTAATAGTGAGGACTAAAAGACTCAAATGGCATTTTGAATGAGATTCACTGCAGAGATTCTGACCTTCAAGATTATCATAAAACATGACTTTGCTCACCTCCTCAAAACCACAACTCATCAATGAGACAGTTTCAGTTGGAAGGGGGTGGGAGTGGTTGGTTCGAGGGATTTAGCTTGATGGCGAGGGGGAAAGCTTACAGAAAATAGAGGTATCAGACCAACAGGGTGATATAGGAGGGCTTTTGTGAGAGAGGGAATGAATGGTAAAGGGTTCTTTGCCTCCCTCTCTGCTTCTTACGACAGTATATTGATAAATGTCCAAAAATACTAAATGAATGGTAGAGCCGGGGGATGGGTGGACGTATTTGGCATCCAGTCTACGAGACACAGAAATGGGGCACATTTTGTGATTTAATATGTAGTTATGTAATGTTTGTTTTCCCAGCTTTTTGACGCAGAGGGTCACACAATGACTTCAGAGTGCTGGGGAAAGTTACAGCCCTTTTTATAGGTCGATTTAGATAATAAAAATGTTTAATCGGCGGTGGGGTGAATCTGGACAAGTCCACACGTCTCAATGGGGATCTGCGTGCCACACGTTGCACACCTTTAATTTATCCAACTCATGTTTTCAAATGCTGTGCGGCACTCTGGCAGAAGTAGCACAACACTGGTTAGCCTCTCAACAGCTAGCTTTTATTCAAAACCTGCTTTAGACTTTTAGATGCAGCAAATCAACTGTTGATGAAGTGCACACCACCCAGCTTGAACTCTGCATCACCATACCATGTGAGCAGGGGTAAAACAATATAGCTTGTCTGCAATTTTGATACAGAAAATAGTAAGACATTTCAACTATAGCCATAGTCTTCTTATGCACTGAGAAAAAGCCTGAAAAAAACACCAGGAGAATTTGGACTGCTGATATCCAGACACGGAGAGCAGGAGTTGTCTATTCTTACAAAAGGCTACATCTTAACTGTCCCTCCTAAAGACCTCTTCACCCCCACTACCCCCTTTACAAGTTTCTCTCCTGTTAATAAAATAAAAAAATAAAAAATCCTTCTTCTAGCATTGTGACTGTCTATGGCCCCTGGTCTGAGCATTGATTACTTTATCTTATGATCGCTTTGGATAAAGGCGTCTGCTAAATGCCATAAATGTCAAATGTAAATCTCATTCCTCTTTAGTTCTGTACAATGTTATTCAGCTTGCTGTAATGTTTACTAATTCATTAGCACCCTATCAAAAGAGTCTGATTAGCCAGATTCAAACTGTGACAACACACTGACCTCTTAGAATTACACCGATCAAAAACTGAGTTTTATAGTGAGAATAGACAGGGCTGCATTTTTTTTGTTATATAATAGCCTACTGAATAACAACACTGATGCTCATTTGATCTGTTGATGCTAAAATACAAATAAAATGGTTATTCTTTTTGTATAAAATATTAAAATGAACTTTTAAAATCTTTATCTAAACCCCAATTCGTAATGAAGACATTCCAAATAAAAGACACAAACAAAAAATATGATATTTTCATTGTTTATTTAACAAAAATTCAGATTTCATGTGTGCAAAAATATGTGAACCTCTTCAGTCAATAGCTTGTGGCACCTCCATTAGCAGCGATAACTTGGAGTAAACGTCTCATATAGCCACTAATCAGTCTCTGACATCTGTTTTGAGGGATTTTTGCCCACTCCTCCTTACAGAACTCAGCCAATTGAGTGAGGTTTGAGTGTGTCTGGCATGAACTGCCCGCTTCTAGTCCTGCCACAGCATCTCGACTGGATTTAGGTCAGAACTTCGACTTGGCCAATCCAAAACACAAATCTTCTTTCTCCTGAGCCATTCTTTGGTGGATTTGCTTGAATGCTTTGGGTTGTTGTCTTGTAGGAAGACCCATTTTCAGCCCAGCTTTAGCTCCTTGACTGATGGCTTGATGTTCTGTTCAAGAATCTCCTGGTATACCTCAGAATTCATGGTTCCCTTAATGATGTGGAGTCGTCCAGGTCCAGAGGAGGAAAAGCAGCCCCAGATCTTGACATTCCCACCTCCATGCTTGACTGTTGGGATAGGGTTCTTTTGGTGTTAGGCAGTGTTGGGTTTTAACCAAACATAGTGGTTTTGATTGTGACCAAAAAGGTCAATTTTGGACTCATCTGTCCAGAGAAAGGACTTCTAGAAACCTTCAGGCTTGTCCAGGTGGTCTCTGGCAAAGTTAAGACGGGCAGTTTGGTTCTTTTTTGACAGCAGAGGCTTCTTCCTAGCAACCCTCCCGTGAATGCCATTTCGATTCAGCGTTCTTCTTATTGTTGAAGCATGAACAGTTACCTGAGATGCAGCAAGGGAGGTCTGCAAATCTCTAGATGTTATGTTTGGGTTGGCTTTTACCTGATTTATTATTTTTCTTGTGGGTCTTGGGGATATTTTGGAAGGGCGTCCACTTCTAGGCCGAGTTGCTGTCATGTTAAATGCTCAACATTTGTAAATTATTTGCCTCACAGTGGACTGATGAAGCTCAAATCTTGTTGAGATGATTTTATAGCCTTCCCCAGACTGATGTGCTCTCACTACCCTCTTCCTGATGTCCTCTGAGATCTACTTTCCTCTCGGCATGGTGTTTTGCATTCACCTGTATGGGTAACACAAAACTGACCAGGTCCCGCCCAAACTCTTTCCTAAAGATCTCTCTTTTGATTGATTCATGGGTACCCAATTATTTACCCACCTGATTCTACTTACCTACTTAATTTAACCAATGCAACTTGGGGTTCACTTATTTTTGCACCTGCACTAATTTCTTTATAATTTAGTTTTTCTACTACACGCATGATTTCCTCTAAACCAACATATGGAATTGGTAAATATAACCTGTTATGTCAAATAAAAAGACTGGTTCTGATTAAATAAAGATGTCTTGGTAAAAACTAAGAAAATCTATAATTGCTCAAGGGGTTCACATGCTTTCAAGCAGCACTGTATGAACCCAAGGTAAAGTGAGCTGTAAAGTTATACACAGTAATGGAGTTGATGACACTTCTCAACTCAATTTTATTAAACCTCACTACAAGATCTATAAATCAATCATGTTTATTGGTATTGTGCTCTCTTTTAAGTTGATTGTCATAGATTACTCAACAAATTGTCATGGGTTTGCTTAGGTGAGATCAGGCATCTTTAAGCAAAGTTATTGGAAGCATGTGTGTGCAGATGTTTAATTGTGTGTGTGTGTGTGTGCATGCTTTCGTGTGTGTAGGGACAGTGAGAGGGACAGTGAGATGTCTCGCCAAATGACCTGATTCTTTCTGGCCAAGCCCTGCCCTGATTGGTGAGCAGTGGTCATGCTGACCCTTGCTCCAAGTCTTCTCCTCATTCTCTCCCTCTTTCCTTCCCTCACTCCTCTCTTCTAGCTGGCACCAGAGAGACAGGGCTGGTTCTCATTATAGCAGGAATCACACTCCTCTCCCTTGCTCCAATTGGAAACAGGTTATAACATGATTTAAGCCTTACCAGAAATTCAATCTGAACATCTGAGCACTTCACAGAAAAAAAGAGTACGATTAAAGGAAAGAAGAGAGAAAAACATGACTCGTTTATTTAAATGTGCACCACCAGTTTTACTGCGATTGGGTCTTTTCTCAGTGTGCCAACAAAGGACTGTTTGGTTTTAGCATTAGCATCATCTCAAATGGAAGCAGTCAAAATGGTTGACACTCTTCTTGCCCTTAAATGAACTCTGCCTTTAACCTTAAGTTTGGTTCTGTCATCGGCCGAACGTCACAGAACGTCACAGTAAAGAAGATGATAGAGTTGACATGAGAAAGAGTTCAACAACAGAGGAAACCTAAGCTATCTCTGACGTGGCAATACACTTATCCCTAACTCACTTATTTTGGCCCCTTGATCAGAACCATAGCATGAAGCTAATTACAACTACAGATGATTTCATACTGTACATCTCAAGTCCTCACAGTAACACCCAACAGTTTCAAATTGTTTCATGACAGTTTCACCTTTTACAGATGGCTATAAAGCAAAAAAAAAAAAATGCTGTCTAGACAGTGATAAAGACACCTTTAATTTTGTGAATTGTAAAATGTCAATGCTTTAGCTCGGTAGGCTAATCTTGAGGCAAGCAGGACACCTAGTTCAATACCGTTTGGTCTAATTAGCACACATGGTTCATCTTCTTGATATTCTTTCTATTAGCACAGCTGGTGCCCCAGTCCAAAGGAACCGTTTTAAGCCTGTTATGTCCAAAGCGACTTAAGATGACTATTATTGCTTTGAACTGATACAGTCAGTCTATATGTTATGGAACTCTTAGAAAGCAAACATTCTTACTGCCATCTACAGGGTGTTTTGAGAATGTTGCTTGTTGACATGAAATATTCAGATTCACCAGCAAAAGTATCCTCACTGGAGATACAGAGCTAATATAGTAAGGTACACTTGGCAGTGTTTCCTGCTCTGCAACCAGCTGTTTGGTATTTGCAAGATGTTCAACTGAATCCTGCAATCTAAGCCACGAAGGATAACATAACAGGCTTGGTGTTTGCTCTCTTGAAAAAACAAAACGGGTCTATTCTTAGAGACATGTTAAGAAATCAACCTGTCTACAGAGAGAATAGGGTAGAATGTTTTTTGTAAAAAAAACAAAAAACATAATTCCCTGTATTAAAAGACTTAGCCATGTTCATTGTTCAGCACAGCTGAATACACAGTCACTCTCCTGCACTCATTATAAATTGTCCGGCCAGACCCTGCATAGCCTGCACTGTTGTTGCCAGGGCTGAATACACACTAGCCCCCTGCCATGTAGTGCTCACACTGGGGGGGCCTATCTAGGTTCATTACAATAGACAAATCACCCTGCCAGTTGTATTTGTTAGTCTCTAATTGTGATATCGACTGCAGTGTTGATTGTGACAGCAACCACGTTCTTTACTTCGTTCACCCATTAACAGAGGCATTAACGCTGGGAGAATGTGTAGGTAATGTTTGGAGACAGTTATCTGATTTGGGATAAGCCAACAAGTAAACAATAGATGGAGGTCGTACTGTAGGTAGGTGCGGGAGGTTATGCCAGATTTGTGTATGAGGAGACGCAATAGGGGAGGGGAGTGGGAGTCGTAGTCAGGGTTGTAATTCCATTGTTCCAAAGCCAGTGTTTTCGTACAAAATGGCCTACTGATAACATCAGGTCTAGACCTCTCCAAATACAAGCAGCCATTACCAACTCATTAGAGATAGGACCAGGGAGAGTCGAGGGAGATAGACAATGGGAACCTTGTCTGCCTCTTGATATTAAATATATAAAATCGAAATCTTTTTGCTGTTTGGACAACACAATTGCTGAGCAGGGATGGCATATGCAAGGGATTGGTTAAAGAACATTTTTTATATATTAAAACCAAGTAAAATAGAAATTGTCAGCACTCTGATCTGATGTGCAGAGCAACTCGATTGTGTGCGTAGACTCCTTCCAATGCACAATACACACATCTTCAACACTGATTACTCATCCTTGAGGTTGCAGTTATGTTACAATTGCTAAATCTGCCACCTATTTGCACATTGGTAATTGAAACAGTTACTGCTGTATTAGCTGTTGATGGACCACCAAGGGCAGTCATCAACACATCATTTGTCCACATTAGTTTATTTTGATAAGGGCTTGTCTACCTGAAGCAGAGACAGAGAAACACTCCAAGCTTAGCTACACATACAGTACAGACACTGCCTGTAACATTGAAAATGTACCAACAGTTCCAATTTCCACAAGCAAAAAAGTCAGCCATCTTAACCAAAATATTTCTAACAGACACAATGAGACATAATCAGTGGGAGTTTGAATACTGCAACTAGTGTTTGCATTATTTGCAATTCATTTCCGAACTAAAACTTTGGTTGAATAATCATCCTTTACTCAAAAACATTGTTCACGACAAGGTACAATAAAAATCATTCTGTAGAGTTTTTATGTATTTTTTGCTCTGTTCAGTACTTACTGCTCATGCTAATTTGAGCCAGGTTAAGGATATGGATGGGGGGAAAATAATAGTGATGAAACTAGTTAAGACGAAAATACATAACTTGGTGACATTACGGTAATGCTCTGTCAAAGAGATGACAATGATATGTGACCGTAATGCCAGTAGTGTGAAACACTCATGCCCTGAGTATCATAATTTCATATCTCATCACTAAAACCCATGTGCATTGAGATTTTCCACATAATATGATTATCTGACCTCTCTCCTTTAATGATATTCTTAGTATCATACTGCACTGTATGAGTCATAGTGGCTCAGGGATTCTACAATCAACTGTCCCCACTAACTTCAGCCCTGTCCCTCAACCCCCCCCCCCCCCCCCCACCCCACTTTTCTCTCCCCTGTCTGGCCTTGTTATCTACTGCGTGATCATCATTAATTGATAAGCAGATGTAATTGACTCCTGAATGCAAGTAATGACTGCCCAGGAGCCTCTGGGCATGCTCAGTCCAGACTTGGTGTGTCTGACCCTGTCTAAAGCAAAAACACAAACAGTGGTATCAGCCCTAGTGTACCAATGGGAGGGGATCTGCAGATGTTATCCATTTAGTACTAAATAGGCATGCTGTGTCCCCATTAACTACAGCCACTTCCAAGACCAGACAAGGCGAGGTCAACTGCACTGCTTCTGGCATTACAGAGAGATGGAGAGAGCGAGAGAAATAGAAGAGAGGGGAGAGACAGGTAGACAGAGACACAAAGAGAGCAAGGAGAGGGTCAGATGGGCAAGGTTGAAATTCCAGCTGTATGCTGATGACCCCCTGCTGCGGTCACCCACAGAGTAGACGATACAGCAACATCTGCATCTGTTGGAGGAATACGACCAGAACTGGGGTTTGGCAGATAACTCTGAGAAAATATAGAGCTTGAAAAAAGCCAGATGTTAGAGAAACAGACACCAACCTACTTTCGTCTGAAAATAACTGCATCTACTCAGTCAATAAAGAGTCAGTCAAGAAAAAGCTCATAAACAGACCAAAGAAGATTCCTTTTGCCAAATAAAGGAATAAGAGCTGCACACAGTAGCCCTAGCTGCCCAAAATTCAACAGGGGTAGTGAATTATATATTTCACATTTACTGTTTTTGTTACATCGTTTTCATTGTTTTAAAATGTGGTGTCCCTGAAAGAATGAAAACAAGAGTTCAAGGTAAATTCTGTACCTTGTTTTTGATAGTGCTTCCATGACAGAAGGTTATTGTACTGTAGATGACCACTAGGCCTATCATGGCAGGCTGAAACCCCAACTGCCACATTAGGCTGCCCAGAAGTACAAGACCTCTGTCTGCTGTGTTCATCTTGACCCTTGGGTCCTAATCAGGTTTGAGACTTTTTTGTTGTTGTCTGTTGCCAACCATACCCCTGAGTTTCCATCACCGTTACAAAGCTTTGAGAGGGTGTATATTAAACCTGTTCTCACCGAGAACAAATCTACTCCAAAATAATTTGTATAATCCTCATTTTGAAAATAGTGGCTAAAAGGTGAAAAAATGGGAAAAGAATGAATGCTAGGTTGAAGAATGACAATAAAATGAGCCGTTCCCCAACTCCAGGGACCTAGTTTATGAAAGAGACCCGTTCCCCCTCCTCGCCTCCTCTTCCCCCCTCCCCAGAGTTAATCGCTGATGATAATTACGTTTAATGAGATTTCGCGGTCGTCTAAGGAGTGCACTTCTGCAAATTAGTCCCAGCGTGGGGTATGATGTGGAGGGGGTTGGGGACCGGGGGTGGGGGACGACGACGACTAGAGAGTTTGTCCAGCAAGAGGGCCAGGGTCAACAGCGCTGGCCTGTGGCTGCCACTCAATGGCCTGGGACACAACATGTGTTAGGTCTGCTTTTGTCCCCACCTTGTTTGTCTAAGGGAGATAAGCCTCCGAGGTGCCTGTTAATGCCCCATTGTGTGGACCTGTTGTCAACCCATCAAGCCCATTGCCCCCTCCTACCTCTCTCCCCATCTCCCCCTTTTTCCTCTCTCCTTTCACCATCTCCATGGCTGATGATTTTGCCACAATTTTCTGGTGGTAGGGGGTGGCTCAGGCAAATGAGTTAATGCATTAACTACTAATTGTCTCCTCCTACCCTGTGGCTTTTACAAACAGCATAGCAGGAGGGAATGAGACCCAGTGGGCTATAAAAGCTGTGGGCAAAAGAGATGCTCACCACTGCTGCATCAAGACAGGAGAGCTACACTGACTTGGACCTTTAGTTTGGAAACTCTCTTTGCTCTCTCTGTCTCTACACCCTTCAAATATTTTCTTGCCTGAGACCTTAGCTAATACAATCTATTCCTTGTCATTTGACAATCTTCCTCTTTCTCGCTTCCTCTATCCCTCTGTTTCTCTCTATTTGGCCTGACATGGAGATTTCCAGGACTCTGTGGCTCCTCTGCCTGTGTCTGTGTGTATCCTGGGCTGAAGGGCGCATCTGGGCCTGGATGCTCAACATGCCGCACAGTCATCCCAAGGATGAGCACCTGGCTCTCCGAGACAGCACTCCGCCAGCCAACGCCAAAGGATCCATGGTAAGACCCTCTCCGACATACTGTAGACTTGTTTGATTGTTGCTGTATTGTAACCTTGTACCAAGACTATTACTGTAGCCTGGTAAAACAATGACTCAAATCTGGCCTAGGGGAGTGGACCCGTCAGCTATTTTTCTATGGGAATTTGTAAACTGTGTACCTGCAATGGAGCTGACTCAAACAAATCTTCAGAAATCTGTTGCATTTATCACAGTAACTTGACTTGGTAGAAAGATGAACTGCCCAAATACAGCTAATTGACAGGAAGTTGGAAATAAAATAATTTAAATTCGGGGTGAGGTTCTCCCACTGTTGCTGTAGTAATTTATGAGTAAAAAAAGCATATATTATAATATGTATTTGATATTCAGGTTTGTTTAATGTCAAATTAAAGTGTAGTAGCTGAACCATTGATGAATATACCAATTCTAATGAAGTGTTAATGGTTTGTTAGCATTATGCTAACAGTTTATCAATTTACATGACGAGGGTAAGGTGTTACCCTGTTACAGTAGCTTTCTCTGTTTGTATTGCATTGTGAGTGATAAAGGAAATTGGGGTTGTAGAGTACCAATCATGAAAAGCTCTGAAAAACAATGGAGAGCTATTAGAATACTGCATAAGAATCAACATTGTAGATTAATTTGTTTAAGATGCTTTCAGTGTATCATCCTTGGCCTTTCCTTGATTTTGCTGTTGCCAACATTTGAATCAGGGGAAGAATATCAACCTTTCCTCACAAGATGATGAATAACATATAAAATAAATACATAGATATCCAGCAATACAAAATAAGATAACCTCTTTTTGCGTAATTTACCAAAAACCTTGTGACAACAACTATTCTTAAAGTCCTGTTTAAATTAATGAGAGTTGATAATGATGATCTACCTAATGCAATGAGTTAAGCATTAGTTTAAGACTTGTTTAATTTACCTCAGTTATATCTAACTAATATTTTCTTTCACAGGGGGTGTGCGACCATGACCGGACCTGCGGCCGAGGGTTCTCCTGCGACCGCCACTTTGGGCTGTGTGTCCCCCTCAGAGGAGAAGGCCAGTACTGCAGGAGGGATGCCCAGTGTGTTAGAGGACTCAGCTGCATGTTTGGGAAGTGCCACCGGAGCATCCCCGAAGGACAGGAGGGTAAAGTAGCCACCCCAAAGATCTGCTCAGAATTGACAAAAAGTTTACAAAATAATTACTGCTAGCTATGTCTGTTGATATGTATTCAACAGGTTTAGATATTGTGATCAGAATTTGCAGAGCCACTTGTTGAGGTTAGCTTGGAGGTTCTTTATTCACATATAATGTTCATTCAATGTCACCTTTCCAAGTTGGTCTCATGAGGATCAATCTTTTTTTAAGAAAGAGACCTGGTCCAAGATGGCAGCAAGGTCACAGTCTTTATTAGATAATCTATAGTGTTTATTCATCATGCTGTTTCTCTGTCTTGCCCAGGTGCCAGGTGTAAAGTGGACAGGGACTGTGGGGAGTCCATGTGCTGTGCCCGCCACCACGGAGAGCAGGTGTGTAAGCGGAGACTTACGCGTGGCGAGAGCTGCTTCGTGCCCGTTGGTGGCCTAGCATTCAGCATCAACCAGATCTGCCCCTGTGACCAAGGACTGCTGTGCCGTGGCAACGCCAATCTACCCCAGAGGGAGTGAGTACATGGGCTGGCATGACCCTAAGCCCTTTGTTAGCACTTTTAGATTGTTACTGTTATATGAATGGCGGTATTCAAATAAAGTACTATATATCATACCAATAGAACGGTTACAAATCCATTATGTCCTGTTAGGTTAGTCAAATACTGACCATACTTTGTTTTGTTTCTCTTTCCAGGAGGGAGTTTGTGTACCAACCTGACTCTACATGTTGGACCTGTCAAGTGCCAAAGCCTTGATGATAGCTGCAATCAAATCCACTCTATTTATGTTGTAAATATTATGTGTAAACAAACGTGATTGTATTTATTATAATGTATGTATCCACAAATAGGCTATATTTTTACGTTTGTTTTCACCATAGGCCTACAGTGAGGCTTTCTAAAGCTATTGTATATTTCAACAAATGCACTATTTAGCTAGGCTAATATGTTTCTTGTAAAACCTAAAGAGTGCTCTGGTTTTGACAACCCTTTATGGAATGGAGCCCTGGGATTAGTGATTTAGTCATTTTGATTACTTGTTGCTAGCATCTACAAAGCTCCTACTCCACAATGTACTGTAGGTCTTTGGTAATCTGCTACTGTATAATGGCAATAACCATTTTGCAAGCTAGAGCTACATAATATGGGCATCCTGGAAAAACCACACATCTTTTTACATCAATTGATAGCTCCTATTGTCATCCATGTGCTGAGAAACTCATGTAATGTAATGTGAAATTCCAAAATTAAAGGGACGGTTCACTATTTTTACACTAGTTTTTTTCCTTAATTTTCACTGTGTTGAGCATTCAAGACAATGCATGCATATATGCTTTATGGCCACTGGCCATGCTTGGCTTAGGTGGATGGATCAGATGGATCAGATGGGGCAAATAAGCTGTCCTCTCTAGAAAGCTTGCTTCACTTTCCAATTTAGGCTACCCCTAAATTCATTGAGTTGCTGCCATGTGATTGGCTGATTAGATATTTGCGTTAACAAGCAGTTGAACAGGTGTACCTAATAAAGTGGCCGGTGAGTGTATCATTCAGGCCATTCTGGTCGTTCCAGAGTCTAGACTGAAGACAAAAGGTGACCATGACTTTGCCATTAGGGCCCCTAGACTCTGGAACGACCTGCCTGAGGATATTAGGCTAGCAAGATCAGTATTTTCTTGTAAATCTCCTTAAAACTCGTTTTTATAGACTATATTGTTTGTTCCAACCTTCAGATGCCCACAGATGAACCCATCTTGAAAATGAGGCATTCTTCTGAGTTTATGTACATTACTGTAATATTGAGCTGAAAATGAAGCATTGAGTGTAGGCTGATTATAGGCTACTGTAATATTGAATATTACAGCAGTGGACATTCATTTAGTTTTACTAACAAATGTATTATTTTTTCCAGCCTGCATGAGGTTGCATTTGTTCCAATGTGGCCCGCGACTAACCGAGTTTGACACCCCTGACATTGGGTGAAAGAGACTTTGCTGCTCTCTACTGGCAAACACAGAGGCAATCTAAGATTCAAACAACAGTGGGCAAGTTTTTTGTAATGTATCATTAGTATATCATAAATGTATAATTCAGGCAGGTCCCTTCTGGCTCTTCCAGAGTCTAGACGAGCACACATCACTCTCAGGGGTCTCAAACTCAATTTACCTGGGGGCCGCTGGAGGTAGAGTCTGGGTGAGGCTGGGCCGCATCAAGTATTCCACAAAAACCTGCCGTGAAGAGAAAGGTTGGCGACGAGCACAGACAATTTCAGGAAAAATTCGCTAATTCGCTTTGGCTAACTTGAGCTATGGTAGCCCATAAGTGATAACAAAAACAAAAAAAAACGTTGCCCAGGGCAACGACTCGGCAAAAAGGTGCGTGTGAGAAAAACGCCGCACTAACACTAAACTTTGATGTCAAGTAGGGGGCCTCAAAATATCGTCCCGCGAGCCGCGAGTTTGAGACCCCTGGTAAGGCCTGACTTACACACATTTTGACATATTTCCCTTCCACATTAATACTGCATTCACACAGTCAGGTTGTGAATACAACAAAGCTATGATAGTTTTAGGGCTGACAAAAGGCTGGTAACAGGAACATGTACTGTAAGGGTGTGAAGTCCCAAGCCCAAATGTAGGGGATGTTTTAGCATGAGCAACCATCCATGCACGCATGCACGCACCACACGCACATATATACACACCATCACTAGCAGAATATGAAGCACGTTTCTGGGACAGGAGCACCAACGTTACGTAACATGATGGAATCTGGTGGCTCCTCATTGTAAGCACTGTAACGTTACCTGTCCCCTGACCCCTCCTCTGATTGGTATCTCACATGGATCCCCCCCAACAATTCCCCTGGCGGTCCATTCTAATGCTAATGCTTTATGCAGTCATGCCCCTTCAATAGCATTGTTATGACTCCTCTAGTTGTTGCATGAAGGGCATCAGTGTCTCACCTCTCCGCTAGCATTTTACACCTGTTGCATACCATTAACTCTGAAATTGCAGTTTATTCGTCAGTGAGATTCAAGCCAGTAATTGCTGATTCTGTCATAACAAAGAGTTTTTAGAATGGTTTTATTATGTTGACATATCTCTAACCAGGTTGTTTGTGTGTTAAAAGTTGGAACAAAGTAAGTGTAGTGTAGTGAAATACACCCCTGTCATTATAAGGTACTGTGTAGTATGGCCCATCATCATGGCTAAAGAAATTTGGATGGAGAGGGGTCACCGAGGACACAGGCCTCCAGTCCTCAAACATAAAAGGAAGGGACACACCAGACAAGGGACAAAGGCTACCCCTATCTAATTGTCTAAGACTTTGCTGTGTGGAACCTTATATCTCTGAGTGCTGTGAAACACAGTATTCAATCTCATCTCTCATCTCTACTTTGGAACACTCGTTTTTAGTGTGCATCTACTTTTATCAGATCCATCTATCGTAGTCCTGGGGTATCCATACATGTCTATTTGCACTATTTAGCTTCTTAAACGGTGTTCTATTTCGGATACCTTGAAAGATTGACCAAGCGAAGAGGACTGATTGGTTTTGTCATTGTATGCTCTCTCCCCTTCTCTAGTTTTGTAAGGGTCTCATGTGGATGCTGATTATTATCAGTCTGTCTGGGTCCATGACAAGAATGCTGAAAAGTCTACAGTACACTGTGACATCACATATGTAGGCATATATACAATGAAACATATCTGTTTTAAAGGTGATTACGGTTCTTGTAAGAGAGAGCTGTATAAAGCGTTACATTTTACTGAATGTAAAATCCCATTGTGATTGTCAGGCAGTAGACTAAAGGAGACTATTCCTGTTAAACATGGAATTGGAATAAGTCATAAAAAATTAAAGTAAGAAGTAAAAATTCTCCTCAACATCAATCAAAATGTAACTTATCAACACATTCTGGGTGACAAGCAACTGTTATCTCTTGCATTATGAATTAAATAGGGGCATCAAAGTAAAGTAAAAAAGCACCCTCTGATTTCTATGTTTAACTGCGTATTGGATGAAGAAAATGGGCTGTTTCCCCTCAACACCTAGCTGCCGACGTAATTAGCTTAGACTGACTGTTGAATATTACGCAACCTCACGTGTGTGTGTGTGTGTGTGTGTGTGTGTGCGCAGTATGTGTGTGAAAGGAAACCTCTTCTATTCAAAGTTCAGATCTGACACATGATCTTTGATCTGGTACCATGCTAATACTAATTATATTGCATATCGCCAACGCTACAGTACCCAACCCAGCCATGTCAGGTTTGTAATTGTTTGGAATATATTTTTTAGTAAAAAAACTAAATGAGAGATTAAAGTGATGCCAGAGAGGAGTCATATGCTGAGTGTGCTGTGGCCATCCCATGAGACAGAAGTCATTTGAAAGTCAATGTCTTGCGCTCACAGAGAGCTTTTGTGAGCAGCTCCACAATGCCGCTACCAAATCGCCACTGTCGGAAAGGGGGCTGGGGGGTGTAACAGGGGGGTTGCCATTACCTGTACAAGTATAAAAAGCCCCTTCTGTACTGTTGTAATTGTGGCTAGAACTCACCATCAGCCCATTGCTATGAAGACCATCTGACTGACAACAAGCCAGACTAGCCATCTTCCCTAAATGAATTTTCTATGGTAAGATTATACTGAGTACAACTATGGTAGATTAATGATGTTTGCTTGTCTGCTATGGTTGGAAAAGAGTGGAATGTTATTCTCTGAAACCTCAAACCATGCTTATAATGAGATTTAGGGTACAAAGTTTGTAGAAACAGGCTGGAAATGTCTTACAAACTTAGCAATGTGATTGGTTGCAGTTAAATTCTGAATTATATTGGGAATACATACAAAATGTCTATGTATGTATTCATAATACAAAAAAACTTGAACTGTCTTTGCAGCATTAGACAATGGCTACTATTGCTGCTCTACTAATCCTACTGCCTGTAGCATGGACATGTGCTCCCCAGAAAGCAGGTGAGTTTCCCAGAGATGACACAGTAATATTTAATGTCTCAGGAGACCATTGGTAGTTTATCGCTCACAAAAACAACCTTAACATTTGGAGGGACTTGGACAGCATCCACTAAGATTGGCTTCCCTCTGTGCTCTTTCTCAGACTATGTGATGGTGTCATGTTTCCCCAACGCCATCATTGCTAATGTCCCTGAGTGTCCGTATGGCTGGGATATTGGGCAGCTGTCTCTGGGTGGGGTGTGTTACACTGGGGTGAACAGCCCGGGGTACTACCGCTTCACCATCCCTGACCTGACTCCCAAAAACCACTCGTACTGTGGCACCCAAGCAGAGGTGAGACACTGAACATTCGAGCATGTACCAATAAATGTGGTGAATTAGTATCTAAAGAAGATAAATATATAAAGCAAACACTTCCACCGTTCGTAAACGTACATTTTTGTGGATAATGAGTTAGTGAATGAGGTTATTACTGCATTAAAGTATAATCATATTGAGAATGATGAAGAATTAAAGTTGTAGTCCTTCATCTTTGGTGTGGCTATTGCTTTCCTCAGTATATGGGCGGTAAAGACCCCAAGTACGTGTTCTACAACTCCATTGTGTCCAACGACACCTCGCTCACGGTCAGAAACCAGCCGGTCAACTACACATTCAGCTGCACGTACCGGGCTGCCTACCTGGTCAACAACGCAGTTTTCAGCCAGAGGTAAGCACCGGGTCCTGGTTAGAAGGCCACCGCAGGTACCTTCTTGAGAACGTGTGCATTCTAACCCAATGACTTGCAGCGTTTTTACTAAACCCTTTGCTTTTTCCAGAGTGGCTACAGTTTATGTCAACAACGGGAGTTTAGGCACTTTTAGGTCACAGTTGTCTATGAACGTATTCACGGTGAGTACCTAAACTTCTCTCTCTTCAGTGGCCATCCTTGATCAGCCAAACACATTTCAAATTCTTAGATGCAAAATGTTGCGCTTATCTGTCCAGACCTTGTAAGGAATGACCCATTTCTAAAGCATGTGCCATTTGTTGTGAAAATAGGTTTAACTAACAAATAACCTTTTGGTAATTTTGTAATTAATATTTAAGTTAATGAATTATCTGCCAACAAGGTTTAATAAGAGTTAAAGCATATCTTTGTTACCGCCACCTAAAATTTGCATTAATTTCTATAGAATTCAAAGTTCCTGTATGCCAAAGACTCCCCCTATGTGATTGACACGTCTGAGATTGGCTCTGAGGTTTTCATTGGGATCGAGGCAAAGGGACTGAGCAACAGGTACTCTGTGTTTCATTCTGCAGCCTTTAGATACTGATATATGCCTAACCCTAATCCATGAAATCTATATTGTATAGACATACCTTCCTCCTACATGGTGGAGACACTTTTGATGACTTCTTGACCCATGTTTATCTGAAGTCCTATATGAAAGCCCTATATGCCGCAATTTGTAGACTGTAGTAGGAGATCATTACAATATTTGAGAAATCGGACTTATGCTTGATACCCTGGAAGTGCCCATTGACCAAAATCAGGGTCCACGCTGAGTGCAATGTACCTCCAAAACAACGGGTGAGGGACTCCAGGAGCTCCACGTTCAATACACAGATGATGATTGCAGCAGATGGGGAGGTACATTCCTTAACCTCATCTTCTCATCACACACTGATCCTCCGCGTCGTATACTGTACGCTGCTAACCTCGTCCCCAAGCTATTGCGCACAAAAAGATTCCTCCAGAAGCTGGAGCTTTTTGAATTTCTCAAACGCTTGAAACATCTTTTTCTTGCAATCTAGACCCCACTCTACAACCCACACCCTACCCCACAACCTACCCTACAACAACAAACACATTTTCCCTAAAAGATAAACACATTATTGTTTATAACTGTATTATTAACAGTTGAAAACAAAAACACAAACAAATGAAATAATGCACATAACTTAAAAACAATCTTGTCTGTCTTAATATATAGTATTTTCTCAAGTCACTGGTAGCTAGAGCTGAGCGAGGACTTGACATAAATGAAGGGCTACAATGTAACTTTAACGTTAGCTGGCTAGCCAACATAACTCAGTACCGTAGCAGCTAACATACTATATACTGTAGGTGTGTAACATTAACCATAACAATACTGTCAGGAGTTAGTTAGCATAAATGTCTGGCGAAGATGTCACTTGTGTCACAGTTTAATGATGCTGCAGGGAATTCCGAATCCAATTTTCCCATCACTACATAGTTCCCTGCACAGATTCTGCCTGTGCAGTGTAGGGAATCAAGATTATTCCTAGTATGGATTGGAACACAGCCCACACTGCACACTCAGGAAGTCCTTTCCAATTTTAGTCGCACAATTCAATGGAGCAGGTAAGTGAGGCGGGCAGTAGCGAAACTGATCTATTAGGCTATGTGTTAAGCTCTCGATGACTGTTTTCTCAGAATGAGGTGTAGCATGTTGAAATGTGTCACTTACTGAATACATTTTACTAAACTGTAGGCTCTAAATAGGATGTAGTATGGTTAGTATGTAGTAGATACCTTGAGTAAACAGTAGGCAGTATGAGCTTTCGGACATGGCCTTTGCCATTATTGGATCCCAATGAATCACACGACTGGGGGGGGGGGGGGAGGGGGCTCAGAATCAGATAGTGTGGTGTCAATGACTGTAATTGAATAATTGAAAAAGATACACATGTGCACTCATTCTCAATGGGAATCGCTGTCCACTAACACGGAATGATAGGCTAATGAATATTGATTGTATTCGTGACCTTTCAGTGGGCCCATTCAGTGAGGACCAAGGCGAGAGCAATATGAATATTCATGAACGGTTCACAGGCACAATTCTGATATAAAGTAGTTTTTCTCAAAGCTAGCGACATGACATACTTTATAACTCATACCAGTACCTTCTTAACAACCCAGGCATTGTTAAAGTAGTGGTCGCTAGGCTAAGCCCAATGTTATTAATGAACTATACATCTTTCAGTTGACCAAATGCAACACTATCCCATTGCCTTCCAGTCAAAAAAACACAGCTTTGTCTGCAAAGCGTCTCGCTTCGCATATCCCTCTCTGTGTTTTTTTCCGATATTTGTATTGGGTAAATAAAGGCCAAGTTTGACGCGTTTGTCCACCAGACCTTCCGAACATATCGGGCTGTGTCTGAGAAAGTACACTGCAGACACTGAATAGACCACAAATCGGGCTTAATACACGCATGCACGCACACACACACACACACACACACACACACACACACACACACACACACACACACACACACACACACACACACACACACATACAGACATACATTCAGAACTTAATTCCAAGAATTCCTTGTTCCCACAGATTCAAAGTGGTGATTAGCAACTGCTGGGCGACCCCAACCCCTTACTCAACAGACAAGAAGAGATGGAGTCTCATAATCAACAGGTATTTGAGTGAAATGTCTACATAGACTACCTAGACCGTGATCCATGATCTACAGCTCTTGTGCCTTCTGGATCATCCTCTCCATGTCCATGGGTTTCACCAGGATCAAAAATAAGATGCATAATCAAGGTTGTTCGAAGACACTAAAACATGCAGATGTGTAGGTATTTCTGAATAACCCTATGAATTAAATAATTCAAAAATGAACTTAATCAATAAATGTCTGTTGTTCAAAGCTGTTCATCCGACAACACTGTGACCATTTTCGAGAACGCCAAAGACAGCCGCTCCATGTTCAAGTTCAACTCCTTTCGCTTCCAGCGCCAGGAGAAGGTCTCCACTGTCTGGCTTCACTGTGAGGTCCAGGTTTGTGACGGGGAAAGGCTCCTTTGTCTGCCCGTAAGTTAAGTATGATAATCTTTAGCTTTCTATCCATGTCCTGAACTTGCTTGTGGTCCAATTCAAAATCCCCAGTCATTTTTCCGATAGTGTTTTTTTTTCAAATAGCTAACACAAGCTTTGTGAAACATGTACAGTAGTAGGCCCACTGCTTCTTGATTGTTTTCTTGTTAGATAATTTTTTTACATGACTTGGAAGCAAGTTCCACAAACAACATTTTTATGGCATGCTTCGGAGCCCTATACATACGTAGAGCTTTAACTTATACATAATCAACACCTGATGCATGTTGGAGACGTGCACTGTCTGGAACCTTGTTAATATTTAGAGTTCCCACTGCTGTTCCCACTGCTGTCAGGACTGCAGAGTCACTACCTATCTTCCACCGTAGATTGAAGACCCATCTCTTCAGGCTACATCTTAACTGTCCCTCCTAAAGACCTCTTCATCTCCACTACCCCCCAGTACAGTTTTTCTACTGTAAATAAAAAAAGAATAAAAAAAGAAGTAATTCTTCCTTCTTCTAGCATTGTGATTGCCAATAGCCCCTGGTCCTAGCATAGGTTACTTTTTCTTATGATGACTGATGGATAGATGTTTCACTTACTTAGACAAATGTATTTGTTGTAAGTTGCTTTGGATAAAGGCATCTGCCAAATGCCATAAATGTAAATGTAAATGTAGAGCATTCCACCAGTCCCATTGTTTTACTTGTCTTAAAATCTGCATGCTCTGGTCTCCTGGGTTTCAACGTCATAAAATAATGCATGTATCAAGATTTGACTGTACAGAACTTGGATGAGCAAAGAGATGATTACATCTTATCTTTTCAAGACGCCGTGTACTGCAAGAAGTCTCCCATCAAAAACAGAACCAAGTGGGGGTATCCTCACTACTGAGTTTCAAATTAAAGGTAAGGTTTAGCACAAGCCAAATAGGTTTAGCATGTGATGTACTGTATACTGTTTTTTTGGTTGACATTTTTACTGTGTTTCTTATGGGTATTACTGTGTCTCACACAGCTAATGGGTCCTCCAATAATGGACACATCACAGGTAACCATCTAAGCCGATCCCATGGAGTAATGGTATCAAGAATCATTCTTGCCAAGATCTCCCTTGCAAAACAGATTAAAGGCCCATTCCCTCTTGGGTTGACTACTATAACTATAATGATAAACTATAAATAGGTGCCATGCTTTCACATGAAGTAACGTCTTATCGTACAACTCAAACAGCAGTAAATTAAAAAATTGCTCTGAAAGCAATCCAAACGATACATACGTATTATACAAACGATACGTTATCATTTGCCCTCATTTTCTAGTTGTCGTTGTAGTGGGAACACTATAGCTAATGTTAACTAGACGTTTTTTTTTATATAGTGACAAGTGGGAATGGGCCCTAAATATAAATGAGACTGACGTGGATAACGTTGATATTTATTAAGTTATCATACAATGGATTTCTTGTCCAAAAAAAAGTTAATGACATTTTATAATCTCACATGAATAGAATGCTTAGGGTGTATAGTTTGCACTGTCTATGTAGCTATGTTTCACATGTAGCTAATGCATTTCCTGTTTTTCTCCTTTCTCTATGACAGGCTTGTCCCTATGTATGCTGTTCATAGTCATACTAAACACACTGTTGGGTTGTGTGAATTTGTCAAGATTGTAGAAATCATCATTGCTTTACTTTTCAAGTAAAACTGCCTTTTAGTGGATATGCACTTGCAACAACATAGACATGTTATACAGAAATTGTATGTTATTACACATACTTTAGAAACACATGTACACATGGGGTATGCACTGTACATAAATAAACACAATCGCACACATACACGATCACTCACTCAATCACACACAGAGGGGTGAATTCACTAAGAATGAATTGCGAGTGCAGATTGCCTTATCTGTTGCGCCTCATCTGCAGACACTATCTGCAACGTTTTAACGACTGATTCACGTGGTATTATGTGTATTGATGCAAATGAAGTTTGTGCACAACCACACCCAAACAATTTGAGCCGCGGATTAAATGAACCGCATGGAAATGACAACTCCTGGAGTCAGGGTTTGATATGTGGTCTACGTGTGTAATCACCAAACTGGTGTTGAAGTTCAGGTGAATGTAGGCCTAATTTAACCAACACACATGCAGCACCCATAGCCTTAACTATTTTCTTTCCTATTCATTGCGGTGATCTAGTAGGTGTAATAGCGTGTGTAATAGCCCTCTCCTGCATGCGTAATTTGTCTTGGACTATGACAGCTTCCATGGCATGTTTAGGCCGACACCGCAATAGATAGACCGAAGTCTGTACCCACAGATGGCTGTATCTGACGATATCAATGGTGGAGCAAAGCAGAGCCCATGCATTAGGCAAGAGTGAATAGATAGACCATGATATATGCACCGCCAGCTTTTAGAAGTAAGAGCACCATGTTATTGCTATTTCCTCAGCAGCACAGTTACTGTAGGTTTGTTTTTCATCCAATGCGGGTTGTTTGTGAATGAGACGCAATTTGTTCTGGTTATTACAATGGTTTAACAGGCACCATGCAAAAGCCTGGCAGTCCTTATGTGAATTCACCCCAGAGTGTCTACCGGTTCTCAGGGAGTGTATGTATTCATTCCTCTATAACATCCAGGCTGTAAAGTTACAGTGGTGCTTCACTCAATACAATAAAGTACAGTTATTGAAGCATTGAGATTCTCTCCTGATCTATAGTTTGTGCTTATACAACTCTGACAATATATACACTTGTAATATGTGACTCAAACATCTTGTTTCACAAAAATTAAAAGATTGACCTTAATTGGTCTTTGAGTTCCACTTCCTTTGTATGACCAATTGATTGTATCCTTGTTGTTGTCTCTACATAATTTACTGTAACTCTGCTTCATTCAAGCCTGGTATGACAACAATAAGACACTTTTGGAAATAACTGTTATTTTCAATTGTTACCTTGTTACTTTTTTTTTTATATATATATATATATATACAGTACCAGTCAAAAGTTTGGACACACCTTGCCAAGAGTGTGCAAAGCTGTCATCAAAGCAAAAGGTGGCTACTTTGAAGAATCTAAAAATATAAAACATATTCTGGTTTGTTTAACACTTTTTTGTTTACTGCATAATTCTATATGTTCCTTCATAGTTTTGATGTCTTCAATATTAATCTACAATGTAGAAAATAATAAAAATAAAGAAAAACCATTAAATGAGAAGGTGTGTCCAAACTTTTGACTGGTACTGTATAACCTTTATTTTAGCAGGGAGTCCCATTGACCAAGGTCTCTTTTTACAACAATACATAATACACATACACAATTACAACATAATACACACAGTTTACAACAATACATAATACACATACACAATTACAACATAATAAAACACAATCAAGAAAAACAAAACTTTTTGATCAAAACTGCTCTAGCACCACCAGAGTAACCAACTGAAACGTTCTCTGCAGATGTTCCAGCAGTGAGGTGCACCACAACTAAAGGCGGATTTACCCAATTCAGTGGAGACCCGAGGAACCTCAACAGTTCCAAAAAGCTGGGAGTTTATGCAGTAAGGCGTTATACACAAAAAGGGAGTAATGAAGGATCTATGGGACTTTAACAAGGTCCAGCTACCTTTTTGATAAAGTATGCAATGATGAGTATTAAAACGATCACCTGTGATAAAGAGATGGGCGCTATGGTAGATGACATCCAAAGGTTTAAGAGTAGTGGCTGCTGTACTTTGGTAGATGGCATCACCATAATCAAGCACTGGCATGAAGGCTGATTGCACAATCTGTCTACAGTCTGCTGTTCAGGGAAAGACAAGATCTATTCTATCTATTCTATTTAAGCCCACCTTAAATCTTAGCTTTTTAACAAGTCTTTGTCAAACCAAATGCCCAGGTATTTATAAGCGGGGACAATGGGGGCACCACCTACATATTCAACAGTGTCATCGGCATATAGATGCAGGTTACAATTATTTTCAGATAATCCAATATTGTTGACGTAAATAGTAAAAAGAACCGGACCAAGAATTTATCCTTGTGGAACACCCTTTTTTATGTCCAGAAAACCTGTACGCATGGGGCAAACATCACAAGTACAAAATTGTTGAAATGAAAACAAAGATTTGCTAGGAGTTGACTGATCTCCCATCGAGCCAACTGGGCGCTGGGTGATCGGAGAAAAGTCGACCGTCTGACCAGGATCAGCCAAACCACCATTTCTTTCAAATAAAAAGCCTGCCGAGATAAAATACTGGTTAAAAGCATTACTTATCTCAATGTAATGAGGCCAAAGTCTGACAAAACTTATTTAGGTAGGGATGAAGAGGAATTTCCACACATTAGGGCGTTCATTGTTTTCCAAAATGTTGTAGGATCACCAGCAGAATCTGAGACAGCACTTAGGAAGTAGCTTGATTTAGAAAGTTCTGTGGAATACCAAGGATTAGGCTGTGTTGGTTTTGAGATTAACTGTGATAGTTGTAAACCATTGCATAGGTGTCTGATTTCATCTGATTTCATCGTTGTTTGAGACAACCAGTCTAGACTAAAATCACCTATTATTACTACTTCAGAATGTAAATAGGAGGATAGAAGTGCAACTAAGTTATCAAGGGTACTGTACAGGGTTATCAAGGGTACTGGGTGATACACTCCTATCACAAACACACACTGAGGGCCAAACATTCATATTGATTTGGTACAGTGGAGGACAGAACAGATGCTGTAAAACAGTTTTTGTTTTTTTAAGTGATAAAAAGAAGAACTGGTGGAAAAGTAGCTACCATTAGCGTTGAGTAATGTGTTGCTGATGGACCATTGCTGTGCTCATCAGGACAGTACATCAGGTTATTATTTGGGGTTAAAGTCATTCAAAATGAGTAGTGTGTTGCTCTTGGTATTTTAGTGGTCTCTGTGGTGCGGATTGTGGTCATAGATCATCTTCCCCTCTCTTTGCTTTCTGGGTCTTTGGATGTTTCTGGTTTGACATAAGAGTGAGACAACCAAGATTATAAAAGAAAAGATCAGGATTAAAGCATACACTTTTTTAGTTTTTAGTTTTAGTCCTGTGCTTACATCAAATTGAGCACATCAAAAGAACAAACCTAGGCATATTATGTGAGATATTGTGAGTGATGATAAGAGAATAACAATTGCAACAACAGCTGCAAGAACCAAGCCCATTTTTAAAGGGATTCACCCTAAAATTATAATTTCTTACACTTTCACAATCTAGTGAAGATGTGAGCTAAGGCCTCAGTGAGAAGTTTGACCACTCAGTCCAGTCTGCTAAATGGCACCATTGGCGGAAACAACAGGAGAACATCCAAATAAAAAATAAAAATGTGCCTTTCACTTATCTAAAATCATGTTCAAATGTCAAGTTAACAAGAAAACAATGAAATTGCTGAGAACATGCATTTTGAATCAATGACAAATTTTGCCCAATGATTTTAACAATTCATATTGACTTAACCTCGTCCCCAGGCTATTGTTGCACACAGTGCAGATACACCTCAGTGGGAGTAGCCATAGAATTCTATGGAAGTGAACCTACTGACTAAAGTATTTTTCATCATTTAATATGAGCAAATCACACTACAGTGATGCATGGTTCCAAATGGAGGCAGAACCTGGGCAGGAACATGAGGTGCTCT
The DNA here is from genome assembly GCF_951799395.1 of Argentina silus. Classification (NCBI taxonomy): domain Eukaryota; kingdom Metazoa; phylum Chordata; class Actinopteri; order Argentiniformes; family Argentinidae; genus Argentina; species Argentina silus. Next base: position 12,108,096 of record NC_139670.1, on the reverse strand, counting down.
AGCAAAAACATTCCCCCATGGCTCAAAAGACAAAAAATTGGGCTTGAGTTATTGTCAAATTCAGGTTCAGGCTTTCTCGATGTCACAAATGAAGATCCTGATTCAACACCTGCTGCTAATTCAAGCCAGACATGAGTAGCGCTGAACGACACTGATTTCAATGCAGAAAGTCCATGCCACATTTTCATTGTTGCCAAAATCAATGAACATCAGCTAATTTAACTTGCTTGAATCCAGCTTGAAAAACCAACATGATGCTTCACCATGCTTCACAATGCCTAAGAAACATCTTATTTAATAAAAAGTTAATGTGATAAGTGTCAAATGCATTTGTATGTTAGTTTACACTGTCCTCCTACATTGGTATCAGTGATAATTTTTATGTTGTTTTAGCTAATGTTAATGATAATGTTCGATATATTTTTTTTTTATCAGTTATCTTTTGTGCAATAAGCCTCTGATATGGCAATTCATTAAATGCTGCAATTATTTGCGAGAGGGGGAAAGATTTTATGCCCTGGAGCAGGTTAGAGTTTCAGGATAAGTTGCTATATGAATCTACCTGGCTAAAGGGTGAGCCACCTTTGTGACATGGGTTATCCTGAGTTGGAGCTAAATTTGATCAAAGTTTAGCTACTTGCTTTGTAGCATACCCCTCAGGTGATGTCATTTTATTGATAGGTAACTCTGAAGCACTGATTTCATAATTGTACCTGTGCTCCGTGCTCCCACTCTCATGGGACCATGGGAGAACATGAATCAGAATACAGCTATAGACATTGCAATGAGCTGAAAAGATGACAGATTAAATGATGCTTGTACTGACCTGTGGGTGAGAGATTGGGGAGAGTTGTGTACTAGAAGAGGAGGGTTGAAGCCCTGTTTGTTCATCAGCCAGAAGGTCTTTTGACTGCCTTTTCCCTGAATGGACACACACACACACACACACACACACACACACACACACACACACACACACACACACACACACACACACACACACACACACACACACACACACACGTACACACTGCTTTGTTGTTTGAATTACAGATTGCACCTTTAAAGCAAAAACATAATTTCAGACTGAAAATGACATTACATTGCTGTAAAATATACTACATTCTAAGAATAAAAACAAACAACAGTGCATTAAACCTTTATCTCAATATCTCCTCTCTCCTCCAGCTCAAAGCATCCAATCTGGGTAAGGATATCAGCAGTGCTCTGGGATATGTGAATCTTCAGGGCTGCAGAGATACAGATCAAATCAGTAAGAGGAAAAATCTAATGCAACACGATAATGGGAGAAGAAGTGTGCACGTGGCAGTATTTGATAACCCTTTTCACTATTATGTCACAGTGTAAACAGAATGATTTTAAGAGGGGTAAGTTAAAGTAAACAATGCCCAGGCTACTAAAATAAGATGTAACCTACGCAGGCTGTTACTCTCCATCCTTGAAGCAGTGTTCACCGTGTCCCCAAAAAGACAGTAGCGAGGCATAGTGGTACCCACCACTCCAGCAACCACTGGACCTAAACGTACGCACGCACACACGCACGCACACACACACACACACACACACACACACACGCACCACATGCCATGTTAATTGATGATATTATGACATAACATTATAAGATACTGATCTGACATAATATTACTATACATACTGTATGCAATATATTTCTGGAAGTGTATGTGTTTACACAATTTGTCAATCAATATCAAGGCAATGTTATTTAGCCACAGTACATCAAATTATGTTGTGCATACCCTATAAAGCCACAAGATCTGTACAATAGATCTAATATGTTCATACTAACCTGAGTTGATACCGATGCGGAGTGCCAAGCTCTCTTTGGGCAGATGGCGGATCTTAAAGACTTTGATGGCACAGAGGAAGTGCAGAGCCATGGTGGCGATCTCCTCTGCATGCTTTGTACCGTTACTGATGGGCAGCCCGCTGGCTACCATGTACGCATCCCCTATAGTCTCCACCTGACACAGTGTACATAATATGCAGGGACCACCCTGTATTATTTACATAACATGTACAATATAACATGTACAATATATGTACAATACCTACCAAACATACATGAACAAGCACAAGGCATCCAGTGACTAAGTCTACACATAAGTTGGCTTCATTCTTTCTCCTACACCCCTAGGTATTCTAGGTTTTATGCACCAACCAGCCTTTTTAAGAAACTAAGCTTGGAGATTGTGATGGCTTGTCATTAAAAGTTTACTGTGTAATAGTTTACCTTGTAGACGTCGTAGAGCTTTATGATTTCGTCGAATAGGCTGTAGAGGTCGTTAAGGACCGTTACCACCTCCAAGGCGGAGCTGACGGAGCACATTGTCGTGAAGCCCACGATGTCAGAGAAGAAGATGGTCACCACGTCGTAACCTTGTGGCTCCACCGACTTCCCAGCCATCAGCTGGTCCGCGATGTACCTGTCAAGTCATGGGAGTCATTGAAGTTACAGGCCAGGACTGATAAATTATCATCAAGTACGTGCATACTGTGTTTAAAGCGATGCTTCTGGCATTATTGATGCACCAGTAATACACCACCGCCACAGGGAAAAACTAATAAAATCTTTTGGAGGTCTGGGGATTTTTAAATTAGCAGTTCTGGCTTGGATTGAACTGGACTGAGCGATGGGAGAATGTGCCCGCAATTTCATTGGATGTTACATTCCAAGATCCCTCCCCCACATGCCCGTAGAATGGCTGTTTGCTGTTATGTGCGTCGTCTTCTCTGACCGGGTAGGACTATTTTGCAGAGAGTTGTTGCCGATGCTATTTTGCCACATTGAAGAAAATGGAAGAACTGAATTCTGTTTTTTGGAGCTCTGTCCAAGCACAGTATATTTGATTGGTTTAATGTGTTGCGAGGCGTCACTCCTTTCAAACAGGTTTCCACCCCTTTGGAGCTACTTTCTGCAAAGGATTTCCCCAGGCTTTCCAACCTAAGCAAGTCTCCACCCACCTACCTTTTTGCCTTAACCACTTGCGATGCCCCTTCCATTCCGCCCTGCCCTATGTTTGCAACCCGACTTGCACGAAATGAAAACATGGAGTTAGCTTATATATGTTTTCGATGCTATCATTTCACAGGTGAGCAGTGTTAATCTTCCTCCATTTGAAGCATCTCCTCAACTCTCTATTCGTCAATAGAAGATGTGATGGTGGTAAAAATTAACCTGAATTAACTGCCTCCTAACCCTACTTACATTACGGTTCCAGGTCAGACTCTCCATTTGACTGGAGAGTCTGACTTAGTGAGACTAAAGTTTTCTGTGTAACCTGAGAATACAATTATAGGGAATGTTGTATTATTTAAAATTTGGAACAACACAATTGAATGTTGTGTTCCAAAACCTTTTTTGAATGTTTTTTTTTAATAATGTTCTGAGAACATTCTCTGTTTGCTGGGATGAGTGCTTCAGGGTATAATGTCAGTCTTACCTTGGTAACATGCTGGAGAGAAGCTTGTCTGCTTTGGTCTTCTCTGCTATAAGCTGATTGGTCCTATCTTCAACCACCTCCTCTAGGTGATTTGCATATTTCTCCAGCTTATTTACCATGTTGTCGAGGATATTAGCATGACTGAAACGTTAGAAGTTGATTATTTACTAGTCTGTTCTTTCTGTCATTGCTGGAAAAGAAGAGGTCAACATAGTCAAAACAATAGGCTGACGGTCTCTCTGTGATTGACCGGTCTGGATGGGTCTCTTAATAATTTACCTGCCAAGTTAGTCTATCCTGATTCATTTGGCCTGGTCGCCCCTGTAACTGGGATGGTCTCTTTAACTGGCTGTGTAGAATGGTCTCTACCTGATTGACCTGTTTTGGCTGGTCTCTCCCTGTCTGGGCTGGTCTCTCCCTATCAGACCTGTCTGGGCTGTTCTCTATGTGTCTTGATTAGTGTGCTCTTAACCTATCTAACTGGAATAAACAATCAAACAAGGTGAAGTTTTCCAAATCCTTTATAGTTTGTTATCTAGCTAACGCTTACCACGTTTGCCCAAGCATAGCTTGGAGAAACGGAGATATACACATGCTGCACATACGCTCAATCCCTCCCTTTAACTAATCAGTCTAGGCAGGTCTCTCCTCTCCAACTCACTTGACAGGTTTATCCTCCGTCATTGACAATTCTAGCCTGAGTGGTCTGAGCTGGTCGCTTTCTGACTGACCTGTCTGGGCAAGTCTCCTTCAACCCTCTCCTGATGGAGTAGAAGGGGGGTCTGTGGTCAGGGTTCTCACTCCAGCAGGCCTTCATTAGAGTGATGAGCCCCTCGTCACACATATGGACAGACAGTGTTGGCCTGAGGGGCTCTCCTAAGAGACGGTCCCGCAATTGTTTGATAATCTCTGGAAAGAAAGCAGTGAAACACAGCTTACAATACAATACACATTGCATAGGCAGCATGCAATACAAGGTGCAATATATGAGATATATTTTATGTGTATGAATTCAGTGCACAGTACATGTTTACAGCTGTAGATTTTAATTGTTTATACAGCAGCACTGTGTGTCCATGTTCGGGACAGTCAAGGGCAGTCATTCAGTCATTCAAACCTGAATCGATCAATAAATCACTGTGGTCACCTTTTGGCTCCAGGTGCATGTCATGGTATGGGCCCACCTCTGAGCTACAGATCAGCTCACGCATGATGATGGCAAAGCTGAAGACATCCCCCTTGGGTGTGCCATTGAATGGGTGATGGGCTTGCCTTAGAAGTTCTGGCGCCGTCCAGTACAACTCTACAACACAGTGGCAAGGGCTGTTGGTTTGATAGTCTTATGAAATCTGAATAACTTAAAATGGCCCATTGTACTTGAACAGACTGATTCAGGAAGTATGAATGCATAGATGGTGGAGGGGCTACAGTATATGTTTTTTTTACTTCATGTCAGTGGTGGCCAGCGCAGTGCTGTACATGGTGGTATGCTGGGGGGGCAGCATCAAGGAAGGTGACACCAAGAGACTGAAAAAGCTTATTAGGAAAGCTGGTTCTGTGGACGATGTGGCCAATAGGAGGATGAGAAACTTCTGGCCATCATGGACAATCCCTCCCATCCCCTACATGACACTGTGGCAGAGCAGAGAAGCTCCTTTAGCAGCAGATTATTACAACCACGTTGCACTAAGGAGCGCTATAGGAGGTCTTTTCTGCCTGCTCCAATAAGACTATAGAACTCCTCCTCTGGCTGGCTTGATCGGGGTGATCAGAGTCAGGCAGGGGGATGTTAAATCATACTGGACTGTTCTACTGTATATAGATGTATATTTTAGTTTATTATTTTATTTTTCTATTGTCACTTTATTTAGTTTATTTGATGTGAGCTTCTGTAACACCTTAATTTCCCCTCGGGGATCAATAAAGTACCTATCTATCTATCTATCTATCTATCTATCTATCTATCTATCTATCTATCTAGCTAGCTATCTGTCAGTCTATCTACCCATAGAGTTATATCCCAAGAAAAGGCAAATGCTATCTTTCCCATTCATTGCATCTGTGACAGCATCAGGAGTGCCATGTTGTTAATAAGGGGGGGACTTCCTACTAGCTGGGAATGCATCAGCCAATTAGATCAATGCATGGTCTTCTTTTTTAATAGGTTTATCTATAGATTGTAAATGGCTTCCAGGGGTATGACACTATCACAGGAAGCACAAACCCACCACGGTAACATCTTGCATATCATTCAGATGTATCACAATAATCTTCATTGAACAGGAACCACCCAAGTTTGTGGTGACCCAACAGTATCATCAGTGTGGGCATTTAATTTATTAGCACATCAAGGACACTTTCATCCATCTCGTGGCTAAATGACAATAGAACTTGAAACATTTGAACGGGAGTCACAACAAATATGATGTCTTTACTGGATTTGCCCTCAGGTCTCCCTCATAAAAAATTGCCCTCAACAGGATGTATTGGAAAAATAACTTTTGCTGACCTTCATATTTGGGGTTCTCCAGAGGGGCAAGTTTGTGTTTGGTCCCATATTTGAACTCCCACAGGCCAAAACCAGAGAGTTTGACCTGGAGTCTGCTGTCCACCAGACATGTGTTTGGCTTCAGGTTGCCATGGGACTTCAGGCTACTCTTGTGAATGAACTCCATGCCCTGTTGAATCAATGGAGTCAAAACCATACCCAGCAATACATTACTCCGGTAACAATTTACTGTAAAACGGCTTTTAAGGAGTGTAGAAGTTCCCAGCAAGGAGCAAGAGTGCAAAATTAACAGACATTTAGCTGATACTTAAGTGCCATTTCAAAATAGGAAACCAGCTAAGGAATCTGTCTGGTCATTCTTAGATGGGTCTCTAGTCCAAACAGATTATTACTTACATTGACAATGTCATAAGCGAAGGACAGTTTAAACATCCACTCCAGCTCAATGTCAGTGCATCTCAGAACATCCTGAAGTCAAATAACAATAATAGAGGATTAATATTCTTTCTTCACAACTTATTTAACCCTATCTGTCTGTCTGTCTATTGTATATCTACATAGTACTGTACTCTACTTCCCAGATTTGTGCTTTCTTTGCCACAAAAGCTATGAATGTCAATCCCATGTGGTTACCTTCAGGCTGCCTTTCTTGCAGTATTGCATGATCATACAGATGTTTGGGGGCTCAACGCAAACCCCAAAGAACTGCACCAAATTCTCATGCTTCATCTCTCTCATCTGTTTTAGAGGGAAGAAGAGAGTCACCAGAGCACAGAGTCATAAGAGTCACCAGATTACAGAAATAATAATATCAAATGATAACACTTTACAATGAGGGTAAATGAATTAACATGAACTGATTTAGTCGGTAAAGTCAGACTGAAATTACTTTTTGTTATGCATGTATGTTTGTTGCATAACAAATGTTGCAAAACCTCAAGTTTAAACTAAATTAATTCAATGTAGATAATTAAATCAGCTTTTATGAATGTATAGATTTTCACCAGCTCAGAAGTCTCAGGATCCGATCTGGCTGTTACTGACAGGTAGCTAGTTACTCATGACGATGCTAAAGTAAATATTTACTGTTCAAGAAGGGCATGTCACATTTCATAGTTTAGTTAATGATGACTAAGTTAATTAGGTACCAAGTTAATGACTAAGAATAATTCATAATGTCACTGCTATTAATTATATTACAAGGGACCACCAAGTGAGGTGGATCACCCTTTCAGTCACACTTGACATCCTTGTAAACAAATAGTCCAACATACTGTAACTCTCAAGCACATCTTGTAGAACTTTACTTGAAAATAAAACTTTCAAATAGTGGTAAAACCTCAAAAAACTACATCATTCGGCAATCCCCAGAATGCTCTGTGGCTATATTTGCATAATTACATTATTATAAACCATTTGTTCATGTATTTGTTAACTATTACCTAAGTCCACATACGTGTTGTCAGTTTGTTGTTAAAATATCTGTTCATCATTAACTAATGTTAACTACTACTATACATTAGTTTAGTGTACATACGTTAATTCATGTACACTTATTGCAAAGTGTTACCCTTTACCATATTGAGCTCTGTGACGATGGATGGTTTCCGTAAATCACTGAGAGTTTGGTTTCCCATGTATTTGATGGCCACCTGATTGCCCTGACCAAAACAAAAGTTATATTAGGTACAGTGGCAGGTTTATGGTAATGGCCAGAACATTATTTCAAATGCAATGTCTGAAAAGCTGGTTGAGGCTTAAAGCCACAGTGATATTTTCAGTCCCCATGATAATGATAAATATTACATACACAATACTTTAGTGAGAATGTAACAACAGTTTTACTTAATTATAGCCAAAGTAGTAAGGATGTATTACTCCATTGTTAATGTTTTGGTTGTCATAGGAGACTTTGTTTTACAAATGATGTACAGCTTCTAATCATGTGTAGCTTCCAATCAAAGTAATGCTGCAATAATGGAATATCATCGAATGTCAAGTGCCATTTCTTAAAATGCATTTGGTCTTTGTTTATGTCTTGTTGGTGGTCTGGCATGATGATTTTGTGTAGGTATAAGTTATATTTTTTGAAATACTGATGGTTCTAAAACATTTTAAATCAGTGTTTTTGGTAGACAGACACCTAATGATGTCGATAGTGTAGATTTGTCACTGTACCTGGTAGAGACCTATAGTGGAAAAGACTTGCTCTTTCCCTGCATTATCCTTCAGGCCATAGCTGTGGGAGGAGAAGATGGTTTGAGAGCCTCCACTTCCACTCTTACTGGCTGTCGTGCTCACAGACAGTGTCTGCACCCCCTGGAGGTTACACATACAGGACACTTGTTTGTTATTCATACACATTTAGGGAGGGTCTAAACATTGTCTGTTCAGATGTAACAAATGCAGATTGGTGTGTATACTGTGTGTGTGTGTGTGTGTGTGTGTGTGTGTGTGTGTGTGTGTGTGTGTGTGTGTGTGTGTGTGTGTGTGTGTGTGCACGCGCACATGTGTGCGTGCACATTTTGGAAGAATTATGTATGTGTACACATTTGTGCATGTTTTCATGTATGTGCTTGCATCTAGTTGTGACTTGTGAGGGACCTCTGGTGGCCCACTAGTCATATTTTATTGTATTGTCTTACTTTGGGCTCCTTGATAATGGAGATGTCACTGTAGTTGATGAGCCACCAGCAAGAGCCATCCAGCCGTGTCTGCAGCCGAACTTTCTGCAGCAGGAGGATCCCAATCCCCACCAAAGCTGACACACCGATGACAGGAAAAGCCACCAACAAGATCACCAAGGATACATCTGTTTCAAAAAGACCAGGCAGCAAATCCACAATTTCATAGTTATGGTGCTGTACAAACATCTATACATTTACAGTGCCCTGCGTAAGTAATGAGAGAGTGAAGCAGTTTTTGTTCTTTTGGCTCTACATTCTAAACCAAACAATTATGAGGTTTAAAGTAGAGATTCTCAGGTTTTATTTGATGGTATTTGTGTACGTATTGGTTTCACCATTCAGAAATTACAACACTTTTTATGTATAGTCCCCCTGTTTTAGGGTACCCAAAAGTAATGGGACAATTGGCTTGTCAGGTGTTTCTGGTTTGTCAGGTGTGTTCCGTCACATCATTTGTGCAGTCATAAGCTGTCAATGTCTAGTATTGATTCTAGGCTTTGCATTTGCCTTCAGAGTTTGCTATTGGTGTCTGTCAACATGACGACCGAAGAGGTGTCAATGAAAGTCAAGGAAGCCATTATTAGGCTGAAAAACTGGGCCAGAATGATTGCAAGAGTTAGGAATTGCAACCATTTTTATACACAGTCCCCCATATTCAGGGGCTCAAATGTAATTGGACAAATTAACATAATCATAAATAAAATCCTTTGCAGGCAATGACTGCTTGATGTCTGGAACCCATGGACATCACCAAATGCTGGGTTTCCTCCTTTGTGATGCTTTGCCAGGCCTTTTCTGCAGCTGTCTTCAGTTGTTGTTTGTTCGTGGGTCTTTCTGCCTTTAGTTTTTTGTCTTCAGCAAGTGAAATGCATGCTAGATTGGGTTGAGATCAGGTGATTGACTCGGTCATTGCAGAATATTCCACTTCTTTGCCTTAAAAAACTCCTGGGTTGCTTTCGCAGTATGTTTTGGGTCATTGTCCATCTGTACTGTGAAGCGCCGTCCAATCAACTTTGCTGAATTTGGCTGAATCTGAGCAGACAGTATATCCCTAAACACTTCAGAATTCATCCAGCTGCTTCTGTCTTCTGTCACATCATCAATAAACACTAGTGACCCAGTGCCATTGGAAGCCATGCATGCCCATGCCATCACACTGCCTCCACCGGGTTTTATAGATGATGTGGTATGCTTCGGATCATAAGCAGTTCCAAGCCTTCTCCATACTTTTTTCTTCCCTTCATTCTGGTACAGATTGATCTTAGTTTCATCTGTCCAAAGAATGCTCTTCCAGAACTGGGCTGGCTTTTTTAGACGTTTTTTGGCAAAGTCTAATCTGGCCTTTCTATTCTTGAGGCTTATGAATGGTTTGCACCTTGTGGTGAACCCTTTGCATTTGCTCTTGTGAAGTCTTCTCTTTATGGTAGACTTGGATAATGATATGCCTACCTCCTGGAGTGTGTTCTTCACTTGGCTGGATGTTGTGAAGGGGTTTTTCTTTACCATGTGAAGGATCCTGCGTTCATCCACCACTGTTGTCTTCCGTGGATGTCCAGGCCTTTTTGTGTTGCCGAGCTCACCAGTGCATTCTTTTTTTCTTTCATTCTTTTTGATTTGGCCACTCCTAATATTGCCGCTATGTCTCTGCTAGATTTTTTTTGTTTTTGCAGCCTAAGGATGGCCTGTTTCACTTGCATTGAGAGCTCCTTTGACCGTATGTTGTGTGTTCACAGCAACAGCTTCCAAATGCAAATGCCACACTTGGAATCAACTCAGACCTTTTACCTGCTTAATTGATAAAAAAATAACAAAAGAATAGCCCACAAATGTCCATGAAACAGCTTTTGAGTCAATTGTCCAATTACTTTTGGTCCCTTGAAAAAGGGGGGGCTACATATAAAAGAACTGTAATTCCTAAACCCTTCCTCCAATTTGGATGTGAATACCCTCAAATTAAAATTGGGAGTCTGCACTTTAAGTCCATATTCATTATATAACTATAACTTGAATATGTTTTGGTAAACAGCTAAAATAACAAACATTGTGTCAGAGTCCAAGTATATATGGACCTAACTGTATATTATTCTTTTAGGTAAGGTATCTGTTTTCTGAATAATGATAGCTTTTCAACTTTAACTTATAAATGAATAAAGGGGCCCCTCTGACAAGGGGCGTGGCAGGCAAACCAAAAAGTGAGATTTACCATTGTATAGCCATTCACAGAGCTGGTTGTTGAAGCCACAGTCTGGGGTATCACTGGGTTTTCCCTTGGGCCACACGACCGATGCAAACTTTGAGGTTGGCCTACATTGGAACAAATTGACTTCTAAATAACACGTTTGCGTTGGTTCTCAGTAGATGTTGACAAAATGGAGATAATGGATACTTTCTAGTACTGGTAGATTTCAACACAACTGGTAACTAGTGCCGAAAGGTATATGCAACAGGCAAAGGTATACTGTATGTCACACTGCTGCAAACAGTATTGCTCACAGGAGTCTCAAACCTGCGTCCTTTGTATTGCCAACACACGTTACCGTCACCAAAAAACTCAATGTTTACCATCCAGACCTGCTTACATATAGTAGTATCATCAATTTACTTGTGTACATTAATTTTCCTAGCCTTGTGCCATGTGACAATCAAAGCCATTGCATCATCCTCACTGCAAAAATTACTGAAGTGTGAACATTCTGAGGACAAAACTGAAGTCATCTATATTTCTGTAGCAGGGGTCAAATCTACTTTTATAATAAATTAGCTTAAGTTTGAAATGTCAGAACAGTTTTTCAAAATATTTTCAAATATGCTCATAGACCATAGATAATAAATATGAATAATGGTTAACTTCAGCTACTATTCAAAGTGAGAACATCTAGAAGTAAATGCACTGTGTTATAATGATAATTGTGCATGGAATCCATGAAAAAGTTTCATGGCTGGTAAAACCATGTGCGTCACCTCATAGATTTTGTGTGGCTCTCATAATGGAGGATAGGCACAAATTTGATGGTGTCATCAGTATGCTGCATATTATAAATGGAGTAGTCCAAGTTCCTCTCCCCCTCCTCATCGAAGTGGACCAATCCAGAGGCTCCTGCAAATGGACAGATCACCACATACAAAGTCTGTGAGGCTCCAAATGGTTGCAATGTTCAATAAATAAATATAGAGGTATATATATATATATATATATATATATATATATATATACACAGTACCGGTATGGACACAAACTTGCCAAGAGTGTGCAAAGCTGTCATCAAAGCAAAAGGTGGCATACTCCGACTTTTCACGTTAATACACACATCCAGACCAGTTGCAGAACCTTTTACACAGCCGAGCACCCCTCGACTAGACAAGAGTATAGATACCTGTAGGCTGGCTAGTTGGTTTTGTAACACAATGCAGACTAGTTGTAAATGCAAAGCTTATCCTTGAGGCACCTCTGCCTGTACTTCCACAGTCCTGAAACTTCCACAGCTTCCCTTCCACCCATGCAGTGAGAGAAAAGTTGTACTGTACATGTACTCCAATGATGAAGACACACATCTCATTGAAAACTCAACTCACAGCAGCCTCCATTTTTTCCTTTATGTGCACTTTATATCCTTTATGTAAACTACTTTAAACGCCGGATGCCAAATTTCATCACCATCATCATCATCATCATGGTTGGATTGCACTGTGGTGGTAGGGATGACTATTACCATAGAATCGGATGTTGTTCTTGTTCTTCAGTCTCTTGAGCAGCTCCCGCCCGTCTTTGGGGTCTTTGCCGTCCTTCAGGACCTCTTTCAGACCCATGGCGTAAAGCAGGACCGCGTCGTGCAGGTAGGCAGAGTACAGACTGACCTGGAGATCACAGCAGGATCCAATGCTTTAACATAGCTTTCATTAATCTTGTGTCCTCTTTCTGCTTATCTGTCCAAGGGGCCCCTCAAAACTAGACTCCAGATCCTGAAATCTTCCAGGCTGAGTCTACTCCGCCTTATATCCCCTACATTTGATTGATTGATTGATGGTATACTGTATATAGATACATTTGTAAATGGTAAGCCAACCATTAACAAATGCCTTATAAATTATCTTGAGTCAATAATAACTCCTTTATAAATCATTAATAAATCAGTTAAAATAGTGTTTATAAAAGCAGAATTTACTATTTATAGATTGCTTACTGTCTAATCATTTACTAATGATTAATACATGGGGAGTACATTGTTTACAAACAGTTTACAAATGCATTATTACTGAACATTATTATACAGTGTTAACCATATGGATAGTAATAGTATTCAAGTATTCATGTTTTGTGTCCTTTGATGTAATGGTAATCATAATAAAATGATCAGTAGCATGGTAGGGCCTGGGGTTTTTGCTGTTCAAGTCACATGGTCAGGAAACCATCCTGACCAACAGTATCTGTTTTGCCATGCTTATCACAGAATAAGATACACTTTAGTGTCACACAAAATTCATCTAATTAACATGTTCTCACCTCTCTTTGCGATGAAAGGTTGCTATAAAAAGGATTTGTCTTCAGCCTCTCATAGACTTTCTCAAAGAAATCATAGTATTCATAACTGTCGTAGGACTTCTGGCCAATGATAAAAGTCATGTCGAAGGCCTTCATGGCTGCCTGGTCATCCCTGTTACTCATGGCATATTTCCACAAAATGTCCTGGTTAAGTCAAAGGTGGAACAAAGATTAGTCCGATTTTCTTTTTTTTCAAATAGCTGATTTGGTATTTTAAGCTTATGTGGTCTAAGAATTAGGCCAAGTGGAAAATCTTAAGCCCAATGAACCAATAGAACTGTAATTTGAATATAGCTTAATACATGACATAAAAAAAGTTAGAAGGTGAATAATAGAAATAATAATGACAGATTTAAATAGTTGGACTTGGACTAATAATTGGACCCACAAATGACTCACAGGGTAAACCTGTTATCAAAGTATACAGACTTTACAGTTACAACAAAGCTAGTAACAACATTGCAATCAAAGGTCATTATAAGCAAAGCAGGCAATGTTGCAGTGTCTTAATATAGTAATTGTTTCTGCAACGTCTATCCTTGACATGCAGAGTTGTAGTGTACTGAGTGAACAGCAGAGGTCATACTTGAGTCAACATCCTGCCACACATTGAGATGTCTCTTTAACTGCCAGCTATGATAGTTCAGTTCAGTTAATATGTGAGTCATGAACACCCAAGAGTAATTGTCAGCCCCAGTCTAAAGTTCAATAAAGTTCAATATTCTTATTTCATGACAAACATTTTTGTTGAATTTTACATTATGAGTGTTTATGAGGGTGAAGGACTGATGACATATTACATTATATAAAAATAGTGGCTTTAAAAAGTGACATTTTCATGCGTTGCTGTGGTAAAGTGAATCTGACCTCTAGCTGTATCACAGGATGATGCTACAGCACTGTGTCATGCCTAGCACCAAGTTAATCTTCTAACAAGAAATAAAATAAAAAATGCCTTTGGCATCTGCTCTGTGGCAATTGTTTTGACAGTACAGCAGCGAATATGTTTATGGTGGTAACTCTATGTACATAAGTCTATGTACTAACCACAATACAGTATTTATTTAATGTGTGTATTTCAATAGACATGTACCTGTGGCATCATTCTAAGGCGTACTCACCACATTGTGACTTACCTCAAAATGCTGCACAAGGAAAAACACATAATCTCCATTCATCAGGTGCTGGTTCTCAGCCTCCAGTAGAAGTGTCATAGCATCTTCTGCGTTTGTCACAATCACAATCACTGTAGAAAAGAGGTACCAATAATAACCATACAAATGGTGTCATGGAGGGAAGAGATACTGTGCTGATACTGTATACCTATCCTAAGACCCAAAAAGCCACCCGGTTGACTTTTGTAGCTTCCGTTCAGGGTTTGATACCATTTAAAACAGCACATGGGGACCACTTTGACAGCACTGTCTGTTTGACAGCACAGTTATATAAGTATAATATACAATCAATTACAATTATTGAATGAGTAATGATTATTTTACTGAATAATTATATTAATTATGAATTATTATTATTTTACTTAAATTATATTGATTATACATGAACAAGACATACTACACACGGTACAATAATACACGAGGATAGTGTGGGAGGGGTGTATGTTTGCATACCTCTTGCAAGTGTCGAGATGTACTTGACATTTTTGTGGACAAGTACAATATTGCTGGTGTCAAACTTGACACTCGCCATCACTGTGATTTCAGCTTTGAGCTGATCCTCAACAGACTTCCAGAGAGCATCAACTTTGTCCCATGTATTGGATTCTAATCCCCCTCCAATCATGGCCACATTGTTCCACCCAAAGTACTGCAGCGTCTTGATTAAGACTTCTCCACTTCTTTTAATGGGGGGCACAACATTGACATAAGTGTCATAAATGGCATCGTTGTCTATTTTGGAGGATTGACCTACAAAGCCAAACATTGGGATGTTCCAAGTGGATGCAACAAGACCAGTGACCTGTAAAACAATGTAAAATGTCCTCACAAAGAAAATACTGCAAACATTCAGCTTATTGATACAATAAAACAACAATGCTTATTGTTAATTGTCAGTACTCTAATTATGCATCTCCTTTGATTTTCATGCAAATGTTTTCACTGAATGTATACGCCTCAATAGCAGGCAAATTAGTCCTTCAGATGTTTTCAGTGGTCTAAAGTGTTGACCCAGCTACTCTATATGTACATATATTATATGCCTCCATTGAAAATGAATGGAAAAGATAAGCACTAAATAAAATCATATAATTAGATGGTTTACATTGATTTGTGATTTCGACATATGTTGCTGGATGTACATGGAGTAACAAATGGCTTGGACATAGACTCATCTTGACATTAGGCCACTTTTGCATTTTGAGGTTTGAAATCATCTTTACACTTTGGATAGAAACATTGTTGTATGTTTACCATTATAAAGTAAGTACACTGTATGTCTTAGCTGCTTAAAAGTATCTACACATCCTTTTATAAATTCACATATAGATTGAATTACAAGGAGTTAACACATTGTGCCCTCTATCTATTCCAATCCATGCACTTAGTATCTCGTCAACAAAGAAGCCTACCTCAGCCTCCTCTGGACAAGCGGGACCAAAGAGCGCTGACATGTTTTCCTTCCACACCTGATGAATGAATGCTCCCAGGGAGGCCTTGGCATCACAATCAGTGTCCATGTAAACAAAATCCAGACTGTAGTTCCCCAGAAAGGAAGGCTTGTTGACTTTCTCCACAGCTATCTCTATGGCCGAGCCCAGTCGCAGTGCACTAAAGGGGAAGGACATGTTCCTGGGGGCTTGGAAACCTATCAGTAGCCTGGACAAGTTGGTCCTGTTCTTGCCATTGGTGGGGACTGAGGCAGCAGCCATCAGCAGCACCAGCAAAGTCAGGGAAACCTGTGGAGAGAGCAGAGTGAGCGACATCCCTGTCATCGTCCCAGTCTTCAACAGACAGGCAGGTCGCTGGCTTTCATACTGCCAGAGGTTTAAATACCCACCTCCCCTGAGAATGCTGTGCCTTCATGAGGTGTCTCATTATCTGACCAATTACCTAACCATCTAAAACTACAGGGGCAGAGCATTTACAGTAATACTTCACACATCATCAAACTTGGTGGTCAGTTTTAGACCTGGACAGCATTTGTTAATAGAAAAACCAGACACAACCAACACGTTATTTGAAGGGTACTCACATAATGACTACATGCCGCATTCATAACCTATTCATAGTACATTTATAAGGCATGATAAGTATTTCATGAAAACAACCACAAATTGACATTGAATGCTTAATGTCAGCTGTTAAAATGACCATGTCATAAGAAAAAGCATGACAGGATGAAAAAGCTCATATAAGGCATTGGTATAGCATAGGAGACTTGATCCAGTCTAGAAGATCGAATCCAATTGGTGAAATAAGCCTTATGTTATGAGCCCTACTGTTAGAAATTATTTTTATAAAAACAGTTTATTATTGCTATAAGAAAAGTACATTACTGCAGTGTGCTAAATGTACTAATGTGGTGGCCTGTTGATAAATGAGATGAATCAAGCATTAGTCCCGTGGTACGTTGGATTAATACATGGAGAGGTCGGGTCAGGTCATCAAGATGGATGTTGCAACACACGCATAACACAAGAATGATGTAATGGAAAAATACTAGACTAGGAAAGGACAAATCAGAGTAGGTATGTGTTTTCTTCAGCAGGGCAACATCTCTAGATGGAACGGATCGGCGATATCTTTACCTGGAACGGATCGGGTGTCAGGGGGGTGTGACCAGCCCATACACCAACGAGGGAAGAGCCAAGTAAATCACGGCTCCTCCCCAACCAAATAGCCAATAGCTAAAATGCAACCAATTAATTCTGCGAACCACCTCTTCACGAGCCTATAAAACAGAGACAATCTGGTGGGATGTCTCCCTCCTCTCCTTCAAAGAACCGAGGTTACATACCGTAACCCAAAGTTCTCTTTCAGTCGACTCTTCAGTTGACATCTCACTATGGGACATTTGTACAATGCCCCGATTGCCAAAGCCCGTAGAGAAAACCTCATAGAGTGTATGGAAATGTACCCGGCCCATCCTATTCAGCTCCAGCATCCAGGACCATATGCGCCATAGAAGATGCAGTGACATCCAGGCAGTAGAATCAAACAAAAGTGTGAGGGGAAGCCCAAGTGGCTGCAGCACAAATCTCTGAAACAGAGACGCCCTTAAATAAGAGCCAATCCAAATCCTGTAGTGGAAGGCGGTTGGAATCCCAAAGGGGGCTGCAGACCTTTATAACTGTACGCTTCTGTAATAGCTTCCACTATCCAGTGGGAAAGGCGCTGTTTGCATAATGTAAAATGCACACAACAGAGAAACAAACTACGAAATAGTGACAAACCTGGGCTATGCCTCCTTAAAACATTACAGTACATTAACATTAGAAATACTTCAAACAAATTGGCCAAATCTATATTAGCCAACAATGCACACACCATGGAATCTGTCTCATGAGCAGGCCTTTCTTGTAACACCATATAACAACACATTGGCAATTCAGTTGGATTCATGCCATATGTAATTTAATCGACAGAAGATTAGAAATTCCAAAGGTGCTTTCAGTTTATCATAGCATATTGCTCGTTCTGAGGTCAAATCTCAAAGTTCAACTCTGTCAGATCTCTCTCTTTCTCGCTCGCTCTCTCTGTCGCTCACACACACACACATACAAACACACACACGAACACACACACCCACCCACCCACCCACCCACCCACCCACCCACACACACACACGCACACACACACACACACACACACATACTGCCATGACTCCAAGGTGGGTTTGATTGCCTTGAGGTCAATTAGCCTGGTGATAATTAACAGGTGATGATGATGACAATGCAATACCACTGTGTGTTCATACAGTCATGCCGTGTCACACTTAGATTCTGCTGAAATGTGTTAACAATTATAGGTGGATAACACACACAAAGGTGACACTGACTTGAGCAGGTGTGCCTCATTCCCTATGGATCTCCAATGATACTAATGCTGTCAAGTAATTTTACCAATACTTTTTAGAATCTCAACCTGGCAAGTATATCAGCTGAGCTGGCTAACATTTCAAAGTATGGCACTCCCCCTGCCTCAGCTAGCATTAACACATTAACCTTACAGGGTCGGGTACTTTTTAATTTTTAATTTTTTTTAAATGACATATATTCTAATCTCTGTCAAAAAAACATGTCCCCAACAACTCCAAACCATTTTATTTGGTGTCAAGAATTAATTACAAATGTTATGGGTTCAGGCAAAAAAAACATGCCCAATTCAGCCTATGGGAGGTGAACAAATCAAGTCTTGATTAACAACAATTGTACATAAAGTACTAAATGAAAAATGTTGTTACTGTAGCTGTGATTACACACAAGGAAAGATCAAATTATCATATTAAATTATTATTAATGAAATGACTGATATGGACAAATATTTGGCATGTGAGTTTACTCTTTTTAAATCATTGTATTTTTCATTTGTTGATACAATATACACTCACCAGCCACTTTATTAGGTACACCTGTTCAACTGCTCGGTAACGCAAATATCTAATCAGCCAATCACATGGCAGCAACTCAATACATTTATTGTATTGCATGTAGACATGGTCAAGACGACCTGCTGAAGTTCAAACCGAGCATCAGAATGGGGAAGAAAGGTGATTTAAGTGACTTTGAATGTGGCATGGTTGTTGGTGCCAGACGGGCTGGTCTGAGTATTTCAGAAACTGTTGATCTACTGGGATTTTCACGCACAACCATCTCTAGGGTTTACAGAGAATGGTCTGAAAAAGAGAAAACATCCAGTGAGCGGCAGTTCTCTGGGAGAAAATGCCTTGTTGATGCCAGAAGTCAGAGGAGAATAGCCAGACTGGTTCGAGATGATAGAAAGGCAACAGTAACTCAAATAACCACTCATTACAACCAAGGTATGCAGAAGACCATCTCTGAACGTGCAACACGTCAAACCTTGAAGCAGATGGCCTACAAAAGGGGGTCCAACCCAGTACTAGCAAAGTGAACCTAATAAAGTGGCCGGTGAGTGTACATCTAAATGCATGTTGACCGGAGGGTGATGTCTATGCTAATTTTCTTTATCAGTGGCAAAGATAGTGGCCAAAGTTCAAAGGTTACTCAGCCTGTTTTATGAGACCTGTAGTAATGTCTTCTTCACTCTCTTGTGTCACCGAGCAGACCTGGGGACTAGGCTTGGTCCTACACACACATAGAGACATACAGACCCACACACACACACACATATACACACACAGGCACGCACGCACGCACACACACACACACGCACGCACGCACACACACACACACACAAACATTCACTGACACACACCTGTCGTCAACGGACACATACGGACCAGGGTGACACTGGAGAGGACGACCCAGACACCAAAACCTGGTAGACTGACAGGTAAGGTGTTGTACCAGCTATTCCTATGGCATGCATTGTGCCTCTACCATACTGACATGGTAAAGACTAGGTTGGTCACACTGGTCAAAACAAATTGTTAGTATGACTCCATTTGCATAGTCCCCTTCTATTGATCTATTGATATTCATTGAATTTAGATTAGATTAGATTAGATTCAACTTTATTGTCATTGTGCAGAGTACAAGTACAGAGACAACGAAATGCAGTTAGCGTCTAACCAGAAGTGCAAAAAGTGCAGTGTGAACAGTATATACAGGTAGTGCAATATATGAGCAGTATAGTAGTGCAGTATAGTATAAGTAGTGCAGTGTAAGCAGTATATGAATTTAAAGACCAGAGTGCCAACATGAAAACAAGAGTGCTGCCTTATAAGTAATATACTTTACCTAACAATGAAATGACAAATCAAAGGTGTGAATTATATTCCCATAGATATGGACAGTATCTACTGTATGTATCTACTGTATGTATCTACTGTATGTATCTACTGTATGTTTTTCTTCAACATTCCCATTTACTTGGCTACATGTCCCCAGCTCTAGATCTTAGTCATTGTCCTTGGTCTGACCCATACAAGTCTGATACTTAAAAAATAAACTTTATTAATAGATTAGATTAATTAGATTAATTAGATTAATCTATTTCGAGCATTTCAGAGTTTAAGGTGGAAATGGAATCTTGTAGGTTATCTACCTAAAGCTGAAGATCCTGTCAATGGCGTTATCAATGGTACCAATGTGCATTGAAGAGGTTCCCCCTCCTCCGTGTCCTTGAAGTTATGACTTTGGACTGTGGATGACCTTGTCTACCACTGTGTGTTTCACTATTCCCTTTGCAGGCAAAGGCATATCATTTCAAAGCACCTCACAGTTTGAGTCTGCATAGTCACGCATAGACAAACTTCCAACAAGTCCCATTTCACTCTGCTATTTTGAACCAATGTGAAAGGTAGCCTGGTGAGACTAATGTCTGCTTTAATGAGTTTACCCTCTTACTGAAACATAGTTCCAGTAATTCTGATTTGATACAGTACAGTAGAGTGGATATTCTGCCCCTTTAGCGAACACTATGTTAGGTCAACCCTCAATGCTATATGATACAAAAATAAAATATAAACACACACACACACACACACACACACACACACACACACACACACACACACACACACACACACACACACACACACACACACACACACACACACACACACACACATTTGTTCACAGCTCTGCCTCTCTCTCCCGTTAGCTTTGAACACTGCATGCAATGGAGTTCCTCTTCCAGCTGCTGTTCTCCCCACTGCCCACTCCAGCTATTTTCTTCCTGTTTGCGCTTGCTGCCGCTGCCCTGGTCTACGTCAACACCAGGCCTAAACCCATGCGCTTGGCTGTGGACCTCAACTGCCAGACCGTGGGGATCAAGGTGAGGGCCTGCTTTCCTTCATAAGCACTATGCCAATGACCAGTGTGCCAGTAAGGTGATCAAATAACCTTGCGTATTCAAGAATGTATGTGTACTTCTAACATGTTTTGTGTCTGTATGTGGACTGGTGGTTGGTGCATTTATGTACATGGAGGAGACAAGTAAAAATACAAATTTAGAATGTGAAACTGAATGATGAGTAAGAAAAAAAGGGAGCGAGAGATTTGAAGGGGGGCATTACATCACTGATATCATGTCTTTGCTGCCGTCATGCTCAGGATGGAGCAAGGAAGAGCACTCTGATGCAAGACGTCAACCTGATGTCATATTACTATGATGACGCCAGGACAATGTATGAGGTCTTCCAGAGGGGGCAACAGGTGTCAGGTGATCACCAGCTCCTTATCTAACTCTCTATCTCACTGACAAGGACCAATCGTTTTTTTTAACTCATTAAACTAGATCAGTGGGTTGCTTTTGTAATGAATGGATTAACACCCAAATAGGCCTCCATTTTGCTTCTGCAAAAAACCCATGAACGGTGCATAAATCAGATGCAAAGACGACTTTGGTATTTGTAAGTCTCCACTACTGTAGGTGTGTCTGCTCCGATCTACACAAACTTTGCACCAACATAGGCAAAGCAGTAAAAGGTAGTGTCAGGATTTGTCAAGAGGAGTAGGCAAATGTACCACTCCACATTACATTTTTAACAGTTGGCCAAACTAGACTCATTGATCATGACAGGCACAACAGTGGTCTGGGATAATACCTCATACATCCTTTACAAATATAACAACTTCTTACATGATTACATTCCATATGTGTGGTAGCCTAGAGGAAACATGTATCACATGGTGAGCATTTTACTCTTCCAAACATGTGTAGATCTGAAACCTATGAACTGTCCCCTATTCAGAACTGTTTGAATAACAGAACTTAACAATGATACTCTCAATTGAACTCTCAGTAATGATTCTGGGTTCAGAGATTATCAGAAGCCAAGTTATGACATTTACCGTCTACCTCGGTCGAAAAGTAAAAGTTCCACCTCCACATCCTGATTGGCCAGGACAATAGCACACCTTTATCTCAATATTCAATTATCCCATCTCATTACCGGAGACCTGCCCTCTAAGTCAATGCTATTACACAATATCATGCCATATTGTACAATATATATGTTTTATATACAAGTGCACATTAAACGTGTAAAAAATGGGTTCACTGTTGTTATGTCTTATACCAGGGAACGGACCCTGTCTGGGCTACCGGAAACCAGGCCGGCCCTACCAGTGGCTGAAATACAAACAGGTACAACAGGTCTAGGATACATATCTATGGTTTAGCTTTACTTTACTGTACTCTACTAGGTGATGGGTTCGATTCCTGCTGGGACCACATCTGCAAAAAAAACATAAGCTTCATTTCAATTTCATGGTTTCAAACTGAGAATTCAGGACCCAGTGTGTCCCAAATGCAACATGTGCATTGGTATTGTGCACAGCATCCTGGATTCCCATTGGTTGACTTTGGTTGCAACAACCCAAAAAGTCAGACATTCAATTCAAATCGGACGTGATCGTGTCATCTCTTCATGTCGTTGACCAACTCACACTGTGTGAGTTAAGGCGTCAAGTCCACCGCAGATTGTTTACAGTGGATACGTACATGTCATTGTGAGAAATTCGTGGGAGAAATCGTGCAGCGTCTCTACACAACAAATGCATTGTGATGATATGTTTATGTATGTCATGAGAATAATGACAACTGAATGCTATATAGAATGTCTGAATGCAGAATGACCTTTGCCCTTTGTCCTATGCCTTCTTCCTGAAGGTGGCCGATCGGGCGGAGCACTTAGGGTCAGGGTTGCTTCACAGGGGCCTGAAGCCGACCCCAGACACTTTCATCGGTATCTTTGCCCAGAACAGACCTGAGGTGAGACAACGTCATATCTGTGTCATTGATCCAGTTTGTGGTACCAAAATCACTATTGCATGTCATCAAATGTTTGTCACTTCATTAATGTGAATCTAATCATTTTCTCATGGGTTAGGGTTGGGGTTCATTGATGTAACATTAATATTGCGCTGATAATAATAACTCTTTTGGTTGTCCTCAGTGGATTATAGGTGAGCTGGCCTGCTACACCTATTCCATGGTGGCGGTGCCCCTGTACGACACACTGGGTCCTGAAGCTCTGGTGTACATTATTAACAGAGGTAATTGGGCCTTTCCATGCCCTACCACAACACTTAGTGCAGCTCATTAACAGTGATAATGATGAGACCAGGTTCAGGCCCAACACTCCGTAGAGTTCCCCAAGGCTCCACAGTATATCAAGCTCTCTGGATTTCACCTGGTCTAATCTTCTTTTCCTGTTTCATCTCTTTCACTCTCTCACTCCACCCTCCCCCTACTGCTGCTCTCTCCCTTTGCTATTGAAAGATATTACAACCACAAACCCACTGCAGCGTTGATTGTTCTTGGGAGATACTGTATGAAGCATTGAACAATATCGTTTTGGTCTCGAGAATTGCTTCACAAAATATGTTGTTGAGGTTGAGCATTGGCTTTTACGTACCTATTTGGTTGTTTAGAAGGATATAAATGCGACTATAAAAACATGGCATACTTAAGTTTTCAATTTGCAGTGTGGCCACAGAGGGCAGCAAAGGGCAATGCCTTTCTGTATCATGTACCTTTAAAGGCACAATTCACAGTTCACCGTTAGGGGTGAACAACATGGAAAGCATGGCATTGAGAACGTTTATACAAGACAGCTCTCAAAAGTTCAAATTTACGATGAAAATATAGGGAATGGCAGCATAAAGACCTGTGCGCAATATGCATCTTATTTTCTGCTCTGCAGTCGGAGGTGTGTGTATAAACAACAAACAGTACAGATCATCAGTATGCTGCTGTAACCTTAAACTTTACTATAACGGTTACTTTTACAAAGCATAACACCACATTGGTTTGGCCAGCTATTTTCAAAACTTCTATCACTTTTTCCAAAACAATGGACACAACAATAACTATTATGACTACTAATACCTCTATTACGAATACTTGTCATTATTATTAAGCAGTGATATTTGTTCTGGTTTGTGGTTGCAGCGGACATCTCCACAGTGCTGTGTGACAAACAGAACAAAGCGGAGACATTGCTGGAGAACTGTGAGAAGGGTGACACTGCTGTGCTCAAAACAATCATCCTCATGGACTCCTTTGACCCTGAGCTGACCTCACGGGGGGCCAAGTGTGGGGTGGACATTCTATCTCTGAATGAAGTGGAGGTATGTCACCACAGGGGAATGAGTTGAAACTGCTGTTCATATAATATTATATCACACTTTGTTATACTATACCAAAACATATTACATTATTGTTTTTCTCAATCACTTGAAAGCATTTTTTGGAAACTTTGGTCAAACGTATCTAAAGCTGAGCAACAATGATAAAATAACCATCACAGAATTTCCATGACAGAGCTTACATGTTGATATGGTTTGATGGCTTGATGACATATTGATATGGTTTGATGGCTTGATGGATTCAGGCATCAGTTGTGTCTCTCCACTGTATTCACTTTTCTTCATGGCCATTGAACATACGTTTTCTGGTGATAGAAAGTCTATAAATGTTGCACCTACGTAGAAGCAGGCCAGCCTATTTTAACTGAGTACATTTCAAGGGCTAACGTGATGTAAACATGTTTTATCAATGTCCATGGGCGTCACATGCTGGGATCAGTGCTGCTTACATGCTGGGATCGTTTAGGGTTAGGTATATGTTTCTGATCGGTTAAAGTTAGGGTTAGGAGTAAGGCTTAAAGGGATAGTTCTCCCAAATTACAAAATCACATATTTGGTTCCTTACCTTGAGAGTCTTTGGATAAGGACAAACTTCAATCTTTATTTTATCTGGCTATCCTGCCTCTCTCATGCCCTCTTCATGTGCACCTGACTTGACATGTTATTGTTAATACATATATACTGCTAGACTGCATTACCTATACGGTTCATATGCTGCTACACTGTTCATACTGTAACTTATTTACTCTGCTATAATGCTAATGCTACTCATATACTGCTTACACTGCACTACTTATATTATACTGCACTACTTACTGCTCATATATTGCACTACCTGTAAATACTGTTCATTGCACTTTCTGCTATTTTGCACTTCTGGTTAGACGCTAACTGCATTTCGTTGTCTCTGTACTTGTACTCTGCACAATGACAATAAAGTTGAATCTAATCTAATCTAATCATCTAATAGTGGTAACGAAAGTGCAGGTGTCATAAAAATGTATGCTTAGGATGTACTGTAAATCAGAAAATTGATTCTGGGGAGTAGCCTATTGGTCCAAAGGGACAGTCAGAGGTATGGCTGAAACATTTGTGACTAGTGTTTCAGTTCTTATGCCCAGTGTAAATGAGACTCTTTTCAATCGTGCAAGTAACCTACATAAATCGCTTATTAAAATAAAACATAAATCACCAACATGTTGATTTTCAGGCTTTGGGGAAAAACAACCTCCAAAAACCAGTGGTATGTAAAAACCTGCACTTATTGTTTGTATTCACATTCATTAGTCAATACGAAATCAATGATATCAATAAATAACAATTATTCAGTTGCATTAACAGTACACCTTAGTTGATTTAATAAAAACACTATGCTTCCCTATCAGCCACCAAAGCCAGAGGATCTTAGTATCATATGTTTTACCAGTGGAACTACAGGTGAGGTGGCCACATTTCCTGTTACCACTTTATATTCATGTGTCTTATGTGTGTGTGTGTGTGTGTGTGTGTGTGTGTGTGTGCTTGCGTGTGTGAAAGTGCATTTGTTACATGCTATGTATCCTTTGTTTGTTTCAGGTGATCCTAAGGGAGCAATGCTGACTCATGAGAATCTGGTCTCTGATGCAGCAGGTGTAGTGAAAAGCTTTGAGGTATGCATGATGTGTCATGGTCATGCTTTCTGTTACAAAATTATAGATAGGTATACTGCTGTAGGTCCTGTAAGCCTTTCTATATCGTCCTATAATTCCTTCACTATTTCATCAAAGTGTGTGTGTGTGTGTGTGTGTGTGTGTGTGTGTGTGTGTGTGTGTGTGTGTGTGTGTGTGTGTGTGTGTGTGTGTGTGTGTGTGTGTGTGTGTTTTAACACAAACAGAAAGAGAGAATGAGTATTGATAACCTATGTGACTAATTTCTCCCTCCACAGAGCTCTGTGGCTCCTAATCCTGAGGATGTGAGCATCTCATTCCTGCCTCTGGCACACATGTTTGAGAGGGTTGTGCAGGTGAGAGTTTGTAGTTAGAGACAAGCAGTCAGTCAGTAGTAAGATGTTTGACCTTCACTTAGCCACATCTTTTTACAATGCTTATTACTACTAGTACAAGACACATCTGAATTTGACTCCGGACTGTTCTTTTCTTCACAGACAGTGATGTACAGTGCCGGGGGCAAGGTGGGATTCTTCCAGGGTGATATCAAACTACTCCCAGATGATATGAAAACCCTGCAGCCCACCATTTTCCCTGTTGTGCCTCGTCTTCTTAACCGTGTCTATGACAAAGTGAGTTTGTTTCAGTTGTAATCAATGGCCAGGAGGGGTCTGGAAATCTGTGACCTGTACAGTATATCTCTCACTCTGCCTTAGTAACTTGGAATACCTGGTTCAGTTCAGTAACAACCACTAGCACTGACAGTGTAATAGTATAGTAAAATAGTAGAGCTGGTTAGGGGTTTAGGGAACCGATCTCACCATGCCTGGGTTGGAACCGGCTACTCACAGTCTGTTGTGCCTTCCTACACCCCCAGCTTACCTCCTAGCAGAGAATCTATAGCATAGCAAGGAATTATAGCAACACTTATATCTTACAGTTATGATGCGTTCATAGCGCATGATTGCATTATGTCTTATCATCTCATAATGATCCTGAGCAATTATCATTTATTATCAATTTTCCGTCAGCTGAAGAAAATGACAGTCATATCATACTATGATATATAATGAAGACATTATAAGGCATCATACCTGCCTATCATTAGTTATAATGGGTTACATGTTATATGCTTCATAGAAAGTGTTACCGCAATTACTTATTTTCTCTATTGGAGCATGTACTCACCACCACTTAAGGTTGCAACTAATACAATGTACAGCATGTGCTTGAACCAGTGTGTGACATTCTGTAGAGTGCACTATTTCATTGAAACTGTGTTGGTCATGGCAAATGTAGCTGCCACAGTGTTCTCCTTGACTGTTACCATAGAAGTCAAATACCAAGTCATTGATTGCATAAATTCACAGGGGCCATGTCAAGGAGGACTGACCTCCTCCCCCTTCAATGGTGTGATGTCATTTCACCTGAGATAAAATGTATTCACCCTGGAGGAGTCAGGGGTGTACTATGCACTGCTGACAGTTTGCAGAAGTTATAGATTGCAACTTTGAACTCTGTTTCTTCCCATAGGTTCAGAGTGGAGCCCAGACCCCCTTCAAGAAATGGCTGCTCAACTTTGCCATTGAGAGGAAGCACAGTGAGGTAAAGGAGGGCATCATCAGAAACAACAGCATATGGGACAAGCTCATCTTCCACAAAGTTCAGGTAAACAGTGGTCTACTGTCCAAATTCCACTTGTGTAATAACACTAAATGCAAGTACATGAACTATGTAAAAGCATGTGAATATAATGTTGTTTCTAGAGTTATTACAGACTTGCTACACAGGTATAGGGGTGATCTGATGTTAAATGTGACTGGAGAAGGTTATTGTCTAGATGGATGTAAATGTGGGATGATGCCATTGAAGAGAAGGTTTAAGACTGGCGATGGTTCTCCTTTCTCTGTAGGAGTCGCTGGGGGGACGGGTGCGGGTCATGGTGACGGGAGCAGCGCCCATCTCTCACTCCGTGCTCAACTTCCTCAGGGCCTCTCTGGGGTGTCAGGTACTGGAACGTGATCTCTTCACACCTTTTCCTTTTACACACCATTAAAGCGAGAGTCCACTCCAAACCAAAGTTTTTTTGTGCTGCACTGCACATACATCATGTCAAATTAAGGCACAACAAACTAATTATCAATATGCTATGAGTCAATTAAATGTTCGGTTCAAAAGTTGCACCTGCTGCGCTGACTCAACAGTTCTGATTGTTCAGTTCGTACTGTTCGAGGACTGTTCATGTCGCTGTTCATGTCGCTGTGACAACCAGGTCATATTGACCCTGCTGAGTTGTTTGATTTGATTGGTTCCCCAGATTTTCGAGGCTTACGGCCAAACAGAGTGCACTGCTGCCTGCACCTTCACTATGCCAGGAGATGCAACCTCTGGTAGGTCACCCAAACTAGTATCATTGAATCACACAATTGTTTGTCTGAATGTTACCTCTTCAGACACATGACCATGTATTTATAAAGGGACAGTTTACACATTGACAGATTCATCAGATGGATGTGTACAAAGTAGTCACAACCAAAGGCTTGGATTTGTTTACTGAGAACCAACTTAGCATTAGCATTGTGCATTGCATAACAATGAGAGTGGCATGGTCCACAGTACATGGCTAAATCTCTTAATTTGTGATGTGTATATGTGAAATATACTTTTGACACAGTATCAGTCTATCAGTTGTACAGTACAACCTCAACATCTAAGATAACTTTAATATTGAATATATTAACTTTTTATTTCAAGGATCTTTATTAAAACATTCCTTTGTTTTAATAGGACATGTTGGGGCTCCTGTGCCTTGTAATGTCGTGAAACTGGCGGATGTTGAGGAGATGAACTACTTTGCTTCGAACGGTGAGGGGGAGGTAAGATGGCCCGTCAATGAAACCTTCTAAAACAACGGAAATTGGTTATGGATTTTGATTGAATAGGTTGCTGTGTCCCGTTTATCAATACATGGAGAGACGTCTCCTCCTCACTGATATATTCATTCTCAGGTCTGCATCAAAGGTAAAAATGTGTTCAAGGGGTATCTAAAAGACCCGGAGAAGACATCTGAGGCCTTGGATGAGGATGGCTGGCTTCATACTGGAGACATTGGCAAATGGCTACCGGTGAGATTGGGTTTCGTACAGTATGAACTGAACACAGCAAGGTTGCGCACTTGATTGTCTGACGGCATTCAGTGAAAGAGTGATTTCCAGGTCGCCTACGTTGCAGTCGGGCTGTGTGGCACAGATTGCTATATCATATTGATGTGGCTCCTCAGATAATGCAACAGGTAAACATTTCTCCAGGCATTGTGAGGATCAGGTGCGCTTCACAGTCTCACTGCAATGCAGTTGGAGTGCATGAAATCCATATGAAATTCAGTCAGCTTCTCTTGAAAACAGAAGGACTTGGCTTAATAATAGGTGTAGGCAACACTTTCTTTCACTTTCACACTTACTTTCACGAATCAAACCACATCAGATCAATGATTACTAAAAAGATGGATGAGAGGAAGGAAAGGAGGATGAACGAAAGGAAATAAGGAAGGAAGAAAGGTAGGAAGGGAGGAAGGAAAGAATAATGGAAGGAAGAATGGAAGGGAGTATGTATTTGACCCAGGCCTATTATAGATTAGTAACATTGTGTGAGGACAACTCCCCTAGTCAGAGCTGTGAATCAGCTAGTCAGAGATTAACTCATTGAACTCACGTTGCCTGGCGATATTTCTTAGGGAGTCCATGATGTACATGTTGAGGAACCAGACCTAATTTGTGTCATTTTAGATTAGATTAGATTAGATTAGATTCAACTTTATTGTCATTGTGCATAGTACAAGTACAGAGACAACGAAATGCAGTTAGCGTCTAACCAGAAGTGCAAAAATGTTCATAAATAAAATGTATGTACTATTGTATAGACCGATTACGACTTATTTCCCATCCCATTATTGCAACCATACCAAAAGGCCAGGGAGATTATGTGAACAATGTACATGTACATATGAATTACATGAGAAAGACCTGGACCCATCCTAACCTGTGAGGCTGTTGGCACAGATGTCAGTGGGGTTGCTGTGCAGCCCCGTGGGTCATAAGACAACCTAATGATTACTTCCACTGCACCGTGGCCTCAACATGGGATGTGTTAATTAACTGAGGAGAGAGAGGGTAGGGGGGAGGGTTAGGGAGGGAGGGTTGGGTGAGAGAAGGAGGGAGGGAAAAGAGAGAGAGAGAGAGATAGAGAAATAGAAATGATAGTGTGTGTGTGTGTGTGTGTGTGTGTGTGAGAGAGGGAGGGAGGAAAAGGGGGAGGGTTAGAGAAGAGAGAAGTGTAAAGATATAGGTAGAGAAAGACTGAGAATAGGCAGAGAAAGATAGAAAGGGTAGTGTGTGTGTGTGTGTGTGTGTGTGTGTGTGTGTGTATATTCATGGAATTATAAAGACACATTAAACAAAATAAATTATACAAATACCACATTGAAGTGGTCAACACACTGTCACTCCGAGAAGTACGCAAAAATAACAAAAAGGAAAACGATCAAATTAAAAGATAAAACATAAAAACAAGCGAGAGAGAGAAAGAGAGAGAGAAAGAGAGAGAGAGAGAGACTTCATTGATTCATTCTATCATAATTTAGTGCCTTTTTAATTTCTCCTGGGGCCATTTTCTCAGCCAGTTGCCTGTTCCATTAGGGACCTGTCTAAGCTTGCTCTTAGGTTTCAGTAATTACATGCGACGCGCACAGACGCACACAGACGCGCACATATGCACACACGGTCTAAGGGCACAGACACTGGATAACCCAAAGGAATACAGCTGGTCTTTTCAGACCAGTCTCTTTACGTAAACATAACATGCCACAATGATAAAAATGTTAGTGGTGTACTATACAGTAGCTTGATCAATATACAAATGATTTCCCTCATGCCATATTAACACACATCAACAAATCATTTGCCTTATCAATAGATAAATATGTGACATTTATGAATTATTACATTTTGAAAATGTTGAGCACTAAATTGTGGCAGAGTGGAGTCCTGAAGATCATTGACCGGAAGAAGAACATTTTCAAGCTGGCTCAAGGAGAGTATATCGCACCGGAGAAGATTGAGAACGTCTACATCCGTAGTGCGCCTGTGGCCCAGGTGTTTGTACATGGGGACAGTCTGCAGGTACACACTTCCACTTTTACTATATATATATACACACACACACACATATATACACATATATACACATATTATATGTATATACACATATATACACATATTATATGTATATACACATATATACATACAAACACACACACACACAAACCCCTCTGTTGTTGTGTGTGTCTCTAGTCCAGCTTGGTAGCCATTGTGGTTCCAGACCCTGACGTCCTGCCCGGCTTAGCTCAGAAACTTGGAGTCCAGGGATCTTTTGAGGAGCTGTGCAAAGCCCAAGTAGGTGCTTTATCAGAACCTTCTCAGTGACATTTTGTAGAAATATGGATTTGTGAATCCAGCATCTTCCACAAAAAGTAATGAGAAATCCCTGAATGACATGAAACACTTCATTACATTAAATTATTTAGCACTATTCATATATGGATGCTCGTCCAGAAGAAATAAAGGGAAATAACAACATAAGAGAAGTTCACAGTTCACCTCGTGGGGAGGGGGGTAATCTCTCAGCATGTGCTTTAGTGAATCAGTCATATCATTCATGTGCTCAAAGTAAAGAGCAAACCACTGAACAGCAACCACATTAAAAGCTAATGTTTAGAATTAACTCCTGCTTTGAAGTCTCTCAGTATGTCTAATGAGTGCCTCTGCAACAATGAGGACCCAAGAATGACCTCTCCTCTTTCCTCTGCAGCAAATCAAAAAGGCTATTCTCGCTGACCTTGTCAAGCTGGGTAGGGAGGCAGGGCTAAAGTCATTTGAACAGGTGAGTGTTACTCTACAGTATCATGCTTTTTGCTGTTTCTGTTAATTACCCATGGGTCAGTTAAACAAAGTACTGTTGGCTACCCATGGGCAGTATATCAAATCTGTGGGCATATCATCTGTTTAAGTCAGCAGAAATTCATCTGTTAAGAACAAACCAAATAGTGATATAAAACATAAAAAGAAGCAGTTTTATTGCTTAAATTCAATATGCTGACAAAGTACAGTGCCCTGCGTAAGTAATGGGACAGTGAAATTTTTTTTCGTCTTTTGGCTCGACACTCCAAAAGTTTGGATTTTAAATTTCAAACAATTACTATGAGGTTAAAGTAGAGATTCTCATCATTTATTTGATGGTATTTGTGTACATATTGGTTTCACCACTCAGAAATTACACTTTTTATGCATAGTCCCCCTATGTCAGGGTACACGAAAATTGTTGGGAAAGATTTATCAAATGTCCAAATTAAGCACTGAAAAAGAGTTTGAAGGTTTGGTCTATCTTTTGAATTCATGTTGGTTGAAAATAACATTAACCAAAATCATGAGATGTGCTGTTAACAAAATTCCCCATCGCATATATTAGAGCACACAATAGACTTGTTTTATTTTTAAATAAAAAACACTGAGATCATGTCAACTACCTTCCTAACAACTGAGAAAAGGCTCAGGAAAAACCTTGGACTGTAAAGTATGGCCCATAACCAGGTCCCAGCTCATTTCCTGGTCAGGTCACATGTTCAGAAGAAATGAGCCAACCACATGCTGTGTTCTTGTTCCTATTGTGAAGGTGAAAGACCTGCACATACACCCAGAGCAGTTCACCATAGAGAATGGTCTGTTAACTCCAACACTGAAGGCCAAGAGAGCAGACCTCAAGAAATTCTTCCAGTCTCAGATCGACAGCCTTTACGCCAACTTACACTGACTGACCTGAGGGGGTGGAGGAAGGGGCAAACTGCACCAGCACCACTTCCTGTTACATTTGATCACTCAAACGCCCAAATCCAAATCTGTAAATGCTAACTGGAATACTTTAGATTTCCCAACTCTGATGTACTTTTATTGGCTAGATAGAATTTTCACCATATTGCTAACACCTATGTAATCCTTCTAGATCTACATAAAACCCTAGGGGGTAGCGGTTGACTTGTTTCAGGTCAAAAGATCAATGGCCAGTCCAAGGGTATATTCATTGAGGCAAAGATTTATCGAATGCAGTTGAAGATAACCATAATCACAAAATGTTGATGATCTCTTGAAGGAATATTTAAATCAACCTATATACAATTGTACGTTATTTGATTCTTACCCTTGCTGTTGTCATTTCCCCAAGAAAGAAGTTCACTGTAACTTACCGTGATGTTTAATTGTTTTTCTTACTTTATAAACAGTCATGAATGGATGATTGTGTGGGCCTAAAAGCCTGTAAGACAATTATGACAATAATTTGCAATTGAGGTGAAGATGTCTCTTTCCTTTAGATTACATTTTTTTACATACTAAAGGTCATGGAGCTCTTTGTGGGTTTATTATTGGATAATGAGCTTCATTGTACAACCTCCATCAGCCGTGCAATTTACAGCTTGCTGAACCTGTGAACCATGATGTAATGGTGGTTCTCTGTGGCTCAGTTGGTAGAGCATGGTGTTAACAACGCTTAGGTTGTGGGTTTGATACCCGCTGGGATCATATATACTGAAATGTATGCACTCACTGCAAAGTGTCAGCTAAATGGCATATATTATATTAATGGCTTTTAATGTCCAGAGTGATTCATGTCAAGGAGAAAGATAATTGAGTTTAATTAATGCTGGGTTGCTACACTGAACGCCACAGATTCTAAAAATAAATGCTATTAGATGACATGAAGCATTTGTGAATAATAAAAATTAAACCGAAACAATGTCATCATGGGAGGAATCGTTTAATTGTCTTTTAAATTCATACTTTGAGGGTGACAGTCTGTTTTACAAAAATAAAAAATAAAAAATAAAAATAAAAGTGTATTTTCTTCCTGCTGTACAAGAATACAGAGAAATTGCATGACGAAGCCCTGGGTTAAGCTGGGCAAAGGCATTGCATAATCGGCAAAGGACATCAACAAAAGTTAAAACAACAGATTCAAGTAAAAGTCATCTCCGAAAGCAATTAAGTCACAAGACTCGCAACATAGCCTTGTGTTCCTCCTATCTCTTAAGACTTTCTCTATGTCAGAGATACCAAACAAAACTCCCGTAGGGCCGCATTGTCTGCTGATACACTGTAGATTCTTCCCTTGAAATTACTGTCTAGTTTAGTTCAAAAGCTTTATTATCAATTTTTGGGGTAAAAATGTACTTTTTCCAGATAGAAAACCAGTGTGTGGACTAACCCTAATCCTAGCCAATCAGGGCCCAATCCCAACCGGAGAGCTGAGTGTGAAACTTCGGCAGTGAAGTTGCATGATCAATTCCGAGCAAGGGACAGACAAAACCCAGCAGGCACTACATTCGCTGCCACCCTGCCACCCACCCCAGGTACTGAGTTTTCTATAAATGTAAATATATTAATTAACTTTCTTCTCTTCACTGGTGATTTCACTGGCTGCTGTGTCATAATGGCACTTCTCCACACATCGGCGTGGGAACCATCCCCTTGTACGGACTCCAGCTGAAGGAAAAACCGAAGAGAAGACATTAGCCATCTGGCAGTGCTTGCGTCAAAAAGACATTTTTGCAGGAAAGGGTCTGAGTCACTAAGTGTCATTTACTTTTCCATTTATTTTAATAAATATGAAATGACAGACAAATCATTTCTTGTGTAAATAAAGAGAATTTTAAGTCTCATTCAATTAATTTCCAGTTCTCAATCTCTTTACCAAAACAGTTGGAAAATGTGCACAGGCAAATAAGATTTGGCAAACCTGGCCTTAAGCCATTCTGTACCTGTTGTCTGCTCCTCATCCAGAACTTTATCTCCATACATCCACCATCTATAGAAAAGAAATGCACACAACAATGAATGGATGAATGGAACCATACTACGAAAAAAAACAATTACAATTTCCAGTCGGCCCATTCTGTTATTTATGGATGAATCCTGAGTACCATAAGCGGCCGAATACCACTCCACGTTCTGCATTACGGGGCAACATTGGCTTAAAAAATTCAAGGTATTAATGAGTATGACTGTAGATGCATCCCAGACAGTTTCTAGTGGTTGTATTCCAGACTGTTCCTAGAATCCAAAGACCCCCCTCCTCAAGCTGGCAAATCAGTCCTCCAGAGTGACTCACTTGGTCCCCCGGGTGGCGAGGATGGTCTCCCCCTTGCTGAGTCTGATCCTTGGCTCCTCGGTGCAGGGGGTCCTGAAGAAGGTGTTGAGGCCCTTGCTCATCGGGCAGCAGGCCCCATTGTAGTCCTCCACCACCCTGTACTGGATCTGCTGGCCAAGGCAGAGTAGAACCATGTTATTATACAGACCTTACAGCAACCTGGACCAGGATTGGGGTCAGTCAATTTCAATTCAGTCAATTCAGAGAAGTAAATTCAAATTAGAATTCAATGATTGCAAATAAGTATTTATGTTCAATGATTTCTCAATAATCTGAAAAGGAGAAGCTTTTTACATCAAGTTTTCTCATTTTTTAATAAAGAATTCAAATAACTTTAATTGCCTGAATTGAAATTGAACTGACCCCAGATTTAGACCCCTACTTATCCTTATCAAAAACATATAAAGTATATAGAAATATTTTAATAAATTACCATGGGCCCTGATCATTAATAGAAATACATATATTAGCCTAAAATAGCATATTTATTGAACTGCATGATGCTGCAGACATTTTGCAAACATTTTTACATCAACTACATTTATGAGTTGTCTGCATTATGAGTTGTGGATGAATACCACCCTCTGCTGTTAGAACACAGAAATGGCAGCTACTTACACTTCTCACTCGCTTGTCAGCTTTTTGCTTCAGCTGCTCGATCTAGCAAGGAAACAACACAAGTTAATAGTAGGAAAAGGTGTTGAAGTAGTCAATTGTGCCCAATAGTGCAGTAAATGTGTTGACACTGTCTCTTGTAGCTATTTGGTTGTTGCATGTGAAGGGGAGACATCAATTCTGCCCCCTTCTTGAGGTTCCTTCCCCTGATGGGCCAAATCACTGTGATCTCTCTGTAATGTTTTACAAACCTAAGGCCTTGGGAATGTGTTCATTCTGTGGTGTCATATGAATAGAACTGATAGGATGAGATTGCATTGGCTCTCCTTGCAAACAGCTCTTAATTTAAATACTATGGTTGGAAGTTAGGTATAAGAACAGAATGTAGGACAGATTCTTTCTCTTTGCGTTCTGGTCAGCTGTTGTTTTGTGAGTACAGTAACAGATCATGTGGGCAGTCTTTGTTTCTCTCTCTCTTTCTATCATTTACAATGAGGGTAGAATGTAACATTTCTCATATGTTTCTCTTATGTATTTATTTACCTTGTAATAATTGTATACGTTTACAGTATTATTAAAGCCTCAGTTGATTCATTCTAATGTAACCTAATCAACACAAACTCAACAATTATTCACACAGTGTTAATCAAATTACTTGGAGTCAGGTTATTAATATTAAGATATGCTTTGCTATTAACAGTACATAGCCAAATTTCCTTTCCAACCATTGGTATTGTAACCGCCAACCTATAAGGCCCTACACTGTATGAATGAATGAATAAATAAGTAAATATGTTTACATATATGTTTGTGTGTTTACTGTAAGCTGCTTTGTATAAAATAACTTCCCAATTAAGTACATATATATTAGGTCACACATACGGTTAAGGTATGTTGGTGACACATCTGGTGGACAGGCCAATCCATTCCGTCACCCTCAGGCGTTCCTGACCAGGTGAACACCTGCTTGAAGTTCTCCCAGCGGGTGCCCAGGTCGTAGGGGAAGATGAACTCTTCCCCTGTTTGGTAGTACTGTATTCTGTCTTTGGCCTGGAGGTGAGAGGATGTAAGAGGAGGTGAGAGGGGGTGAGAGAGAGAGAGAACCTGGTTAGTTCGTGGTCTATGTTTTTTGTGGTTTACCATCATAGTGTCACATACTGTCACATAGCTACTAAGCCCTTGACTGGAATCATAGCCAAGTACAATCATAACTACGTACAATCTATTGGATTAGCGGGGAGATACATTGGATTACCATCACTTTTGGACAACAGCAGCATGTCTGTTTACAAACACACTGAGGGCCCCAATTTGCTTCAGTAACATAGTGCCAAAAAGTGAGCAAAGTCAGCCATGATAACAATTAGCAATTTTGGGGCATGCAATTTAATTTCACACTCTTTACTTGAGTGATTACCATTTTCTCAAAAACATTGTTAAAAGATAAGGTGCAATAAAATCGTGCTGTAGTATTTTTGCAGTTCATCACTGTTTTGGTGAAGCAAACTGGAGGAATGGTTGTAAGGTTGTGACTTACAAACACTGACAGGTGAGTTAGCAAGCTAGTCTTGCTTTCCAGGCTCTGAGCTGGCCAGACCCCATTCGAGGAGGTACTTATCAGTTAGTTTATCTCTTCTGACAATTCAGGAGGTTGTGGAGGTGGGGCTTCAAGTGGAAACAGGGTTGAAAAGTTATTAGGACATCATATATCCATTGGTTCAGGTATAGTTTCATCCTCTTGGTTTGCTATCACTAACCAACTGCTACAATGTTTTACTGAGATATAGTTAAGTCCATATATATTTGGACTCTAACACAATTTTTGGTATTTTAGCTGTTCACCAAAACATATTCAAGTTACAGTTATATAAAGGGCTTAAAATGCAGACTCTCAGCTTTAATTTGAGGGTATTCACATCCAAATTGGAGGAAGGGTTTATGAATTACAGCGCTTTTATATGTAGCCCCCCCTTTTTCAAGGGACCAAAAGAATTGGACAATTGACTCAAAAGCTGTTTCATGGACATGTGTGGGCTATTCCTTCGTTATTTCTTTATCAATTAAGCAGGTAAAAGGTCTGAGTTGATTCCAAGTGTGGCATTTGCATTTGGAAGCTGTTGCTGTGAACGCACAACATGCGGTCAAAGGAGTTCTCAGTGCAAGTGAAACGGACCATCCTTAGGCTGCAAAAACAAAAAAATCCATCAGAGACATAGCGGCAACATTAGGAGTGGCCAAATCAACAGTTTGGTACATTCTGAGAAAAAAAGAACGCACTGGTGAACTTGGCAACACAAAAAGGCCTGAACGTCCATGGAAGACAACAGTGGTGGATGATTGCAGGATCCTTCACATGGTAAAGGAAAACCCCTTCACAACATCCAGCCAAGTGAAGAACACTCTCCAGTAGGTAGGCATATCATTATCCAAGTCTACCATAAAGAGAAGACTTCACGAGAGCAAATACAGAGGGTTCACCACAAGGTGCAAACCATTCATAAGCTTCAAGAATAGAAAGGCCAGATTAGATTAGCCAAAAAACACCTAAAAAAGCCATCCCAGTTCTGGAACAGCATTCTTTGGACAGATGAAACTAAGATCAACCTGTACCAGAATGAAGGGGAAAAAAAGTATGGAGAAGGCTTGGAACTGCTAATGATCCGAAGCATACCACATCATGTATAAAACACAGTGGAGGCAGTGTGATGGCATGGGCATGCATGGCTTCCAATGGCACTGGGTCACTAGTGTTCATTGATGATGTGACAGAAGACAGAAGCAGCCGGATGAATTCTGAAGTGTTTAGGGATATACTCTCTGCTCAGATTCAACCAAATTCAGCAAAGTTGATTGGACGGCGCTTCACAGTACAGATGGACAATGACCCAAAACATACTGCGAAAGCAACCCAGGAGTTTTTTAAGGCAAAGAAGTGGACGAAGTGGCGAAGAAATGGCCGAGTCAATCACCTGATCTCAACCCGATCACGCATGCATTTCACTTGCTGAAGACAAAACTAAAGGCAGAAATACCCACAAACAAACAACAACTGAAGACAGCTGCAGTAAAGGCCTGGCAAAGCATCACAAAGGAGGAAACCCAGCATTTGGTGATGTCCATGGGTTCCAGACTTCAGGCAGTCATTGCCAGCAAAGGATTCTCGACAAAGTATTAAAAATGAACATTTTATTTATGATTATGTTAATTTGTCCAATTACATTTGAGCCCCTGAAAATAGGGGACTGTGTATAAAAATGGTTGCAATTTCTAAACGTTTCATACGATATTTTTGTTCCACCCCTTGAATTAAAGCTGAAAGTCTGCACTTCAATTGCATCCCGATTGTTTCATTTCAAATCCTTTGTGGTGGCGTACAGAGCCAAAATTATGAACATTGTGTCACTGTCCAAATATTTCTGGAACAAACTGTATGTAAACCAAAGGCACATTGAAGAAGCGGCATTTAGGGAAGGAATGAAGAGAACAAATATGGAGAAGCGACAGGAATCTGTCAGAAGGAAGCTCTAGGTTTTCCAGTCATTTCAGGAGACCTAGTCTTGTGAGAAAACATCTGGCCTCGCCAGGCTAATAAAACCAAACCCATAGCGATCCCTCACCCACCCAAGAAAGCGCTCACCTTTTCCTCAATCCAGGAC
Organism: Argentina silus; assembly: GCF_951799395.1. Taxonomy (NCBI): domain Eukaryota; kingdom Metazoa; phylum Chordata; class Actinopteri; order Argentiniformes; family Argentinidae; genus Argentina; species Argentina silus. The sequence continues at coordinate 12,068,452 of NC_139670.1, read as the reverse complement.
TCGATCGAGGTCTTGTTTCGAAGGATCACTTTCATCTAGGAGGGAGGAAAAAAAAAGAGTTTGCCGGGAATCCTTCGATAGAAAAACATGGGCAAACATGACAGTGGTTCATCTATCAGGACAACTACAGTGTAATAACAAACTATCATGTCTTGATATAGCCTACAGAGTAGCCAACACATAACTTTATATTGAAAGTAATTGAATGAATAAATGTAGTATTCATGCAACTCCCTTGATTTATAATTGGTTTTGCAAGAGATGGGGAAGATGGCGCCAGTCCCATGAGGGGATTACATTTCTGACCAATTACCACATAGTAGTAGATAAACGTCACTGACAGCTCACGTCTTCTCACGCTGTTTTCCCAAGCAATGCATGTGTAAGGCTAGACAGAGGCTAGACAGAGGCTAGCGAGGCGAGGACAGAGCCAAATGAGGTATTTTAAGCCATTACATCAGCTTTTTACAACCAAAGCACAAAATGTTTCTACACACAGCTTATTATGCCAATATGCTGGCTCTGCGGCATGGCATCCTTTGAAAGAGGCTTTGGGTATACCTGTATGAAGAACAGCATGCCAACTGCAATGGTTGTTCCCAGCGCCAACCCTAAGGCAAAGAGAGTGGCGGCGAAGGCGGGTACGCTGAATGGCATAAGGGGCTGGAAACGTCTGACGGCGCTCATGTCAATCCTCACAGTGCTCCAGCCGAAGGATATCTGTAGGGAGGTTGTAGAACGAGACTCAGCATCACGTGCAGAAGAAGGCAAAACTTTTAATGCTGTTATTCAAAGACAGAATCTTTAAGATAGGGCCACCAACCAAATATTGGGGAATATAAGTGACATTTGGGAATGATTTAAGATAACTTTAGTACACCCAATGACTCCATTCCATTATGATTATTAGTGTGTCTGTTTTAAGGTTGAAAAATTGCTCATGTGCACCACACAACATGTTTGAAGGTATTACTCGTGCACTATCTTTGCACGCCTCAAACGTTAGTGCTACACGTCTACATTGTAAAACCTAATAGGAGTCTAAAACCTCTAGTAGAGCAGAGGAGGCACTGTACCTTAGGAGAAGCTGTTTGTGAGCTACCGGAAAGGCATTATTGACAATGACTTCTTTGAGCCCAATTAAAACACAATGTACATGAAAGTACAGTGCCCTCCATAAATATTGGAAAGAGGAAGCAAGATTATTATATTTTTTTTCTCAGCTAGAATCTGTGCGTTTATTTTAATGTGACTGACCCTCTCATAGAGCTGAGTGTACATGGTCATGATGAAGATGAAGGCTGCATGGCTGCAGCCCAGTGGTGCCAGCAACAGGAAGCTGGTAAAGTAGGCATGGTTCTGGTGTCCGCAACAGTTGTTGATCCACGGGCAGTGGTGGTCCATCTTCATCACACACCTGGTAGAGAAAGACGAAGAGGAGGAGCTTATTCCAATAGTTGAGAGGAAGCCATATTGTTTGTTTTTGTGGTGTTGGGGATTATATATCTCAAAATATGTCATTAGCCTCGTTTCCAGATTTGTATGTGTTTTAGCCAACATGAGAACTATAATCAGAGGACTTGGCTGCAGCACACATGCAGATGTCAAGTCAACCATTTGTAAGACAATTGAGTGGCTCAATCTTTCAGAGCATGGGTAGATAGAAATACGCTGTGAAAAAGAGCACCTGTAGGATTCTCTTATCTTGTGGAGTAGAAAAACCGTTCCCATTCTAGAAAAACTCTCCAAAATCATGAACATTTCATCCTGTTGAGCACAGCTCTTATTTGAGTGGCTTAGTGCTCTTAAGAGCTACTTAGCGCTAAAGAGCTAATGGATGGGTGAATAGCCTTAAACATACTCGAGTACATCTTAAAAACGGTTTAACCATTTGTTTGTTTGTTTTCATCAACTCTAATTGGCCATTTGGCACAAAATGTGTAGCGCCCATCAGGGTGCAGAGCCCTAGATGGACATCCTATCCAGGCTCTGCCTGGTTGATGCACGACACAAACGTTTTTCACAAGAATGCTCATCATCCAACATCAGCCATTAAAAGGATTCACAACAGAACAGAGGACACTCATACTGACAAGCCAAGGGCCAGTGTGGCCAACAATGAGGGTTTCTACCTGTTACACTTGCGGCAATGGTGGGATCTTGGGGCCTTGTAGCCTTGGCACACTCTGCAGAACTGTAAATACTTGGTGTCTTCTTGATTCTCCTGTTAGAGGAGAAAGAATGTCAGAAGCCTAAACCTGTTACACTTCAGACATTAAAGAGAAGGAATCTAAAGATGGAAGGTCCTGGATAGCGATGAGGTTTGCAGGCTTTTGTTCTGGCACAGCACAAACACAGCTTATTTAGCTAATCAAGGTTTCAGTTGATGAGTTGAATCAGGCACGTTACTGTTGGTCTAGAACATAAGCCTGCACACCCTGGCCTGCTGTAGCTGCTGTCAGGACAGGGTGACCAACTGCTTGACACAATATCCCAGTTAGAGGTCCTTACTGGTTTCCATCCGAGGGGGATGTACCCGGGGCCCACGAACATTGCGTTGAAGTAGTTGTAGAGGATGAGGACGGTCCAGTTGAGCAGCATGATGAAGTTGACACTGCCTCCAGTGGTGTCCAATGGCCAGTACCAGATAATGGAGTCTAATATAGCCATGGAGGAGCACACAGCAATGACAGTCAAGGCTATGACTGGGCCCCAGTGACACAACCTCCGTACCTCATGGAGGTTCTCAAATGTCACAATGGCTGACAGGAAATTCATCTTATTTTTTGGTTGCCTCTTATTTTAATGTTCTGTTGAGGGTTGTGATGAAGGTGTCTGTGAGTTCCTCGAGTGCAAACAGCACAGAGGTTAAACGCACTGCTTCTCACTACTATCTAGCGCAGTAAACGGACGCGACAGGCATTTTTCCTTTAGTCTTTTTAACACCCAGGAACCAGCTGGGTTGCAAGTCACAGGGGCTTTCTGTGTCCCAGAGTTCCTTCCACTGGCGAGGAGCGGCATCCTTTCTTGTGGCTCTTATGAGTGCACTATCCCTCTGAGAGACACAAGTTCTCCATCTTAGAGAGAGAGAGAGAGAAAACATGAGTTTGAATGACAACAGTGGTGGTAAATAAACATTCTGTTATAACCAAAGTTATTTGATGAAACAACTCAGCAACGCCAATGTACTTGTCAACACGGTTTTGAAAGTTACCGTTAGGTCTTCATGCACCTGCAGTGCTATAAACTTAGACACCTAACACATTTAATGTTGTTCAATGTACTAAGTCATTTGTAACTGATGTAATTGATGGTAGCTAGTATAGATAATTAGCTAGCTAATAAGAATTGGCCAGTCAGAAAATGTGCGCATCCCTGCCCTGGCCATTCAGAACAGCTGTTCAGTGAGAGAAGAACAAATTAGCCAGTGGCTAGGTAGCTATTCGTTTGGCAAGCAGATATGAGCCCCATCTATATGAAAATCTCGAAGCAAAATCAAACGCAAGAAATGTTGACATTTAATTAATAATAATGCTAACAAGTTGTCTTATTTGATTGTTTTTTTCACCAATCCGCCAGACCTGATGCCGAACCCGCGCCAGTCTGAGACAGTCAATCTCGACGTGACATGATGATCGAGCTAGCAAGCTAGTTAATATTAGCTGAGATGGCACACAGTGTTGAAAAATGAAGAACACTTGATCTAATATACAGTCATAATACTATCAAAAAAAGCAAACGGTCCGTTTTTATGAATGAAGTGGAAAAACTGTCTCTTTAAATTACTTACCTCGCTACTTCCTTGATTTTTTGTTACGTTTCTTCTCTGTAGACACTTCCTGAATGTGTAACAGCATCACTTAACCTCCCAATGCGAAACTACAGAAAAGTATGTGGGGATTCTCCAGTTCTTCATAGCTGTCTAGTCTAGCCACCACCGTGAAGCATCATGCAGGTTTAATGCCTGTTGTCAATTGTGAACACAAATATCCAATCGGTTTTAGATTTAAACAAATAAATTAGTTTCACATATCCCAGTGGGGCAGAAAAGAAGAAAGTTAACATTTTCTTATCGAGTAAAATTTCCTGTAGCACAACAAGGAAGTGACGGATGGCATTCGCATTCGAGCTCTGTTTTCATTATCCTTAGCTGTCTGTCAGCCAGAAAGCCACCTGTTTTAAACTCAAACTGCAAAATGTCTTCAGATTTTGAAGCCTACGAGCAGGACTTTGGAACCCTTACAGCAGAAATAACCAACAAAATTGGAAGAATTCCTAAATTAGGAGGAGGTAAGCTTTGTCAAACTCCTTTTTGACAGCTAGCTAGCCAGTTAGCTTGCTAGCTAATCATGTCAACAAATGAATAATTCAGTTAGCTAGCTAGTAGATAAGCTACAATACATCTACCACATGACAAGTGTATATGAAATGTCATCATCAGCATCCCCTGAAAAATAAAGCAGTGAATAGTAACTCCAGGCAGCGAAAATTCCTATATTGCTAAAATCCACATATTATTGCGAAATCATATATTTGGGCTCATATACTGTAGTCATGAATATCAGCTCCCTCTAAAGGGAATGCCTGCTTTGGCTACAGAGACGTGACGTTGACTGTCCAACGTAGTGGAGGAGTACTCCCTGGGGTAGGGGTTAGCCGACTGATCTGTGTTAAAGCTGCTATCCGTGAGCCCTGTCTGCAGAGTCACAAACAAAATGTAAACAATGGCCAAATACATTTCAAAATGCCAATAGCATTCCATTTCTATCAAAAATATAAACAATGTACAGTATAATAAGCTGTATTGTTTTGGTTATTATGAGGTAGAACATTTGAGGTTCTACTCAAGCAGGTATTTAGCAGTCATATAAGCCTAATCATAATCATAATCATAATCTAACTGCAACCCGACTGCTTCCCGTTCAGGTTGTACACAAATACATAGACGAAAACAGAAAAACACGCTGCACTCTCATTCAATAAACATCTGCTTCAAGGTTCCTATGTGTTTGTTGTGTTGTTATTTATTGCGGGTAGGTGAAATTAAGTAAAAACAGAATGAGATGTTTTTTTCACCAGAAGAGATGATTTATCTATTTTTCCCTGTGATGGGGGTGTATTCTGGACTTCGACATCACAGGTTGTTAGAAGAATGACACAGTTTTGCTCAAGTAAATGCACTTGCATGATCCGGCACCCGGAATACACCAGTGCCACAGGAAAAAAAAAAAAACTTTCCAGCGGCCATGTGTTTTTTCTGTTTTCGTCTATGTATTTGTGTGCATCAGTAATCATAATCAAGGTTGGTTTGGTTGGCAAGAACTGTGAAATGGTAGCACCCCTTCTATAATACCACGGGACCAGCTAAGCGACCTCATCCTATCATTCACAGCAGCAGACATCAGCTAGTGAGGTGTTTCTTCTGCTTGGCTACTAGCCGGGGACCAGTCTTTCCTGAGCAGATGCCCTGGCAGGGGACTAGAGTGGGAAGCTAGGACAGAGTCAAATAAAGTGTATTTTTAAGCTGTTACAACCCCTTTTCACGTTCAAATGGCCACACAAAATGTCACTAAAAGTTACTAATGGGATTTATTTTGGTGTGAATACGCTGGTAAGTGATTGCATTATAACAGTGTCTCCATTTGGGATGATGGGGAAAGTGAGATAATGAACACTAGTCAGTTTTATTATGATGGAATCAAGTTTGACAGCCAAATATCAGCATTTTCATGTCAGTGTTACAGCGCTGCGTCCTTGTTTTGGGTGTCTCTAGTGACGTTCTGCTTTACCAGCTGTTGAGTCTTTGTCTTTGTCATAGGTGCCCAGTCTAGACTTTCTACGAAAAATAAGCGTAGTTGAGGTAGGTTACATGCTCAAACAACTAGAGAAGAGGTGCTGCCTTCTCATGGATTGGGAACACTCTCCAGGAGGTAGACATGAATGTCTACGAGACTACGTGCAAACCACTAGTTATCCTCCAAAAAAATGGTCAGGTTATAGTTTGCTAAAAAGTACCTAAAAAAAGCAAAAGGAAAGTGGAGAAAAAAAGGATCATCTGTGAAACATGGAGGGGGTGCTATGGTTTGGGCATGTATAGCTATCACAAAAACTGCCTTACTTGTCTTAATCGATGATGTTACTACTGACAGCAGCAGCAGAATGTATTCTGAAGTGTACAGATACATCTTGTCTGCTTGAGTACAAGCAAATGCCTCCAAATTCATTGGATGGCGCTTCATCATACAGTAAGACAATGACCCCAAACATATTGCCATAGCAACTAGGGAGTTTTTCAGGGCCAAAAAGCGGAAAGTTCTTGACTGGCAAAGTCAATCTTCAGATTTAAATACAATTGAACATGCATTTAATTTCCTTCTGAACTGAAGATGGCTGCAGTACAGGCCAGGCAGAGCATCACCAGAGAATATATCTAGTCAGGGCCAAAAAAGTAACATTTTGGCATTGGCGGGTAAATCTGTAAATACTACCAGCAACTTTGGCAGGTAGCCAACAGAAGTTAGTGAATACTATGCTTCAATTTAAAAAAGAAACTGGTGTGATCCACAATTATCATCGTTGTGACATTTGTGACAACACTCCTGCTGCTCCTGTCTCCTCCAGCTGACTCTTAACTGCTGCACATCTCACTCACACTTCTCCTGACTTTCAAACAACCTCCCCGAGTCTGTTAGCTTTCTTAGTGACAAGCAAATGATGCATTCATATAAAGCATTAAAGTAAAATTCCACTACACCTGACAGCACAAGATAGCAACTTACATGCATAAGACCGCGTAAGACTGAAAACATGCATGGGAAAATATTTAGCGGTATTTTTGGTACAGGGATAGGTGCAAAACTTAAAGCCTACAGGAGGTTCGTTCTGTGCAGTGAGTAATTTGTAAAAAAAAAATAATTAATTAAATTGTATGCCCTGTACCTGGAGCAAAAAAATAATAATTGTTGAGCCCAATCTGAAAAACAACAACAATGAAATAAAGCTGAGATGTCGACCTCATAGTGATTTCAAATCCCAACGGTTGGAGTACAGAGCTAAAAGAAGACAACATGCTTCCTCTTTCCAATACTAGGTCACTGTAATTTGCACTTACTTCTTGAAAATATTATTTGTGTTAGACAACAACACTTAAACGGGAACAACGGCACATAAACACAATGAAAAGTGTGTGTAATCCTGTAACCATGTAACCGTTGCTCTTGTTTTTCGGTCTAGCTCCGCCCTCCCTGACTTGAATATTCCTGAATTATGAGAAGGGCTTCTGCTGTCTGGGGTTTTCTATCTGGTTTAGTCATTTTTAATCCCCCAAAATGTAGAATAATTCTTATTTTTGTTGTTGCTTGGGGGGCCACAACAAATCGGGCTGTCATTTGAGTATCCGTGTCCTATGCTATGACTTGAAATGGACTCTGAAATGGATAGTAATCCAGATGCATGGGCTCCGAGGGGAGCCTAATAGAACCAACTGGTTTCTTGCATTTTTTCCCTTCACAATGTAATGTTGATGTTTCGGCTCTCAGGTGCGCTAACTCATTTATTTGAGGTCTATTTTTCATTTTTTTTTTTATCTCTCAGGCTTATCATGTGATTTTCACATACCGCTCCCTCACTATTTTTGCATCACAATTTGTTTTGGATCGCATCCTCCTTCCTCCTGCTGTGTTGATTAGGCCTAGTCATTTATTCTCTGCTTTTTGTAATATGTGACTATGAGCTCTGTCCTTGTATGGCTCAGTAAAGACGTTGTTTGCAATCTCCAGGCTGCCTTACCTATTTACAGGGTAGCTAAGCTACTGAACACCAAACATCTGATCTGATCATCTGGCATTGTCTTCCATTGCTTAGCTCACATTTGCTTCTTTATTTTCCTAGGGGTGAGGCTCATATGAATGATTGAATGGTCATGGTTTGAATTGCCTTTTTGGTGGAAACAATGAAGTCCTTCCACAGTGTAATTCCCCCATGTTTCCCAGCCACCATCTCTGGAGAATGTTGAAATAAGCCCATACGAATATGAACAAAGCCAGGAGCCCATCATACCCGATCAGTAATTGTTCAGTGTCCTCTGCCGCTGCCAGAATAGTTTGCACTTGAATTTCAATTTCATTCTGACTCATGAAGACATTTCTCCTTTTGTTTATTTTTTTCTCCTGAAGTGGCCGAATTGTGCCCATTGGTTGACAACCCTCCATCTCATACTATGACAATAGCTTCAACATAGGGCCTTTGTCATAGTTGTTTTCGTGTTGCTCTATGTCACATATGCACAATCGCTGATAATGGCCATGGCAAAAGAAGAAATGTCCTGGACAGTCTTGGCCTTGCCTTCAGCATTCACACGAGAATCAAATGGATATGGTTTTGTTTTGCTTTCTTACTATCCGAAGATTTGGGAAGGTTTGAATAAGAATACAATGTAGACTAATGCAAGGTCTCGTTCCATTAAACATAAATTACTTTTTTCTTTAAGAGTGTTTATGGAAAGCTGAAGGCCTGTCAATCATCGGAGATAAAATATTGAGCGCAGAATCGAAAAGAATCTCGCCGGGCAACTTTTTTGCCTTTCTGCACCCTGTTTACAAAACTACTTGTCTGTGTGCCCGTCAATCCACGGTACTCCTGGTAAATATCCATGCATATTTCAGGCTCATCTTGCCTGGGCCAGTGCTGGAGCGGGCTATACAGTCTTACCTTGCAGAGAATAGCCTCTGGCTGTTTACTGTGTAGGCTGTGAGGTTGGACACAGGTTTTAAAAATGGATTTGATGACTGGCAAAAGGCGGTGCAGACCCAAAGGGCAAAAGAAATGTTGGCACTGTTGTGCTCCCATCATAGATAGCCTTGTGATTTGTTTTTGAGTCTACATTTCAATAATTTAAAAATATTGGCAATTATTTAGCAAACTTTATTCAACAGAAGGGTCTTGTCTGTAGGCTAATCCGTGACTTCTTAGAAGTTGGTTAGAACTGTGGCCAGTCAAAAAGAATATATCATGTTCAAATTGTGATAAAGAACTGCCAGGACATGGAGACAGAAACTAAAGAGTGCTGCTTTAAAAGATGAAAAGAGAATAGTTAGGATGTAAAATTAATGTGTAGGTGACCGAGACCTATATTTTCAAATTCCTTTGTCTTACGAAATGTGTTTATGATTAAGTGCTTATGATGTTTTTACACATGTCAGAATCAGTTAAAACAGAGATGGTTGGCTACAACACAGTAGCCTAATATACAAGGGGTACCATATGAAACTTTAGTCCAAATGAGCTTCAACTGATGATTTAGAATTGAAGCCACCGGGTGAGGACAGAACAGTGTTTTAGTCATTTTGAGTGGGACTCAAACCAAGCAAAGCTGACATCTCCTTTCCCTTTGAGTTGGCACGAGGTGTCTCGCTGCTACTCTACAAAAGCCAACAAAGCCCTTTTACACGCAGATAAATAAGAGACATCAAATATGGATCGGTGTGCGGAGAGAATGTGTAAATATATCTTCAATGCACTCTCCTGTGTTGTTTTTGTTCTTCCCCCCGTTGCGGGGGAGTTGGGTTGTTGTCATAACGCGCTGCTCCTCCATCGACTGATCAATATGTTTCTCCTGTTTCCCTTTCAGAGGAGAAGACACAGCTGGTTCTAAATGTCGACAAACAGCTCGAAGAAGTCAGAGAGTTGGTATGTCTTTGATCAGTAATTTCTGCTTGTCCCATTTCCTAAATAATGAATTTGGAGCAGGAAACAATTTTACTGGCTCAGACAACTGCACCTGTATAATCCTAACGTGTAACGGTGACATGACACACACTTCACTTGGCGGAAGACTGCTTCCGTGCTAACTGCATGATCACTTTCCAATAATTTGCTTTTAAGTGACACACCCATGACACATTTCACGCCATTATTTGGAGTAGGGACTCCTCACGTCTTGTTAAGAAAAATGATGGGAGTGAACTAACACACAGTGTAGTTGTAGTTGTCTAATTATGTCATATTGTTTAGGCTCCTCAAATTCTTCCTCAGAGAGTCTTGTCTCTCTCCTGTACCTCATGTATGTTCGCTACATTCTTTACGACACTGTTGGGCCTCAATACGTCTTTAAAATGAAGGGCTTTCAATTAGATTGTATCTTGTTTATTTACGGAACTGCTTTTCTGTCATAACTTTTATCATTTGGTGAATGACATGAAGAAGAGCAGTGAATGTTTTTAAAATCAACATTGGAATAGATTAAAGTTAATGCCGCTGAAGTTTCCCATATTAAGAAATTGAAAGTTTATGCTGGAGTTGAGATTTCGTTTTTATCTTCAGAATCTCTTTATGTTTTACAGAGACTGCAACTTTTGTGCTACGTTCATTTTCTATCTCTATAAATGTATTTATTTATTGGCAAACATTTCTTCTAGAACTCAACTCATCACTGTCTTTTTTTTAAAACATTTTTAAAGTAGGCTATAATCATTGTCTGAGTTAGAAGTAACAACTCAATTAGTTGAGTTAGGCCTAAATGAATATGTTGATGGACTTAGATGGAGCAAATGGACCTGGAGGTGCGTGAGATCCCCATCCAGAGCAGAGGGATGTACAACAGCAGACTGAAGAGCTACAAGCAGGAAATGGAAAAGCTGGAGAAAGACTTTGTAAGTACCCCACCACACCATACTTGAACTGTTAGCATATTCTAAAAAGCTTCCACCCACAGAATAATGCTCAACGTGGGCAGGTAGTATTTAGTACTTTTGTACTGAAACATGAACACATACTCTTGTGCTTACAACCAAACATGTGTGTATGTGCACACACACCCTTACCCTCTTACATACACTTTGGTACTCGCATACACACTCTCTCTCCCTCTGTTTTCACACTGACATATTGCCTACATACACACACACACACACACACACACACACACACCGGGCCGAAACTGAAGGTCAGTGGTGAGTCCACTGTGGTTAATTCAGAGTCTGTATTTGAAAGCCCAAACAGTCCGTAGAGAGTGGGCTTGTGTTGATGCCACAGAATATATAGGCCAGAATATGTAGGCCTTGTTTAGTAATTCATAAATCACACCTGTCCGTCTCGCATCCACCCCACTACGCATATCAAACCTTAATGAGGGGCATGTTGTTTCAATGTGAAGCCACTCGTTCTATCATATTTTAGGCTACTTCACTTTCTAAGAATAAAGTCTATACACAAATATGGCAAATATGAGGACCTGTTGGCACCCTTAACCAAATTTAAAAAAACAAAACATATTTCCTCTTTGTGGATTGTACTGTTCTTAAGTCTTTGTGTATTTTAATTTCACCTTGCACTCAACAGGTAAAGATATTTTGCCTTAAAATGTTGAGGTGCCAGCTTGAAACATAACAAAGAAGGAGTTTTAGGCTTTGCCAGATCAATTACCTCATGGTAAGCGCCATCACCGTGATTCCAAATGTCAAACAAACAGTCTTCTTTGAGCAAGAGATCAGGTGCTAGTGATTTGTTGCTCCACTACTGAGACTTCACTACCTCAGATTACAGAAGAGATCTTTCCTCGCTCTGGGCATTTAATTGGCTGGCGATTAATCTGTAGTTTCTCCTCTCTCGACACTTGCCGTGGTTAATTATCAAGCAATTAACACCTGCTGTGTCAGATATTACCGCTAATTTGCATGCCTCGCATTTTTTGCCCATGGTATGCTCCTTTGAGGAGATGTGAAGAGACCTGTTGTCACCAAGTACATTAACAATGACGGCAACGGAGTGGGTAAAGTGTAGGTCAGTGGTTCCCAAAACACTCTTGGTTGCACACTCCTAATAAGACTCCTGCTACCCCCTTGACAATTTGGTTGATTTGTTACTTTCTAGGTCTACACATTTTCAAGGGACCTCAGTTTTATGTCAGGACAGAATTCAATCAATTGCACATAGCAAGCTTCGCCGCTGTGCTTTCAGAAGAGGTTTTGATTCACAAAGCAGCATGTCCTGTATGGAGGAAGTTAACACATGAATTAGAAACCGTCAGCTCATATAGTTCTGAAGTTATACTGAACTGATTGTGTAGGAACTTTTGTTAGATAGTGAGATTACTGGTAGTTCATGTGATGTTGAATAGTGGTGAACAAACAAATCTACTGTAGTATTGCTTTTCATCTTGGTATACTTAGCATTGGGGGAGCTGTGTCTTCACCACCCAGTTTGAAACTATGTTATGTTGAAAACAAACTTTATTTATTTTGAGGGCAAAGGTCATTTAAACCAGGATCTCCAACTGTCTACTTTCACATCAGCTCCATCTCTAGGGCCTGGTAACTTGTCCTAAAGCTGGAACCTCTGCCTCATCCTCATGCTCAGAAGTGCCAAATGCTTTCGCCCAGCCTGGTCTCTCACTTTCCTCTCACTTCCTGCGGGCCCAGTGAGTACACAACTCCCAGCTCTAAAGGGTTCAGGGAAAAAGGCCATCGCCTTTCTTTTTTTTTATAAAAAAACCCAGCCTTTGTTGTGCTTCCCCAGGATATCAAGGCCTTGTCCCCCATCCCTCCCTCCCTCCCTATCCACCCTCCCAGCCTCCCTGGGGTGTCTCCCCCTTAACCCCCTCTATCATCCTCTCGTTCACCCGCGGTTTGAAGTTTTGACGCCACCAAGGCGCCAGATTGAGCCCCCCGTACACTTCTATACCAGACGGTCCCAGCCCCATCTCAGTAACCCAGCCTTTTTTCCAGGGGGACACCACAAAAAGAGATTGCATGCTTATCAGACAGTCATCCCGAAGGTGCATTTCCGATGTGTTTGCTGGTTGACGGTTTCATTTTGATAATAGAGGGACAGAGGGGTCTTAAAGCCGGAGGACCCCCACAGTGGGGCCTTGCAGCAGCCAAAGGGGAGTGTGGCATGACCGAAAAGCCCCCCAAAACAAAACAAAACCCTGTTTGATAGAAGCGAGACATTTTAAGTCGGGGGAAGCAGAATGACATGCCTCTTAGCTATGCCCTTGATCAGGCAGAAGAGAGGCCTAATGGAGGCTTAATTTAATGAAACCTATCGGGTAAACAGACCCTCCATCTTCAAAGACAGCATGGCAAAGTTGTTCCACCATCGGGAGGCTATGTCAACAGACCTCTGTGGAGTTCCTCTAAACGCACTTGACAGCCATTTTGAGGGAAGTTAATGGTTCCCACACTGAGCTGTTGGTAATTTTGACAATAGAGAGATGGACATGATATATTCCTAATCTTTTTTGTAGGGAGTATGCAGCCAGATAGGCCCAAAGTATATGCTTTCAACGTAAAGGAAACAAATACATTATTTGTGTGTACCATCCCAAGTCAGGGGAAATAAGTGGAGACAAGAATAATGTTATGGTTGTGGTGCATGTCAGACTTCTTTGTATTTGTCTGGGAAGGTTCTCTGTGTTATCTGCTCTGTGAGTGTGCTGTGAGAGACCCATATATTGACTTTCCTCTGAGAGGCGCTCTGTGTAGATCAGGTCTATACAGTGTAGAGAGACAGCTTGAGAACACCTGCACAGCAAACTGCTACACCTCAGTTGCTAGCTCCTCTGTCTCGCTCTTGAAAACACAATACTTTTGACTACATAAATGGTCATGAATATTTAGACAAAATGCTGATACAGAACATAACACAGTCATTTAAACTTAGTAACATACATTACATTTGGAAAGCCAAGCCAACAAACCCCAACCAACTTGGCAGAGTATGGGTGAATATTGTCCTGTCAGGTGTGCAATGTTGGTAGGCTTATCTGAAAAGTATCAAAGCTGTAATTTCTGACAAATTAGCCTTCAGTGCTGACCCAGGAGTTCATATACTTATTCACTGAAGGCATCTGCATTTTATTTATATATGTTCTTTCTTTAGAACAAACAAACAAATAGTTAACACTTTCACCTTGAAAGTGTGGAGAACATTTTGAAAACTGTGCAGGGGTTCACAGACTTTTCTTTGGTCACTGTATATGGTTATTATGATGCATGAGCAATTCAATAAATACTACTGTAGAAAAACCTATATTCATTTAAAGGATTCACTTAGTTGTCAAATTGCTAATGTGAGGTGTTGCAGGAGACTGGATTGGAGACTAAAGTACACATGTACAATAATGCAAATTAAAGCCACACTGTATGTGCCAAACAAAAATGTAAACAATGTAGCCAATGGATCTCAAGACATTCTCATGCAAATAGCTCCTCATTTCTATGATATATATTTTTAGGGTTCAAGGAATTCCATGAGTGTTCCAAAAAAGCAGGATTACTTTTTGTAAGTTTTACACAATTTGTTCACAAAGTCTCCTATGACAACAGAAACACAAATTGGTCCTTATTATTTTGGTTATGATGGTAATCTAATGAAGGTCTTTAGAATTCATATTCAAATCAAGGGGTATATTTCATTATTTGAAATAATTTAAAATCTTAGACTAACACTAGCCCCACATTACATGTGAGTGAGCCTCATTTTTGTATATCCACATTAAATGTGATCAGAACAGACAAGCAAAAATAGCAAAATGACAGATGAATGCACAGCCAAACAACATAAAACCCACCTGGATATTAAAACTAGCTAGTTTACTAAAAGTTCAATGTCATACCTACGATTCACCACATTGGATGTTCTGCGTCATCCTTGCCATTTCTCTCCAGAAATACTTGTTCCAAGGTCATATAAACTTGTTTCTCAACATGTATAGCCTTCCAGTACTTCTTCAGACACCCAGGATGGTTTGTGTTTGAAAAGTTTTGGAATATGTACGTTGTAAAAGCCAATGAGGCGATGAGAGAGGCAGGACTTTCAGAAACAGGGCACTAGTAGGGCACTTTCACAATGAAATAATGGCCTCTACATTCAAGGTGCAAATTGCCCATAGAACAAGAAAATAGGGTGCTAACTGCTTAAACTGAGCCTCCTTGGTACACTCTTGTTTACTTGTCTACATGGCACTCACTTTAGCTTTAACTTCTTGTCCATGGTCTGATACAATCCAAATGTTGTTGTTTTTTCAAAAATCTGTTGTCAACTCAAGCATTAGTTGATTCATCTGTGTGTTTAATCTATTAGTCTTTACAGCCCTGATGCAAACCTTCATTATTTTTGCAACTCTTGTGTACGCTACATTGATAATGTGGAGACACCTTTCATTCACATATGAGCCCATACATTGAGAAGACAAATATGGCTTCAAATATGCCATCTGAATGTTTGCCTGTTTATAATTGCCTGGATGATCAGATAAAATGTATCAGTGTTTCCTTTCTGGAGTTTGGAGTGATACGAATGATATGGACAAACTTATTTATGCGCATCACAGTTCTGGTTCTTAAAAATATGGAAAGAAGTCTATATTTCAGAAGTTAAAATAAACAATATCCAGGAGTAAAACACATAAAGTATTATGTTTTTATCAAACTGTTATATGTAGAGCATTTGGCACTTTTAGCTGAAACATTACCGTAACACAGGCTTTCATTGTGTAGTTGTGCAAAAGTATTCAAGAAAAGAAAAGTCTTTCCGCTCTGACACCAGATGGCGATATTGCTCCAGGAATTCAGGTTGAGCTATCTGGCAAAGGGAATATCGATGGGCAAATGAAGAGTTTCTCTTGGATGAAGTTAGGCCTGCTGAAAATCTACATCTTATATGTAGTTGCTCGAAGTTTGAAGATGTAGATAAAAATATGGGAAATGCTGTTTTCTTACACAATTAGCATTTTTCTTAGGACAGAGGTGTGTGTGTGCGCGCATGTGCATGTATTTTCATTTCCGCTTCCACCTCCTAAGGAAATTGACTCCAAACGTTGCACACTGTTATTTCCTGACCTGACACATTTGCCCCAGAATGATTCTAAATTTGAGTGTTTTTATACTTTTATTTCCACTCTTTACCTGGACAAAGTGAGCATGTTTTAAAGCTTCAGTTTATATATTTCAGAAGTTTGAGATGAAAGTGGAGAGTTCAGGTTCATATGTTAAGTGTTAAGTTTCTAAGAAAGTGCTTCAGTCTGATATAGTTGATCTTCACTGAATCACACTATGATGGTTAAACTATTGTCAATTGTTAAAGGAGCAGGGCGTAAGATTGTAGAATATCTGCCACCTCTGGCCATCACGGAGAAACAACAACATACTCCCTAATAATAATGTAACCCCCCCTCGCAGTGTCAGACATTAGCTGTTGTGGAAAAAAAGAAAGCTTGAATGTTACATACTGGACCTTTTAATTAGAGCGATTCACCACAAATTGTATATGCATTATTCCTTGGCATCATAAGAACGATTCACTTATTCATAACATTCATAAATTTGAAAATGTTGAGAAAATTACTAGCCACAGAAACTTTTGAAATAAATAGGCTATATGTGTTTCACTGTCGAAATGCATCTTACTTTGTTGGTGAATAGTGCCTTTATATTTGATACCTGTAATTTAATTTAAAATGATAATGATGGAAAAATAGGAGATGACACAAGTGGAAAGCTTACATAGAAATAGATTTTTCACACCACATCTTTGTCATCTTTGTGTACCCTGTAACTTATGATACTACGCTGTTCACTCATAGTGATTGAAGCCTGCATAAGCTTCACTGTCTCTTCCCTATTCAAATAGGTCTTATTAGAAGATTGTTAAATATTGCAGTCACGGTCAAGTAAGGAGCCCTGGCAGTTTATACTGTAATAACACCTTGGACTGAAAGGCTTCCAATCTCTGTCGAGGGAGATAATTAATGGATTTGCCAAGCGTTTACTAGCCTGACTCAACCAGCCTTGAAATATTGAACAGTTTATTTACCTGATACAGTCAGGTTGAATGGAATAAAAAGCTGTCTGCAACTATCCCTTAATACTTATTTTTCTATATTTCATAGTCTCATAAGCGATCATCAATGACCTTCAAGAAATAATTTGATGGAAAATAGGCTGTCTGTTAGGGCAAATATTGAATGCTGTAGCTATCCCACGAGCACCGTGGGCCTTTTAGCATAGTCTGCGAAGGGGAAAGAAACGATTTCGGTTCAAATGTCGAAATGCAGATGTGTTAAATTCTGGTCATCTCTTTTGAGTATCCCATCTTAAAATGCTTGAGATGAAAACACAGGGAAAACTATGTCAACTTCGAAATGAGTTGGCCTGCCCATTGGGTTTCAGTGATAATAGACTTGTGTTAGAATCTACAAATGGCTCTCTGTTTAAACAAGCATAGTTCCTTGTTTGATAGATAAAATCTGGTCAGCCTGAAGTTATTCATAAGCTATAGCTTTCTTTATTTCCCTTCCAAACCCAGCAGCACTGGGCTGGTTCTATAACAGAGGTCAACCGTGAGGTTATTCTTGGTTATGAATTAATATTTCCATCCACTTTTGTTAAACATATTTTAAGTAAGTTTATTTGCTTTATCCAGTACATTTCACAATATTCTGATATGCTTTTACCTTGAGGTGTGACTTCTAATTTCATATTTAAAGCATAGCATGATGAATATAGCATTAGGTTTGAATTGGGAGAGGGAGTCCCAACAATAGTAAAAATAAATGAATGTCAACCAAAAGGCACCGAAAGTGGTCCATGGTGTTAATTTCAGCGGTCATGGTCAAGTCATGGTCATGGGGACTGTGGAACTTGGGTACAAGTGGTTTTGAAGTCGTCTTGATGGGCTCAGTTAGGACTCTATAGATCCAGCCAAAAAAGGTTGGCAAAGCCACTTCATCAGAAAGTCATGTTTTCCTTTATAAAGACATTCAAAGATTAGGGTATTACTGGATATTCGGTTTTGACAGGATATTTGAAAACCACTGTTCTTGTGTGTACTGGGCATGTATTTGTACTTGTACTAGTCATGGCTCTGCTTCATTGTACTCCAGCTTGGAGGTTGCTCATCATTTGGCCCCTTATCCTCTATTACAGTGACTTCTACAAACAGAAAACATGACAGACAAACATTATTTGGATGTTAGACACTTTAAAATCCCCTTAAGTTGGTTTGCCACATTTGTTAGCCCTAAAATGCTAGTCGTTTAACACCACTAAGGAGTTAATGCAGATTATGTGTTTTTATGTGTTCCGTAATTTAACCAGCCATCAAGAGCCCTAAAGTCCAGTCACACAAACCGATTAAAAAAGATCAGATTTCTTATGGAAATTGAGGGAATTTTTTTTTCTCTTTCCTCTGAGGCATGTGCAGATTTAAGATGCAAACAAATCAATCTTTTTCTCCGCTTATGAATCCTGCCTTTCATTTGGAAGCTGTCCTACACAGCGGATCTTCCCCCAAGCTCCTAGTGGATTGGCGGCGTAAAAAGATTTGTCATTGTTACTTGTTTTTAGACCTAAAGACAGCAGTTGCTGTCTTTTCTGGATCAGCCTCGATACTGCAGTTCTCCTCTTTGGTGAGCGTATTTACTGCTCAGATGGTGTAATGTATTGGTGGTGCTGAGCTGAAGCCTGGGTGAAGGACTGTGTCTCCAGAAGGAGACAAGAAGCGAGTCCCTGTAACTCCAATAGTGGCTTGATTGGTTCACTTACAGTTGGGAGAGGAGACTGAGGAACTGACCCATTGAGTGATATAGCAATGAATATAAAAATCAAGTATTTGCTATATACTGTAAGAGTCATTCATTGAGGATTGGTGTGATTTGGAATATCGTATTTGTAAATCTGGTGTTATCTTGTCTCCCTATTTCTCCTATTCCACTACCTGGCTATACGAGAAGGGGTTATGTATGCATTTCCCCCACGAGCATGTGTTGTTTGACAGTGTGCAAATTCGGCCCTTATCCCACCGATGCGATCGTTTCCTTTCGCTTATCTCCCGCTCCTCCAGAGTCTCACTTCCCACTGACAGTGATCAGTACCTTGAAGACATGTGTCTGTCTGGGCTGTGTGAGCCTGATGTACACCAGGCCCTCCCTGGTCCTCTGTATCCTCAGGGCCTGTGTGATTGAGTGATTCCAGTGAGCGGGGGCCAAAGATAATAAGGGGTTTG
This sequence comes from Argentina silus, assembly GCF_951799395.1. Taxonomy (NCBI): domain Eukaryota; kingdom Metazoa; phylum Chordata; class Actinopteri; order Argentiniformes; family Argentinidae; genus Argentina; species Argentina silus. The sequence continues at coordinate 12,049,450 of NC_139670.1, read as the reverse complement.
GGGGGGAGTATAAAGACATGGCGCTATGATAGCACCCTAAGCCTCCCCAATCCTCATTCCCCCTTTACCCCATCCACTTCCCCCTCTCCTTTCAGTGATGTGTCTGTCCTCCCCCCTTATTTTGGTGCCCCAAGCCTGTCCCACGCACCAGCTTAAACCAGAAGTGACATGTGACACCCACACCGCTAGTGATGCGCTGACAAGAGGGACCAGAACAGGTGACACTGATTTTCTTTTCTTTTCTTTTTTTTCCTTTTTTGATTTGCCTGACTGGCTTAAGTATGAGAAAAGTCATGAAGTATTTATGGTATGCATTATGATTCATCTAGTAGGCCTGTGTTTTTCCCCTCTGTTTTTTTGGGAGCTTTTGCTTTTTAACAAACGAGTCTGAGGGAAAGAGAGAGAGAGGTGGAAATAGAGGAAGAACTTTGACATCTGGAGCACTGCTGATGTTCATTGGATTTTCCCTGTTAGCTCAATGTATTTACCCTACGAGTAAATCTGCAAATTGTAACAAAGTGTGCCCCATCAAATTGCATTTCTCTTTGTCTCGCCTAAGTGCTTCTAATGAGGAGCATGCAAAAGAAAGAGAAAATGCTTTTGGTCTCTGCGACCGACAATTTTCACTTTTCTTGGGTGGTTTTGAAGCCTGTGGAGGAATCTTTCTGTGGCCTTGATCAGAATTACACTGTAAAGGATGAATGAGGGATTTGCTCATTTATCCCAGAGGTTGGCTACCATCAGAACATCTACTCGCACCCACAGTGAGATGAACCACTTTAGTTTTCTGTCGTATACTTGTTTGTACAAACAACACCGTTGTCTTTGTTTGTATTTTTGTGCTTACACATTTTCTTCAGAAATATGTAGGTAGTACAGTTCTTTACTGTGAATGTCTGTGCCTAGTAATCCTTAAGAGAGAGGAACTTTAGTGAGGTCCAAGTTTATTTTCATTTAAAGAGCAACAAATATTTTTTCATATAAAATTGGTTATTTGTTCAGTTATTTGTTACAAACATAACATTTCAGTTCAGTTTAAAGTACTGTTCTAGATGATAAATAAATGTGTGATTTGGCTATACTATACTATATATAGATACAGCGATTATTACCATATGGAGCTAGGCCATTGTGCACCTGCCAACCAAAATCTAATATAGAGCTACACAAAACGTACTGAAAGGTATTCACTAGGGCCTCCATGTTGCTTACTCTGTGCATAGGCCGGCCTAGACCCTGAATGTGAGTGTGACCTTAGATTAGCCCTATGGCCTGGTGAACTTAACGCACTCACTCTTTGGGATGAGTATTTGATGTTGTTGTCTGGTCTCCATTATACCGCTTGTCGTTCCAATCCATACGAGAGGTGTGAACAAGTGCCTCAACAGCCCTCAATTGCCCGTTTCTCATAGTTCGGACAACGCCTCTGAATTCCACCACAAAACGTGAAGACTCCCATCGAGACAGTAAGTGTGTAGGGAAGTTCACGAGGGCACATGTTGGAATGGCTCTGGAAGAGGCCAACAGGCCTCATCTGCATTTGAATGTGGTCTGCCCAGTGCAATAAGAAAGTATACATAAATATATAGCCTTAATGATGTGGCTAAGCCCCTGTGCGTGCTGCTGTATTCTTATGCAAATGAGGGAGGTATTCAGTGCAGACAATGGTCACGTTACTCCGAAGAAAGGCGAGGGACTGAGAAAGGTAGTCTTCTGTGCATTTCCCCACACACACACACACACACACACACACGTGCACACACGCACATGCACACGCACACACACACATCCTATACAACACTGCATGGGCCCAAATATCTTCCTTTGTGTCTAGCTTTATACATTTATAGATAACCACTCCGAGAATAGACATCAAACAACAATGAATCAGAAATCGAGGTCAGGAGAGAACCCTCTCCAAAGCGGAGAAAGGGTTAAAAGTGAAGGTCTTTTTAAAAAAAAATATATTTTTTTAAAGAAAGACCGATAGGAAAAAAGAAAAGACAAAAAAGTTCTTCTCAGTGGAGGGTTCAGTGAACCATATGTAGGTAGCCACAGGCTAATGGGCCGATTGGTCCCTGGCTCGCCAGGTATCCCGCACCGCACCCCCCCACACACTCTCCCTTCCCCAACACACACACACACACACACACACACCACCACCACCACCACCGCCCCCCCACCCCTCTCTGAAATCCCTCCTCCATTTCTCTCTAATCTCACCTTTTTCTCTGGCGCTGACCCGGGGAGGCCCACTTTATTCCCCACTGCACGCCAGAAGCCAGCGTTGTGATCCGAGCAGAGGCCCCGCTCTGGTTCCTCTCGCCCGGCTGCCTCCCCGACGGCTCTCCTCCTATTGATTTACTCCTCCACCGCTGTCTGTGTGTGTTGCACCACCAGCGCCCGGGCCCCTCTCCTCTACCTCTCTCCCTCTCTCTACCTCTCTCTCTCTCCCACATACAGCCCGGGATTCATGTAACTGAAAAAGAGAGAGAGTGGGGGGAGAAAGAAGCCAGGGCCTTTGATTTTTCATTAGAAGCGCTTCCATATTTTAATATTGGGTTTAATCGGCCCTCATGCCTTTAAGAAATAACCATTGAGAGACCGTTCCCCGGCCTTCACAAAGTATATGGCGTTTCTTCAATCAAAGCCCCTCAAAATTTGCTCTTTTGTTTGGAGTTCAGTTGCGATCGTTTTTCCCCTCCTCTCTCCCTCTCTCCTCGCCCTCTTGCTTTGCGGGTAGTCGTTAGGCTTATTGACTGATTCCAGCTCTATTTAACAATAGAAACGACTCTGACAGGGAAATCTACCGCACAAATCACAGAGGTAGTCGAATAAAAGCCCCGGTCATCGCAGTATACTCCCCTGAGATCAAACTTTTCATATTTTTTTCTTCTGTAAAATAGACATGTAATACACATATGATTTAATGGAATATGAATATTATTACATAGTTTAGTTTAGTTTGAATAATTTCAGAATGTTACAAACCTTTGAGTTCTAAAAAGGGAAAGCAAATGCCATGCGTTCCAATTTGTGATTTCATAAAAATGGTTCATGGACAAACCGTGTATCATGTCGCATTGAAATGACACAAGGTCCTTTTGAAACTCGAGCTCACATAGTTATATGGAACAATTCTCTCAAGCCTGGTTTAGATATGTTGCAGCTCAACTATTATCTTTCTATAGATCATTTGAGTTTATTTGTGTTTCTATTATAGCTTTGGTGAGACTCCTTTAGTCCTTTATGGTGATGGAACACAATGCCTTGTGCACATGTTGAAGCCACAAAAGCAGCAACCTGTGAGCTAATGAGAGGCCCCATGCTGATATCTAAAGCTTGGGTTCCTACTACTGCTGCAGTTCCATTAAGAGAGGAACACACACAGGCTAGTGTGACACACATACACACACATTTTCTGAAGGAGATTTCTCATACACACAGAAACACACGCACAGGCTTGCAAGGCCCTCCACCCCAAATGCACACACAACACACATAGCCCTCTGATGATCGACAACAGTAGTGGATTTGATGACACCAAAGACCAAAAACAAAACAAAGGCACAAAAACCTCTCCGCGACAATCACAATTGTCACCGCTTGCCTTTATCTGCTAATGTATCAAACGCGCAAAAAGGAGCACTTACTTAATTGAACAACCTCTGCCAATTTGTTTGCTTTTAAAGACAAAACAATGATAGTGTGTGTGTGTGTGTGTGTGTGTGTGTGTGTGTGTGTGTGTGTGTGTGTGCGCGCGCGCACGCACACATTACTATTCTTTGTGCTGTTGGAGTGTGTTAATCCCCTGCCAGGCTGAGATGCATTATTTAAGACACTGTTGTGATACTTTTTCCTGCTTAAAGGTCTCGGCTTCCTTTTAACGTGGCCCCACACTATGCCACCTCTGCCCCGCGCCCGGGGAGCGAGAGAGGAACCACTGGCTGAAGTCCAAGCATCACCTGGGGAAATATCACAGAGGGGAGAATGACAGGAAGTGATGTCATGCTTGTTTGCAGTTTTTTGCACCTTTTTCTCTCCATTTTGTAACTCCATTTTGATACACATTTGGTTTATGATAACTTATGGCGCGAATAATAATAGCAGTACAAATTATTTTAATTGTAATTATGTTTATATACCATTGATTAATTATTTTTGGGAACTTGAACTGTGACAATTCCCATATTTTGTTCTTGCCACAGCTACTGTGTTTGAGTGTCACATCCTCTTCAACAGTACGTGGCGATGATTAGCAGGAAATAAAAGGTTAAATGGCAATTTGAGGCCGACACTAGGAGTCAGACAAAAGTGCCATTAAGTCCAAATTTTTAGAAATGGCCAGCCGCTCTCCCACTGGTAAGAAACCTCATAATGAAACGCACTTTTGTAAATTAAATATGGTTAATTACTCTTCACGCCATGCCACCAGCCGTGTGCGAGGGGGTGAAAAGAAAGAGCGGAAAAGTGGAGGAAAAAGCGTCTGCAGAGTAACTTCAGGGCCCCTCATTACACTCTGCCCCTGGGTATTTTTACGCCTTTTATATCCACTCTAATGAACTGTTTACATTTTTCAGCTTTCCAGGCGTCACAATTATTTGCGCTGTCCTTGTGTTGCTTGCTGCAATGGGCATACAGAGAGGAGGGGAGTTGGAGGGCAAAATAAAGAAAACATGTTTATAATGAATAACAGTTTATTTGGTTTTAATTATTTTGATAGTTTTGAGAGGGAACTTTTGTCAGTGTTTATGAGGTGGTGGTTATTGTCCACTGTCTGCAGAAACAGAGGTTGTTGGAATCTGTCAAGTATTTCTGCAAAAACAGTTGTTCAGTTAGATGTCTATTCAGAAAGATGGAAATATGACATTCATAGACATTTCCTTATATACATGCTTGCACTGTACACAAATTGGATAAAAAAAAATAGAGTTATTCATCTTCTGTCATAATTGATAAAACATCATTTTCGAGCTCTGATGATCTTACTGAAGTATATTAGCATATCTGATATGAATTGTTATGCATGCATATGTAATTACATTTTGATGGGCTGAAGAAAATATTTTTTTTCCTATCTCCCATCCATGTCAACAGAGGTAAGCCACGTGTGTTTTTGACAGGACACCCGAACCTCCGTCTTGTATTTGACGAGTTTTAAAGGGAGGCAGACCACTTTGCATAAAGTTAAGATAGATCTTTGTACTTTTTTGTGCTTCCGGGAATAGAAGCAAATTCTCACCCAAGATTAGAAAAAGTGACAAAAGAAAGACCTTTCAAAAGGATTAAAAAAAGATCTCTCTTTTCTTTTCCGTGGCAATAAGGTATCTTCTGAAAGTGCTCATTCTTTTTGGATTACAAAGGCCCCTCATCTGGTTTCATGTTGTTGTAGTCATTTTAATTTTCGAGGCTCGATCACCACGCAATAACTAGAATGAGAAACTTTCAATCATTTCATTGTCTCTCTGAACTTTTTTTTTTTTTATATATATATACTTATTCTTTATTTTTTTATTTCAATACCTTCTATTTAGACCTTTTGAGATTTTGGGGCAATCCTCCTAGTGGAATGTGTTATGCCCTGTCGGATCTCCTCCCGTAAATGATGTACATTTTAGAATGATCCGAAAAGCCCCAATAATTACACCATTTTTGAAAAATAAATAAAATAATCTAAAGCAAAACAAGATTGGGTTTTACCTTTTTTGCATAACATTCCAACTGGTAATCAAAGTCTGTCAATGGGTGAGGAAGTCAATATTGCACAGCTGCTCTTGTTCTACATCAAATGCAAAGGGAATAATGACTCTAAGGGTTCTGTTGTTTTCCGGAGGGGGGAATTCAAACCTCAAGTAAATAGGTAGGGAGCAGCGCAGCCTTTGTTTCGGGTAGCATTTGCCATCCTTTTGAGTTTCCTTTTTATTTGTGCCGCAGTCATCGCAAAAGCTGTTGATACTCACAGCTGCAACAAATAGCTATTTAGAAATACCAGAAAACTGTGTTGGGTTTGAAGAAGACGTCAGTCCATGTACTCAAATCAACTCCTCTCCCAGGCTTCTAGTCTCAATTACTGGCAACCCGTCATTCCCCAAAGTTACACTGCAGCTCTTTAAGATGAAGCTTGACTAAAATGGAATATGTGGGTGTTTTCCCGGCAAATGGCAACTGTACAGTATGCCGTGTGTACTGGTGTGTGTATGCCTTTCCCAGATTGATGACAATCACTTTGCACTCACGCTAACATCTGAAAATCCCATAGAATGCCTGAACTTAACCACATTTGCCAGATTACCTTTTATTTACCTGTACATTTATGGGAAAGGGCACTTCATAGCCCCTGTTATGATCAGAAATCCCAAGATAACACCATTTGTTTTAACTCTGTATTCCAATCTGACATCTCAGTCATGGACTTGATTAAAATTGAAATAAAAACGAAAAGAAATATTTCCAACCCAAACCACAGATACTCCCCAACATGAAAGTCACTTCATGCGCAACAATGATGCAAATTGTGTCAATCGTGCGTGCGCGTGGGCACGTCTTGCAACAGCTGATGCTATGTTTCTGATTTGGTCATCCTGATATTGTCTATTCCCCACAGTCAATCCTTTGGTGGTTAGCTCAGGTCCCTGTGCCTCTGTCAGTTGATGCCTGGTGAGTCTATTTTGTTTGGGTACTCTCTCCTTACCTAATGGCTTTTCGGTTGTTGCCCTGGTCAATCACACTCAGGCGAGTCTGTAATTACTCCTGAGGCTCTGGCCTACACTGTCACAATAACAACGACCAAATCACATCTGCCATACGTTTCCACTGGCTGGTCAAGTTTGGCAACCAAGAAGAAAAAAAAACATGGTGTGACAAATAAAAAAATGTATGGTATATTTCCTCCTAGTTTATTTCTTTGAATGATTTGAAGATTGGCACCCATATCTTTAATATTTAGCATTCCTAAATTTGAAATCTGGCATTCTTAACTTAATTAAGCTTATTAGATGTAACAGTGGTCTTTAATAAAAAAAAAACATCTTACAAACACATAATTACATATAACATATAATATTATACAGTTTATTCCTGTATTTGTTCAGAAAGACAATTCTTAACCGTAAATAGAGAAAACAAAGTTGTTGTTCCTGTGGCGAATGAAGGAGTCTCCAGGGATGTTGACTTGAGATGTACTAGATGTACATATTGTATTTTCAGTCCCATATTTCATGACTGTGTATGAGATTTAACCCTCCTCCCACTGCCCACATAGAAACCCTGTCACGGCAGCGGGAAAAGGGAAAGGAGCCTTAGTAAACAGTTTCTTTCTTTTTTCCCCGCTAGTGTGTATTTAGTTTTGGAGGGCATTTGAAGAGAGTGGGTTTTTTTGGTGGTGGTGGGGGGGGGGGTCGGTGTCTGTAAACAAGCGATACACAGCGTCTTGCTCCTTCAGAATCAGAGGTGGCACACTCTGAAGTGTGTGTGCGTGTATGTGTGTGTGTGTGTGTGTGAGAGAGAGAGAGAGAGAGAGAGAGAGAGAGTGTGATTGAGTGAAATGTGTGTCTGTGTGTTTGTCTTTTTTCTTTTTTTGGACATGGCATTCCCCTCTCCCACCCCATCTAAAGGGGTGCAGAGAGAGAGAGAGAGAGAGAGAGAGAGAGAGAGAGAGAGAGAGAGAGAGAGAGAGAGAGAGAGAGAGAGACCAAATCTGATGGAACACCAATGGGTGTTGAATTATTCCCTGTCTAACACCCAGCACCAGCGTTATCACAGAGCCTGCCACTGCACTCTGCTGACAGCAGTGACAGCCCCCAGAAAAGATTTAGCACTGACAAGTGATACTTCCCCTAATACATCTCCCTTGCCCCTGCCCCAGCCCTACTCCACAGCCCTCCACACAGTACCGTAGATGGTGTTATTATTATGTTATTAAGTAGGGGGGGTCTTCTCCATGATTTCCCTGGTTCTAGATCACCTCAGGATCATATGTAAGCATATACTGTATGTGGACACATGTATGCACGACGTACACATAGACAACTACTGTAAACACACAGAAGGGGACGAACTGTGCTAAACACACACACACACACACACACACACACACACACACACACACACACACTCTCTCTCCCTCCAGGTGTATGGGTTTGTTTGACGGGGTAGATCCATTAGGGGGCTCTCGTGCTTAAGAAATGCCTGTTATGTTTTTTCCAAGACAACTCTGCCAAGGCTTATTTTTTCCTGTTTTCTCTTTCTCCCCTCTTCTGCTCTTTCTTCCTCTTCCTCTCCTGCTTCTCCTTCCTCTTCCTCCTCCCCTTACAGAAAAGGTCACGTATCGCCTACAGCGATGAGGTGCGGAACGAGCTCCTGGGGGCGGACGCAGGATCCTCCGAGAATCAGGTAAGGCATTAATCAGGTTTCCCGGCCCAGTGCTGGTGGCCCCCAGTGTGGGTGGTGATGGCTGGCCCCCCCCGGAACGGGGAGAGGGGGGGGGGGGGTTGGGTCAAGGCCTCGTGGGGCCCCTCTCAGGGCCACCAGGGGCCACCGCAGCATTGGCACTAAGTCATGCGGAAGGAACACTGTTTAATGCAAAGCTGCCCAGGGTCTGAATGGGGCTCCGGGGCCTGGGCCCAGCGTCACACACACACACACACACACACACACAGCTGTTCTCCAGCAGGCTGTGTACTTATCCTCCTAAAGATCCTCCAATGATGTCCACTGCCCTCCCAACACACACTCACACACCCATAACCCCTAACCTATCACCCTTCACTTTTTACCTTCTTTTAAACACCAGGGGTGGTGAAACACCATCACAACATGTGGACACTCTACTATCACAAATAGGATACTGTTGATAAGCATAAATGTCTGATATTTTACTTTTCACATATTGTCACAGGACATGTAGCAGGTAATATTAGACATACTCTTTGATGAACAATGCTTTATTTTAACAGGAACTAAATGTATTTATTTTTTATCTAATAATTGTTTATGAGATATAGATTTGATTAAAATATTTGAATGTTTAATTTCATTTCTGAAAAAATAAGTTCAATTTCAGTTAATGTATTTTAGGTTGTATTTAAACCATCATAAAATCCAATAAATTCAACACAAGGGATTATAAACATCTGATAAAAAGCACATGGAAATCCTCTATTTTCATAAGACAATAGAATAAACATAGGAAATCAACAATGCCTTCAAAAACGATATCTTTTCATTCATATTGAATATGAAAAAGGAAAACAAAAACAATCATCTTTAATAGTGATATTGATTGCCAAAAATATGCCACATGTTCTTTAAACTTTATTGTTTTGAATTATGTCTGAAGTGCTGCATCAAAAAAGCACCACATCAACAGATACACAATCCAGCTTTTTAACACTTGAGATGCACTGCCTATCTTTCACCTGCACAGCTGCCACTCACAAACAGACATCGCAACTCTGACCAGCATCCTTTGAGTAATTATATATTATCTTTAGATTATACTGTCAACTTTGCATTAGTTGCTGTTTGTCAAAGATGGCACACATGCATCCACAGATACACACACACACACACACACACACACACATTTGCACATTTAGTCCCTCAGTACTTTGTAAAAGTACAGTGAGATGATGAGATGATCTGCAGCTGAGTGGAGCTAAAGTTGTGTTTTTTTGATAGCCTCCTTATTACCATTTCAATGATGATCCATGCACTGCACATCTTACAAACATATGTATCGCTAGCCGAGATGTGTAATTGATATGCATATTCCCTGCAAATTAGTGAGACACAAAAGTGACTGTGACATTTTATACAGAAGTTGGAAGTAGATTTGCTGCCAGAACTGTCACATTCAAGACAGTGATGGTTCTTATCAAAATCTTGTCAAAGGCAAAAGAAAAAAAAATATGACCCATATCTCATTTGAAATAATATTCTTTATTTTCCTCTCATTCAAAACAAATGATGATGAACCCCATTAATGCATTCATTTCTGTTCAATATTTATGATCTTATCTAGAATTAATTTTATGATTTCTGTTATGGTATTTAAAATCTAAAATGTTGATTTTAATAACAATTGCATTCTAATTTTAAAGGATCATTATTCCCAACATGTAAATCCTTGAGTGTTTTGGTGAATAACCCTTGAAATACTTTTACAAAAGAATGAATTTGCCAGCTTGAAAAATGTAAGCATTTTAGTAAAGGCTGACATGTCAAGAAAACAAAGGGCAAAGGAATATTTGTATAGTTTAATTCTAATGCACTTGTCTATTCAGTTGTCTAGTCCATATATTCTCATTTACCCATAATATCAAAATACTTTGCACAAAGCCTTCCATTTCCTCAAGTGAGTCAATAACCCCCACCACAAGAACGAATGGAAATCAGGGAGAGACAAATAGAAAAAAATCAACATTTATGTTAGTGCATTTGTTTTGTGTAACTACCAAAATGCAATTTTGAATACTATATAATGCCAACATCATTATGGGAAATTAATAGTTTTATGGGGAACTTGCCATCTAAAAACTCTTGCTTGCTTAGGAATTACAAATATGTTTGTTGTTTGGTCTCAACTTACAATTATCAAGGAGTCAATGCCATTTGATTGTAATAAATAACGTATGCTTATTCAGGAGTTGCCTCAACCTTGAATGCTCAAAAGCCAGCATTATGATGTTTGCACACTGTAAACAAATATTTCTTCAATATTAAACATCACATAAACACACACACACACACACACACACACACACACACACACACACACACACACACACACACACACACACAGTCAGGCAGTGAAGAAGTTAAAATGTCAACCAGGGACAAAGGCAAAGTAAATAGATGATACATATTTTTCTCTTTCCCAGGTGCCATATTTACCTCATTTCCATTTTAAAACTTCTGGAGATAACACAAGACTTGGTCTTGCTGTGAGTGGAGTGCTCGGAACTTCAGTTTTTTTTTTTTATCGAACGAGACGGCAGTGATAGAGAGGGGAAAAGATGGGGGGCACTGGGGCGAGTCGGTCAATTTAATTCCTGGCGATCTGAAAGAGGTCAGGATCATTTCATATAGCCCTGGCTGAGCAGATCATTACCAGTCACAAATCTGTTCGTTACGTGGCAAGGATTTATAGCTAAGTAAATAGGGAGCCGTCATAAGTTCTGAAAATGTCGTGTTGGCCCTGCGATAATGGCTAAAGGACGATTTAATAGAGTTCGGCATTTATTCGTTATCTGTATGCGGACAGAGACGGAATTGGCGCTATCGCTCTTTTTTAATAACGTGGTAGTCTACCATTGCACATTTTTTTCCCTTTCTTTTTCCCTCTGCATGCAACTCACATACTCAGACACACACACAACCTTACCACACGCATAGCAATAGGCACGCACACACATTTTTCGCACACGAACACTCCACGGAATAGTTTCGATTTCAGTCACAGCAGAAGGCTTGGCCACAAGAGATTGTGCTGGTTTGAGCCGGCATGGACCAGATTTTACAGGCTACAAAGGAAGCAGATTACCACTTGTATCGAATTCGGTATTGAATAAAAAAAAAAATCTTTGTTTGAAAAAATCTGCTGATTATCATAACAGAAAAATTGCAGCAGTGCAATTTTGAATACTGGCTGGCATTACAAAAACACAGGAAAGGTGCTCACGGAGGCGTAATTATAACATTTACAATATTTTGTGTTTACCACTTTATTTCTCTCGAGCAAAGCTAGCATTACGGGTTAGGTTATGTTTAAGAAAGAATGGATGCCAAAGAAAATGCCAAGCACAATACCCCTCATATAGTTTCAGCAAATACTCCACGAGGACTTACAATCGCCCAAGCAGCACAAATAAGATAGAACAAGTTTTGTTTGGTACTCATTGAATTGGATGGCACGGCTGTGGCTAGTGATCGCCGGCTCTGGTGGGCTTGTTCAACCCTAAATAGCCACATCAGTAGTGTAGTTTTAAACTTTGGCCCCTCCAATAATGCGTTCAACTCGGGGGTTGTGCCCTTAGAAATAAAAGACAGTTTCCAGTCTGCAAAGCGGCCATTTTTCACACCGATAGAAAGCCGGAGGAAAACGGTATTTCTTTGTGTTGTGTTTTTGGATTCGATAGCCTGTCGCTGCCGAGATCCCTAAGGCTAGTGGCTCCCTTAAATACAACTCTCAGTAGACAAACATCCAAAACATCTTTTACTTTTATGACTTTTCTTCATCTGTTTTTCTTTCATTCATGCATGAGATGCTATGGCTCTCATGCAGTGGCTTGATAAGGGGGATATGATACATTTTTCTCATAGCTGCTTTTTCATTTTTCATTTTTGCTCTCACATTACTTTTTCCATTAATCTTATTTTGCCATTAATCTAATATCAGGAATTACAATATTAAATAATTATGATTTATCATTGGAAATGTATTCCAAATTAAGATTTAAAGCTGCTTTAAAGTATTAAAATTTACATTGTATGTTTGGATGTTTGTTCTTGTTTATGTTAATTCTTCAGAAATATATATATTTTATTTGAGGATAGTTTCCTATATAATTTATTTCAGAATATATATTTTTATTGAAGAGGGACAAAGGCCACTTTTGTTTTGCCTGTTTACATTTTCCCTCTTCAAATGCTATTAATCATACGGTACAGTTCATCTTATAATGTAGTATTGCAATCAAAGTGACTTAATAGTTCTTAGTTGTTCATCAGTGATTGTAGACAGGATCACTTTTTTCTTTTTAGCTCTTCACTGTGTCCCGTTCCAAAAATGTGTATGTGTTAAGGAGCCTATCATTCCTGACATGGTGGCCACGGCGACCAATAGTTTAACATCAATCCCACCAAGCCCTTTCGCCTTTTTGTCCACAATCAAGTTTATAATTTGTGATCCAAGTCCACTTGCCTCTTTTCTGATATGATAGCAAATTATTTCAAACTAGCAAAATTCAAAATGACCACCACATACATAGTGAGATTAGAGGGTAGTAATAGTGGCCTTGAGCCTCCCTTTAGATCTGCTAACCTTTAATCTCTCCCAAGAAATGGAGATTAAAAAAAAAATCACCTGCAACGGCTGACAAATTAAGAATGTTGTCCTTCCCCTCCTCTACAAAATGTGTTGTACTCACATGATAAGCTCCCTCTCCATGATTTTTTCATTAAATGAAGAGCAGGTTGTAGAAGCACCCTTTTTAATTGTGAACAGGCTTGATTAAGCTTGAATTAAATTTGTTGCTGTGCTCAAATGTCTGTCTCTTCATTAAAGCTATGTAGGTAACGGGTGTGAATAGGACTAACATTTTGCATTTACTTCAGTGTAAATTTGCCATTCTCTTTCATGAAAAATGAATAACCAATGCTAAGATTCATTTTTCATGACTCGTGGTTGTCATAATAATAAGCTCTACTGTTATGTATTTATGTATATGTATACACAGGTATTCTCACATGGGTTTCCATACATAATATACACAGCAGGCAGCTGCATTGAGATATGTAAGGTACATAAAATATTGACAATATGTCAGCAATGATGGACACATTGCCAACAATGGAATAGCTCAACATTCTACACTAATAATGAAAAAAAGGCATGTAGTGTATTCTTTTGCTATTTACCTGGAATCCTGCAAAATGACAGATAAAATGTCTTCCTTCAAGCTTTTATGCATACTGTACCCAATCTGTATTTTCATACTGTACAGAGTAGGATCTTTTTTCAGTTTGCCATATCAAGTGCTGTGATGTGACTTCCTTGATGATGCTAGTTTAGACACCGTGAGTTGAGCAATCCGCTCCCTCCCTTTGTTTAATGTGACAGCACAAGAACTTGATCTTTGTTTGTTCAAAAAAGTCTGCGTGAGTCTCGTGTTTAGCTTCGTTTAATGTGTTTGTCTGTGATTTCTATGCTAAACATGCAAACAGATAAATCGTCAAGGTTAATTCTGTACCCAGCCGCATGACTGATCTGCTTCCTGCCATGTCTTTGCTTTTTATCTCTCCCTCACTCCCCCTCTCTATTTCTCTCTCTCTCTCTATCTCTCTCTCTTTCTCTTTCTCTCTCTCTCTCTCTCTTTGCTTTCACATGGCAGTTGATAAAGTTACGTGAAGAGGTAAGTGCTTCTCTGGCTTCCTGTTTTATTCCTTTCCCTCTGAATTTCTTTTCGCCCTCATCTCTCCCTCAGAATATTCAAGTCATTTAAACTCAATTGATTGATATTTTTACATTTTTGATTGAGCCCCCTAAAGGCCAGGGCTATTAATGATAATCTTTGGCGATCATTTAATGAAAGCCATTTCCCCCCAAAATATTAAAGGGATGATATAATTTCAGATGGCACACTTGAAAACAAATATGAGAACAAATTGAGCGGGATAAAGTACACTTCAGGAAAGAATTGGAAGGGGCAATAGACAGCTGAATGGACAGGGTTTTTGGTTTTAGTCTGAGTATATTTAATAGAAGGACTGTGGTAGTAATTTGTCTATTTACAATACCAGGTCTCATCATGCCAGAAACCTCATAGAACACCTGCAAGTCTGTCTTCAAGGGTCAATTTGGGATTGGTACATACACTTTTGGACTTTTAAATTAATTATATATAGCACTTGATTCTTGAAGAATATAACCTTATAAATGCTTCACAAGCTTAGTTCAACTGTCTTACCCTATCAGTACCCAAATATAAGCTTGTTTTACTCATTGTTTGTAAATAATGTAATTGTATACAAAGACTGTATAGCTTTAACTATGGTTAAAACTCATAATTTTGACACACATCATATCAGCTCTGTCAATGAATTTGTGGGTGGTTACATTTCTCCAACCATATCCCTCAACTGTGGGGAGAATGCTTTGTTATTGTTTGAGTCCCAGATTGCCCCTTTAAAGAAAAGGTAGCAGAAAAGGACCATGCCAAGTTTTCTGTAGATGGAAGTGATTTTGAAATAATTTTCATGAAATTTACATGAAAATAATCTTTATTAGTCAACAATTGTACAATATTATGCTCTTAAACACACGAGACTCACCGGAAACACCTGAATGCTAAATCAGCATTTCTATTATTTACGCAGGGAAAATGTTGCCTGCTACTTAACGTACTGATAGCGTTGATTAAATAATCGAAATAGTAATTGCGTAATGACGCAATGAATTGTGAAATAAATAAAAACTGCAATATGTTTGTTACGCTTGCAATAAATGGTTGCAAGTCTCGCTAACTAATGATGGTTAGCCTTAGCTAGGGGTTTGAACATTCTAATTTTGTATCAGTAGTATAACAGTATATTTCGTACCGAGGAACATTTCCTTACAGAAGAAAAGAGATATAGCTAGCTAATATATGAGCCGGCAACTTTAACATACCATTCTAAAACATTCCGTCCATTCAAGCACAGACCCCTAAAAGAAAGTAGTTTGAAGCGGGCACACTTCTAGCTACAACAGATAAAAAAACGTGATGTTCTACCAGCTTCATGTCTATCGTAGTGAAATCCATCTAGCCACTATTTACAAAACGACCTTAGCAAGGATATTCATTTATTTATGCATTTACTAATTTATGTGTTATTTATTTATCAAATGTACATGGGGTGACAATGAGGTGTGATTAATTGCTTGATTAGTTTTTTTTAAATAATTACGCTTTACATGGAGTTGTAGATCCAGTATGTTTTGAGCACAGCATAAGCTGAATAATATAAGAATATGTTGTTTGATACAGAAGCACCTCATCAGCCAATAGCAAGTCTTCAGCCAGGTCTGCTAAATGTCAGTCGGCTATTGAGCTGAAACACACATTCCAGGGCTTGCCATTCATTAGCTTGAATTTCTTTAGCTGAACACTAGGAAAAACAACTTTAAAACTATGTATATAAGTTAATTCTTTGTTCCACAAATCAATGTCCTTATTGAAACCCAATGGTGCAGGTGAAATGAACCCTGGTGAAATGAACCCTTCTCCAGGGTTTTTGAATAGAACTTGCAGTTTCTTCAAAAGGTAGAACAAAAAATAAATATCTGTCTGATGGCACTGTATTTGGGAATAAAAAAACCTTGATTTGGTCTAACGAGATGTCTGGAAGTTGAGTGATACAGTAGTAGTTGAACATTCACATTCGCTCAGAACTATCAAATAAGTGCATGCCAGTATTGAGTGATGGTTGATTTTTCACTAAATAAGGACATGCTATTGGTCTAAATAAGGACATGCTATTGGTCTTTATTGGTCTAAATAAGGACATGCTAACACGTTAACTTTAACACCTAAACTTTAACAGGCGTGATAAATTAGCCATTTAATGATGACAAGGCCATGCTGAAGCAAATCCGTTTGAGCATCTCTTTATGCAACATGGTGTTGGCTTCTGATCTTTATGTGGATGTCTGGGCTTGCATGTGTAGGTAAGTGTGCCTGTGAGTGAGTAAATGCATGTGGGTGAGAAGGCTTTTGAGCATTTTTTAAAAATATTTTTGGATTCTGTTTTCTGGAGCTGAGTAATTCAATTTCTTTCAAAGCCGCTCCATTCGTGGCCATTCATAATTTAGAGCTTTCACCACCCTCCAGACGTCTTTGTTTTTTTTGTTTTCTTTCTTTTTGTGTAGTTGTGCTTTTGTTTCCCCTTTCCTCCCACCTTGATACAGTGCGTTTCCCCCTAGCCTCAGGTCAGGAGACACCTTTAGTTACCTCACCTGTCTTCCCCTTCGGAAGGTTCTGGTGTTTAATTTGGTTTGATTTGCGCCCTCTTTGCCATCTTACTGCTCCGCTTCTCCTTTTCCCCTCCTCATTTCTCCTGCATTTGAATCAAAGGCTGGTGCAGCTTATACACACTTAAGCCCGCTTTTAAAAACTATACTTTTTTTCCTCAGCTGGAAAACATGTTTAAATATTTATTAAACATGTATAAATATATAACCATATTCACAGCTGTTTGACACTTGTAATTCCTCATCTTACAAGTCCCAAACAAACCGTAGAGAAGATCACACAGTCAGTCTGAATCACAGCTGTCATCATTATTCACTTTGACTCTCCCCCCTTATTGAAATAATAAGGAATCATCTGAACTTTTGAAAATGGTGATAGTAACCGCCTGTGTTTGATATTGAAAAAAGGCAGGAAAGGAAGAGGGAGAGATTATTTTGAGCTGCAGCTGCATTGTTCTGGGGCTCCCTGTTAATAACTTACAACTGAAGTGCGGTTCTTGACGGAAAAAAAACAAAACAACAAGAAAAAAAATCCAATTTTTGTAGTTTCTAAGAAGATCTTTGTTGAAAATGTAGTTGTCAGATAAAAAGGCATACATGCATAAGCATAAATGGGAAGGGGCGCGCACCATGCACTCACACTCTCACAATATACTATATCATGTACTCTATTAAATTGTTCTCTGTTAAGCTCCATGAGAGGGAGGAATATATTTTAATAACAGGCCATTATCATTGCACAGGATAAATGACATATTTTTATCTGCGTGTGTGTACGCGCGTCTGTGTGTGTGTGCGCGCGTCTGTGTGCCTGTCTGCCTGTCTGCATCAGTCCGTCCTATTTTTCTAATGGCTTCTATCAGAGCCACAGGGGGGTTAAGGCTTGAGATTGCCTGTTGTAGCTCACTAGGAGTGGGCAGCAACTGGGCACTTCCTCTTATTTAGAAAGAGCAGGGAACACCTGACAGGATGTCTTAGGGACACATATAATGCCAATTCTATAAGCAGAAGGACGATTATGCTGTAAATCAGAATAGTTTTTCTATTGTGGGATGCAGATATTGGAATATGGATTCATGATTTGGGTACCTGCTCTCTGGGTGAGAATCACCTTAGCTTGCAGCAAGGTGTATAACAACGACCTTTCTATATTTTGCAAAAAGCATCCTGTTTTATTCTGTTTATCAATGCTCTTTCTTCATTTATGTATTTTTCATTATTATTTGGTGTCGTCCCACTTCTATCCTGCTGGTTGGTTTATTCACCCGGTTGAAGTCATTAGGAGGTCGGCGCCATGTCGTTACCGGATCTGTGCCGGCTGCAATCTCACCCCTTCTTTCAGGTTCCGTCAGCGTCAAACCTGGGCGCATTATTCTAATGATTCCCCCCACACACACTACCACCACCACCACCACCACCACCACCACCGCACAACCACCACCACCACATCCCCGAAGCCCTCCTACCCCCCACCCTCTCCTAAAAGGAGACAGAATGAGGGAGAGCGAGGGAGAGCAGGAGAAAGAGAGGGAGAGGGAGAAATTCAGCGGAAAAGCTTTGAAGTGGCTTTCCACCGCAGCAAGTCTGCTGGCCGTCTCCCCGAGACGTGTCACCTTTGCCGAGAGGGAATAGGAA
This sequence comes from Argentina silus, assembly GCF_951799395.1. NCBI lineage: Eukaryota > Metazoa > Chordata > Actinopteri > Argentiniformes > Argentinidae > Argentina > Argentina silus. Next base: position 12,031,086 of record NC_139670.1, on the reverse strand, counting down.
AATCACGTTTCGAATGGTAATGATAACATACTAATCACTTGAGCTCTTTGAAGAACAGGGGGAGCGAGCTACTCTGTCAGTATCCCTGGCTGCCTTGTGCTCCGAGGCACACAGGCACCAGCCATGGTCTAGGTGTATTAGCTTAAGCGTTGCATGTCAATACGTCCCCTCCATCTCCGATGATCCATAGGGGCTCATTAAGCCGAGTTGGCTCCCTTCTCCCCATGCACACACCACCACCACCACCACCACCACTACCACCAGCTGCACACCCACCCATCCATCCACCCCTCTGCTCCCCTCCCTCCCTCTCTCTCTCCCTCCCTCTCCCTCTCCCTCTCTCTCTCTCCCCCTGAACAACACCCCCCCCCCATCCCTCCACCCTCCTTCCCTTTAACTATTAAAAAGTATTTCTGCAATTTTAAATGACATCTGTCAACCGCGAGGAGAAGACGGGGGGAGAATATAGTTCAGAGGGAAGTTGTTTTTTTTCTCTTTTTTTTCCCATCCCTCTGATTGTCAAACTTTGAAAAGAGTGATGTCGTCTTATTTTTTTCTATTTTATTTCCTTGGAGTGATTAGCTGGTACATATTTTGACAGCTTAACTACAACTAGAGATTCAGTTCTTCCTCCCCTTTCAGAGGTAGAAAACGGGTGTAAACCCATTTCAGAGGGAGAGTTGCCACTCATCTGTTGGATGTTTGAGTGGTGGATCTAGGGTAGGAATGATGGGCTTTGGGCTTGCATAACACAACCTGTCTTAAAAGGGTTTTCAAAACATCACACATTTACGATCAGTAAAGATTTCACTACTGAAACATTAAAGATTAAAATGGCAATTTATTGAGATAATTGAGTTCAGGCTATTATTATTATTATGAAAGATGGTGCAAACCCACAATGTCTATGAACACGTTTGGAAAGTAAAATCCAGACAAGTGGAGTCTAATTAACACTGATTGAATGTTACTTGACCTCATGACGATCTGTGAATGGCATTGTAAGAATGAGTCATCAGGTCTCACACGATGGTACAGACACATAACATTTCTACCCCATACATGCAGAACAATTGACATTGAATAGGGTTTTGTGGCAATAAAATGGTCATGATATTAGTCATATCTGTCAAAGAAAAATTCAAAGTTGTCAATTATAAGATCTGACCATAGACAGAGTTGCTAGCAGTAAATAGTAAAGCAACAACCATTTGTTGTATTTTCAAGAAAGAACTATCCACATGTTGACAATGGCATTTGCTGATCTTTTCACGCCAACTTTCTAAGCTCCAACTAGCATCTAGATAAACAGATAACACCGATGTCTTAAAGGATCAAATTGTTCACTTGCTTATTTATTTAACACAAAGCACCTTGATTGTCTTTTAAAGCACTATGTTTTCAATGGGCATCCTGGTCAGTTGTTAATAGCTATGAATAAGTCAACATTCAGTGGATTACTCCATGCTGTGTTTTCAGAGTTATCCTAGAATCATACATCAAGTGTTTACACTAGAATAATTGTACCTCAACCCCGCACACTCAAACTTTACAAACATTTGTTAAACATGAATTTGCATAAATAGGGTATGAATTGGGAGGAGAAGCGGATGTTGTGACCTGCCCAGCTAAAAGGATGTAAAACAACTGAAAGTTGCCTGTCGAACCTGGGTCTCCCACATGAAAGACCCAAGCGTCTACCTTTAGGCCAAGGTCTGAGAGTGACAATTGACTATTACATGTCTCAGATAGGGCTATTTCATTACAAGAGCTTGATTCTAAATCATATTCTCTACATAACCATGTAGGCTATTGCTTATGAATAGCTTATAGACATGTAGATAATTAGAAAATCAATCACAAATGCCATATTTCCAATCAGCTGTTGAGTGTTATTATTATGACATATTTAATATCTCATCTATAAAGGCAACAACCGCCACACTGAGAATCAACTGACAGAGTATGAATCAAATGTTGTTGCAACAAACTACAACTGTCACATTCCAATTGTTGTTAAAATGGTATAAACCAGGCTTAATCTAGTTCTAATACTACTGTAGGAGCAGTTAGTCTGCACACTTAGTCATATCATAGCCATTTCATCATCTGTATTAACATGTCCAATGAGCAATGCTTCAAGGTTTATATCTCTATGGTCACCTTTAGCTTACCAGGTCAGCAACACTTACTGTTTTTTAATATGCTCTAGACTGTTTTTTAATATGCCCTAGATTATGTTTTTTTGTGTATGATATGTATTTTTTGTTTCAATATCCATGCATGTTCATTATTCTGTAGATGCACTCCATTTCAACGCTCTTTTTACAAACTATATATCCAAAGATAAACATATATTCAAATTCCTTGATTGCTTGGCATGGTATGGCCCTGTGTTCTCTTGCAAAATCCTCCACTGTGTCTGTCTGGTCATCCATATGCCATCAGTAGAACTTTCTGGAAAGCAATATATGGACATTAGGAGAGTAAGTGTGTTTGATTTATACTTTAATGAGGGTTTTCCCCTTAATTTCTAGAGCCATTGCCTTGACAGGTTGTTTTTTTTACATGAAAGCTGCAAATTACGATGTATTACATCTCAATTAGCTCTTCCTCCCTCCCTCAACTTTGCCCTCCACGCTAAATGTGAAGTAATGAGTTGCTGTGGCTCTGAACAAGATGAGGAGTGGAAACCTCTGCAATTAAGAAGTGGTGCTTTTGAGTCCTTGGTGTAGTAACACATTCACATGTTTAGCCCAACATGCATGCTCCTGATACTGGAATGGCCCCTAATACTGTATGTTGTTGTTTATGATGCAATGGTGGTGTTGTTGCCGCAGAAACAGTGGTCCGTTTCGGTGACAATGTTTAAATGTTTGAAATGGTTCCCAGCCCTCTCAATCATTACTTTTTGTTTTTTCTCTTGTTTTCCCCCAATTTGTTTCAGAGAGCACATCTGTTGGACAACACAGAGAAGCTGGAAAGGTCATCTCGGAGGCTGGAAGCTGGCTACCAGATAGCAGTGGAAACCGGTATGCATTCTGTTTGGATGGGATAGGGGAGGGGGGGTGAGATTGGGGGGTGAGTGAGCGACAGCAAATTGTCTCGCTCGTATGCGAGGTAGAGAGAGAAGAATAAAAAAAAAAAAACGCCTTGACGACTGGTGACATTTTCAGGAGCACATCAAAGGCAAGCAATGGAGATAGAGGTGTACGGGCGACAGAGCGGGCGTCGCTGCTCCCTGTTCGGCTCCCGGAAAAACACACACGTTTCTTCTCCATGCATCTGGGTACGTGCGCGTGTGTGCACGTGTGTGTGTGTGTGTCGTTTTTTTATAGCACAAAAAGACAGGGGGTCTACTGAAATAAACAACGTCAGCGTTCCTCCACAAGTCCTTAATTCGGAGAACAGAGCCAAGAACAATAACATCACTTCCTAAATAAATCGCCTCTTAAAAAAACCCTACCAAATCATGTTTTAAATTGTTTTTGTATCAAGGTTTGTTTTTATCTTTAAATATAGGAAAATGAGCTCATTTGGAATTTTAAATAGAAGAAACCAGTTAGCATATTTTTTCCCTCTCCTCCTGACAGTCACCACATTATTGAGGCACAGTGTATTCCTTAGAGAGGTATCAAAGCTCATTCTTGAAGTATCAACTGGCTTTCTGTGGCTTCCACTGTAGTTTTGAAAAAGTTTGTTAATTTACACTATAATGGCGAGGTGGCGTGTGTGTGCGACATCGACAGATTTAATAATTCAAGTCGAGGAAGGGTTGCACAGACCACTGCCTTTTGATGTTCAGTAAGTAGAACTCACAAATTCATAAATACAATCTGCATTCTCTGCTTAAAAATGTTGTTTCATATGTCTCTGATGATCCAGAGCCTTGGATTGTTCGTCTTTTCACTGTGTCAAACTCTGCAGCAGCCCCATATTTTGATTCCATTCAGTCATATCTTTCAATCGAGTGCCTTGTTTTGATGTTTTGTCACACGCGTTGGTCCGTGTTAAAGAAATGGGCCATGGTCTAACCGCGTTCGGTACCTCCTGGGCCCGGTGCTTTCCCAAGTAAGGTTCTAGCTGCGTCCCCTTTGACCTCTTGTCGCCAGTGGCTGTCTCATCTGCCCTGTGTGTGCGGCTAACTGCGAACAATGGCTATTTATCCTGCCTTGGTCCCACACACACACTCACACTGCTCTAGTCCACATCAACAGTGTTTGGGGTTTGCTGGGGTGTGTTCCTTTGCCCCTGCGTGTTTAATCCGCGACCCCTTCCTTACCCTCCTGTCGGTGCTGGCCGTCTGCTCAGATGCACAACCTGAAACGCCAATCTCTCAGGGACCAACAGACAACACAACCGCACTGAGAGCAGAGACACATTGGGCGCTCAGTCCAGACAACATGTAAGCCCATAGCACCAATGTGCTAAGACCCCAAAGAAATACACATATATACATGCTGCTGAGAGCACAAACATTTGGTTCCCGTATCCATCCAAGGGTTTTGGAGTAGAAGCAGCTACTGCTACTGTATTTACACCTCGCGTTTAGATGCATCCTGTGATGGGATCGTCACGTACGATCTGATAACGATCAGATCTGCCCACCTCATATTTACACCTAGCATTAAAATGCGTCCTATGTCTGTACACCTGTGTCTGCATGGTGATGAGATTTTGTTTAAATATCTCCATGTGGTCACGTGTCCCATCGAAATAAAGTGGAACAGAATGTGGTTAACGTTCTCGGTGTCAGCATTACATTTACTGTACTCTTGTCCGCGATGCGGCCACAATGCAAGCTTGCCCACCTCCGGAGGTGGTTTTAAAGATCAGATCTCGATACCATCAAAATGTGTTTTTTCCCTTTTGATTGGAAACAATCAGAATGCAGACAGTATCTGGATACAAGATGCATGTTAATTGAAGGTGTACATTGACCCTCTGTCCTTTTGTCAAATAATGTTGTGGTCAACCTCCCCTGCTACGCATTCCCTCCCACGCATATTTAACCTACTAGTGGATTTCACCTCACCAAAGCACATTAACAGATACAATGAGGAAACTCTTCATGTAGGTGGATTTTTTTAAAATATATATTTATGGAGATGGATTGTTGCAGTGTCTTTTAAAGTTTTTGGTTATTAATCGGCACAATTCACTAAAGACTGGAATTTATTTTCTTTCAAGTGCTACATTTTCCTCCTGTGTAGTCCCACATATGGCCCTTTCAGTTCTCTCTCTTTCACACTAAAAGATATATTGATAAAAGTATATATTTGGCTTTTTTTTCCTGCACATTTTAAGATGGCATCTGCAGTTGTTATTGGATAAGCTTTGAAATGTAGAATGCAGCGGTGTATTGCCCAAATAGGTTAAACAAGAATAATTGGCATAGTAAATGTTTGTCCAATCAGCCTTTTTTTTTCTTCCTTATATACAAGAAACCTCTACTCTTTTCAAGCGACTATTAAAAGCACTCTCAGTGACAAACAGTTAGTGTACCTTTTTCACAATAATTCAAAGTTACACACAATGATTATACTCCCCTAAGTAGTGCATTTGACCAAATGGGGGGAAGAAGAAGTTAAGGACAGTTTTTTCTTTCAAAGAGAGAGATGCTGAACAAAGGCAGAAAAGAGATGGCGCTCCAACCGCAGTTTGTCCCCTTTGCTTTGGCACCGACAACATTTCTCTTAATGACCACAAATCAAAAAAATCCAGGGTACTGTAAAGTCAAATTTGAAGAAGTCCTCTCAGTTCTTTGAGATGGTGAGCCGTCACAGAATATAATTATCTAGAATTTTAGCTTTTTCTCTTTTTTCTCTCCCAGTGTATTTAGCAAAACATAGGCTTGCCAAGAGCACTGAATGTCCTTTGAGGGATATTGAGGGTGCTCTGTGGACATGCCGAGCTATTTACCACACGCACACCCTTAAGAACCAGAGCTCTGTTTGTCTCATAAATAAAGTATATAACTTCATTAGTGGAGGGCACAGACTTAAAAGCTGCACGTACGAACATGCAGATGCCAGTGCTAGCCTGTTAAAGAGAGCACTAAGTACACAGGCATGCAGTTAGCCAATTTAAAGGCATTTGAACCAGGGGTGTCTGCAAGCCCAAATGTGGAGGCCAGTCTGACTCCAAATCAAAGCCATGTCAGATTCTTATATGCACTTTGCGAAGATGTAAGGAGGGTATGTTTAGAGATAGCTACCATGTCAGATAAGACATTTAAGATCTACTTATTAGCTTTCTCGCCTTGATTAGTATCAATTGGAGAGGTAGAGGGTTGAAATAGTTGTGTGTACTGAGGCACAATTAACACAATACATTTGCTTTGTTGGAAGTGCAGCTGAGTTCTCTCATCGTCTCATCTACTGTATACGACAATCATTTCAAAGTTGTTGCGAAATGTCACTATTTTGCTCAAAGTTTCCAACGCAATATATATGTGTTGTATCTACTGTAGCTACAGTAGTCCTGACCAAATTATAACATTGAGAATGATACATATACATAAAACCACAAAAAGCAGTTACCAAATGCTGGACATCATGGGTCATCAACCCTACTATTTATGCCATGTTACTTTGCTTGACTGACCACATGCTATGGTACTATTACAACTGTCTCTTACTCTTTTGGACAGATAATGTATCCAATATAATGACAGTGAGGTAAAATGTGGATGATTCTGGATTAATAAAACCTATTACTGTGACCTTACAGTACAGAGAGTGGTTTGAAGTGTTATTACAAGTTTTTTGTTATCATGTGACTGAAGCAAATCATTGTTTGTTTAATAAGTGGACTTTGCCAGTTTCTGTATGAATACTTTTTTTTATTTTATTTTTTATTAAATAATATTTATTGTCCCAGCTATATGATCTTGATAAGCAAAAGAGCATAGTGTTAACAAAAAAACCCACAAACATTTACTCTGGGCCCCACCATAATCCCAACCCCCTTCTCCATTTTTGAAGCTCAGCAATCTAAACAAAGAGAAGCAACTGAGACAAACAACAACGTGGCTGAAAAAAAAAGCGAAATTCTGCATTTTCATGGGGCCAGTGATGAGGCAGAGGTCGCTTCTCAGCTCGTGGCCCGGCGTCGGTGCCCGGATCGATGAGGGAAAATGAAAACAGCTCATTAAGGATTGATTTCAGCCCCGTTTAGATAAGCAGAGAGGGTCGGGGCCCGGCCCCCGGGGGCCCCTCGCCGGCCCAAAGTTCACACCGTGCCAGGTAGAGAGCAGCACCGCAGGCCATCAACTTTATTAGCACGAAGATAAGCTGATTAGACCTTGTCAATCAAAGATACCAATGACTCAATCGAGAGCCCAAGCCTTTCTTTCTCTCCCTTTCTCTCTCTCTTTCTCTCCCCCTCTCTCCCTCTCTTTTTTGTGATAAATCATTGAAGCGACCAACAAAGCGGCAGACATCGCGGGCTAAGCTAAGCAGCCCTGCAGTTGTCACCAAGGCAGACGCGCGAGGACCCTGTGATGATGTGATGACTATATTAAAGAGTACATCAATTTGTTTTAGAGCGGTTTGATTTCGAACTGCAGCGGTACTAAAAGAGAGGGAGGGAGACAGCGTAGTCATCGTCATCGAACATGATTCCAGCGGCAGAGCACGGGGTGTCGGGACACAGGGAAAATAAATAGATAAATGATGGGAATGGAGAAATAAATAAATAAGTTTAGTAAACATTTTTAAAAATCTCCTCGGCTCCCTTTTGAAGCAGAGCATGGCTTTGAGCCTTGCTGTGAGTCCATGGGTGCTGGAGTGCCCCAGCAACATAGCACACGCTTGTCCCCGGCTCACACTCTATCTCTCCCTCTCCATCTTAGTCTTTCTTTCTCTGTTTCCCTCACCCACTCTCTTTATTTCTCCCTGCTCTTTCTGAAGATCAGCGTTGATCATTCTTTTGGTGTTGAGCCACCAAAATGATACTTGCGCTTCAAATCCTTACGACATACACTTAGCGAATGACATAATAAACTATATTTAGAAACAGCCTACAACTATTTTCAGGAGTTTGCTTTGAGTGTTCATATTATTTTGTAAGGAAATAAAATACATTTCTCTCACACGTTGCTATTATATAACAAAATGGGGGATTTTTTTCAAATTAAAACTAAGAGTTGGCCGTCAATTCCATTTACATGGTTAGATATATTGATAACAATATTGGGCTTTATAAAATAATACTAATATAAATACAGTATACGTTACCTCCTTTTCGGCTTGTTTGAAATTACTAGCTAAATTAACAGAAAAATATAACATTTATTTTATTCCACAGTGCAGTTAATCTTGTAATCATATAATGTGTTCTATCATACGCTCTCTGTCCATGAAGCTGTTGATGGTGAGAAATTTAAATTTTTGAGAATAGTTTATTTTTGTTGTATTAAACCTTTGTCTTGGTATTTAAGTATCTCTCTCTTTGACCTGCATATGAAGAAAGTGCTTTACGTAATAGATGACGGGATATTTGATTGATACCAAATAGTTTGCTCCCCAGCAATTTTGTTATCACATAATGAACACAGAGGTCATGTGTACATACATTATATACACACAAATAGTTAGGTTTGTTTAGATATCCCTTGTAGATCTCATTCTGTATAGTAATGTATAGACACTTTCTCCACTTCTGCTTTAGTTTATTCACTCTGTGGCACAGTGTCGTTTTAATATTTCAGTGTGTTCTTATTCATTTCTCTTTTATAAGGACAGTTTGCTAAAGTGGATTTCCTCGAGGTATAGCATATTAAATAGCTTAGTTTTTGTAGTCTGATAAAATCTGAATGCTGTATTGTGTTTCAAAAAGAATATGAAGTTATTTGATAATTGTTTGATTCATTGTGCTGAGAGCTGGGCCTTGAATATTTCACAGCTTGAGTTTGCAGTATGCAAAAAGGAGGCCTTTTATGAGATATATTTTTTGGGGAAATATATTTGTCTCTCCCCCTAGAAAGAAAATATTTGTTAGAAATATACAAGAATATAGCCCGAAACTGTATATATATATATATATATATATATATATATATATATATATATATATATACACTTTAACGTATAACATTTTGCTTTCAGTAAATCTACCCACGGGTTTATCGGTAAACCCCCCGGCGGATGAAAGGCGTTGCAATAATGATTTTTTCTCTCCTAATCGGGCCTTGTCAGCGAGGCGTCTTATCGTGGAGAGGAAAATGACACCGATCCTATCGAAGGGCCCGGAGTCCGAGTTGGCGCCGTGTGTTTCCCCCCCCCCCTCCCCCCCCAAACACGGCCGGCCGCGGCCTCGCCATATCTAGCACCGCCACAAACGGCGAGCGCCGCTTTTTTCATGTGGACTTCAAAAACGGCGCGAGTCATTAAAATTGCACCCGCGTTCGGCTGCGGGGATCAGCCGCTCTGGAGCGAAAATGGGATGTGGGAAGAGGAGACTCGCTAAATGTGCTAATTCCATCCTCACATGTTTACGGCTTAATTTTAATCGGTTTGAGGGAGGAGGAGGGGGAAACGATTTGGGGTGGGGGGTGGGGGGCAATGAGAAAGCCTCACATTGCAATAAATCGCCATTATCTTTGACACCCTAGGACTCAGCTGTTCCAAGGATTTAGGGGTCCACTGGCAACAGTGTATATTGTGGCACACAAAACAGTGTTTACGCTTGAACTGTGGTAGCTAAGGTGCAATTGCTGGTTTCAGGCTGCACAGACAAAGGCCCCAAATCACACAATGGCCAGCCAGCATACGGACCCTCGGTGCAAGAGCTGAACCAACAGACTTGAGTGTGTGTGTGTGTGTGATGGCCGCAGGTGTTTGTCGCAAGATTTCAACTTGCGGTTTAGCTCAAGTTAAGTGGCCACATTGATGGCGGCCATATCAGAATGCAGCTACAGAGATGTTTGTGAGAAATAACAGTAACCAGTTTCCATAAATAGTCTACAAAGAATTCATGCTTCAGTTTGAGATATGCTACTACGGTTAGCATCCTTTAATGACCCCCATTTTGTTCACACAGAGGATGCTAACAAGGCTCACTGGTATTAAGAGAATGGAATGGATCTACAGTAATTAGACCTTTAGTAGAATGATTAGCTTCAACAAAGCGCAGGGTTTATGTCAACATAACCAGAGTCTTAAAGTCATAATTAGGCTAACATAGCTCATAGAGGGAGGTTTCCCACTTTATCTCCCATTGGGCAACAATTCCAAAAGAAAGGTTTCTCCCTTTTAAGAACATGGGGCAACATTGCCAAAAGATGGGGGGAAATCCCATTGAAGGTCTCAGTTGTATAATATGGTAGTGGTTGGAAAATAATCTTGAATTATGCAAAAATGATTATGTTGTAGAAATTAGTAAAAATACAACAATGAATCGTACAAGTTCTGATATATACCCTTGAATTGGTCCATTGGATATAATTTTATAATTCATCATGATTCATAATCACACTGATAGAAATCATGCATAATTTATGACTCCAAAACTATCATCAGAAGTTTTAGAAGATGCAAATATATACATGAAAATCTATAAACCAGAATTGTCTTTCTCTTGAAGTTAAACCACATACATCATCAACCTGACTTGCTTCGAGCTCATATCACACCTAACACTGAATATGTGTTCATTAAATTGTTATCAATATAATAATACATTATTGTATGTATCCTTATCTCAGAGCATCAGATAAACACTTTCAAATGGCTAGACAGCTTATATCAAATCTCAAAGCGGCTTATTTTTGATATTTTGAGGTCCCAATGACTATAAATACACTCCCCCCACCCTCACCTCCCTCTATGCAGCATTGACCTCTGTGTGACACAACGAGTGAGAGAGAGCGAGAAAGAGAGAAGAAGACAGAGTAAGAAAAACGAGAGAGGAGAGGGCTTGGAAAAGAACTAGGATAAGCAGGATTGTGTTCAAGGAAAAGTGTTTCAGAAGGAAATGGGAGACAAAAGAGAGGATTCAGGGCCCCCATGGGCGCTTTAAAGAGCTGGTACATCTGAGGCACTGAAATATTAAAAAAAAAAAGAAGGGGAGAAAGAGAAATGAAATTAAATAAAGGAGAGGTGGAGAGGCGGAATTATGCCACCTTGTCACTCGGGACGCAGATCAGAAATATTAACTGTGATGAGAATGGCACATTGATGACAGCGCTGTAGATTGATGCCAGTTGAAAACTGTTAAAAAGGAAAACACTGCGCACATTGGGTTATGGGGGTAAGAGATAAGGGGGAGGAGAGAGTTGTAGTCACTAAGTCAGGTGTCATAAGATGGCCATCACATTCATGGTCATCCTTCAATCGGTATCAACAGTTGTCTGATGATCTCATGCTTACTTTAGGTTGCAAATAACAGTGGGTTTAATATCAGACCGTGATCGATTAGAAGTGCAGTAGTTGTTTAGCGTAATTATTGTCATGATTAGAAGTACAGTAGTTGTTTAGTGTGACGATTGTCATGATTAGAAGTACAGTAGTTGTTTAGCGTGACGATTGTCATGATTAGAAGTACAGTAGTTGTTTAGCGTGACGATTGTCATGATTAGAAGTACAGTAGTTGTTTAGTGTGACGATTGTCATGATTAGAAGTACAGTAGTTGTTTATCGTGACGATTGTCATGATTAGAAGTACAGTAGTTGTTTAGCGTGACGATTGTCATGATTAGAAGCACAGTAGTTGTTTATCGTGACGATTGTCACTACTGAATCTGATGTGTGTTTACTGTCTGAGTCGTAGACCAGTAGATTATGATGTGGTCCCCAGTCTGGCTGAGTGAGAGAGGGCAGGGCAGGACAGGGCTAAACACTGTTATTCTCTCCAACTGAACCCTCTATGACACACACACACACACACACACACACACACACACACACAATCACTGTACATACACATAGATCCACAGAAACACATTATTAGCCTCCTCCGTCTGTCCCCTCTGTTTACTCTGCTCTCCTCCGGTTTCCCAAAGGAGTAGAAGTCCCCATGTTCTCCTTCTCCCCCTCAGACCCCTCAAAGGATCATCCTCTTCGGGCCGCCCCGTGCCCACAGACAGGGCGCCCACACGTTCAGGACACCCAGGGAACATGAAAAAGCCCGGCCCGAGATGTCAGCTGGTCGCCCCATCTGCCAGTCAGTGGGACGGCAAAGCTTTTGTCTGGTGGTGGTGGGGGGGGGGGGGGGTGTATCGAGAGAAGTGGGATGGAAGGGGGTCGGTCAGAGGGGAGGGTGAGTTGTTAAATTATGGGCATAAACAGCCACCATAACTATGTTTGACTGAGGTCGGGCTGAGTTAGCTATGTAGGGCGAGACAGGAGCATGTGGTAAATAGTGTATTTTTAGGAGATGTATTTTTAAGAGATGGTGAGTTATGACACTTTTTCTTGAATTAGTAGTAGAAGTGCATTATTATGGTTTGTGTGCATGTTAATTTCTCGCCCTCATATATGTTTATGAAACAGACATATTCAAGTTTGGATACTCAGTAGTTTGTCGTATGTGAATGTTGGAATTTGAATGGCATACATTTACGAGGGACATAGATGTATAAAAACAAGATTTCCCTTGAAAAATGCAGCAACTTAATTGGTCTCAATCCAAATATCCTATCCCATTTTTATGTAAATCACAGTTGGCTTGGCACTCATCTGAATTTTAAGTTGCAGAACTTCAGTCTGTCCTTTACTTCCCCGCTAAAGAACATAACCTTGGCAGTACAAACAGTTTGACTCCCATATAAATGAACCTGCCTCCTGACTGGCTGGCTTGCTCTGCTGGAGAAAATCTAAGTTGTGCATTCTGCCGTTTGGCAGATAGGCCGCGCCCTTGAGCCACCGTAGGAGGGAGGCCTGGCTTGTTCTCCCTCTTCAGAAGTGAACGAAAGGGGCTAAACACACACACACACACACACACACACACACAAACACACAATTTTAAAGTCTTTGGACGGGTCTGTGTGAGCCCCAGAGTTCCTGAAAAGGGAACGCACAAGCGGCAGCCGCTTATTTATTTATCACTGAGTTTTGTTTTTGTTGTTGTGCCTGCCGAAGATATCCGCACAAGTCTGAGTGAGTGAGTGAGTGAGTGAGTGAGTGAGTGTGTGTGTGTGTGTGTGTGTGTGTGTGCGCGCACCATCAGTTATTTTGCCTTCTGTTGAATTCACTGAATGTTCCAGTGCATTGTCAGACTTGTGCCATAATTGTCAAATCAGACGTGGGTGTCACTTAGAAAACTCTCTAAAAAGCAATCTACTGATGATGTCCATCTACTCACGTTACTCACTCTCACAACACAACTTTTCCAGTAGTACAGAAGGCACCGCTGTATGCAGCTTTTGAAAGAAAATATAACATGTAATTTGAAAACATGAGATCTCCCTTTGGGATTAATTTGACTCGTACCCGTAAATACTTTTGTTGTTAAGATGTTTAGCCAATATATATATAAGAGAGGCAATAATAAATGATGGAGTTATAGAGGTATAATGTTCTATAAATGTGTTTGGTATGAGAATCCCTCAACAAAGCTCCTTTCAAGCAGTGTACAGTAACATGTAGTAGATTGAGATGCTGCAAGAGCGTGAATTATCTCTATAGAAAATGTTGACATCTCAATCATTGTGCTGTGTTAGATGATATTATACATATATCAAATTATTACTACTTTTCTATTCGGGGTCATACACAAGTTCAGCAGATTCATCAGTACATCAAACAAAGGATGGAAAATATCTTGAAAAGAAACTAAAGACGCTGCACAAGGACACTATTTGTTTATATGTAATATTCATCTTCCATTCATAACTGGAGTAGATATAGTTGAACAAACTGGTCAACTTGGTTAACAATATATATGAGATTTATATTCTCTCTATTATATGTTTTGATGTGGCTTTTAATGTGTCTGCTTTTTTATTTGAATGTGCTTTCATAGACTCCTGACCAGTGGAATGCTGGCTGTAAATAGCCTACTTAATGCATAATTGTTATTCCTATTTAGTTCAGATGCATGGAGTTAATGCAAATGTACAAAAGAGGGGAGATATGTTTGTTTGCATGCTTTTAATAATTGTATTCCAGGGTGCCCTCTTTCCTGCAAACACACACACACACACACACACACACACACACACACACACACACACACACACACACACACACACAGGGAGGGAGGGAGGGGGAGATAGGGAGAGAGTGAAAAGGACAGCTGATGGTGATGATTAAGATCTTAAACATATGGAGATGCTGTGTTGTTTTGTGTGTGGTTGGCTGTGGCGTTTGTGAATGTGACTGCTCTACAGTCCCCCGTGACAGGTTCACCCTCCTCTCTAGGGGAAGCCTTCACTTGTAATTTAGATGATGTCGCCACAAACTGACAACAATGGCTTTGCCACCATAACTTTACAATATAGATACCATTACCTTAAGTTTAGATATATGAATGGTATCTTTGATGTTAATTGATGTGAGGAGTATCTGCGGTTTTCCTTTGGAAATGTTTAATTTCTGGTTTTATTGTCAAAGCAGTCTACTCTCATATATAGGTCATGTATAGGTCATACTCCCGTTTCTTGGAAATAAAGATGTTAGTCATAACTCTTGATTGAGTTGTGAAAAATGACATCATTTTCCTGAACAATGCTAATCGAACTTATTACCTGTCAAGTACTTCTAACAGTCACCACACTTACAGTACTGGGGCAATCTGGGATTCATGTTTTTAAAGCTATACAGTACAGTTTACTATGTGGAGCAAAACAAGCTTATATTTTTGGTTCTGATGGGGTAAGACAGTTGAACTAATCTCATGAGGCATTTATAAATTACATTCTTCAAGAATCAGTGGCTCTGAGTCAAAACATGTATGTACCAATCCCACATCATGTCAATATGCTTGTATACACACTCTTAACATGAGCTTGTTTTGCTCTTGTATCTCAGCCTGGCCCTTCACATGAATCTGCAGAGACCCAAGTTCTCCAAACACGCTACTCAGTAGGGAGGCCATGTGTAGCTAGATTGGACTCAGGGGCTCTGAACTGGAAAATGGCAACACTGTAGCACAACCCATCTGCCAGGGTCCCCGCTTGTTTCATATGATGTCAAATGTCAGCGTTAAACACAAATCAAAGCACCCCAGTGTAGAGCAACCTGTTGGAGGGTGGTCTGTTACAAGCAAATACAATGTTTCAATATGCGGATGCTACGCATTTCACCTGCATTGAAGCTAGGGAAATAGGTGTGTACGTGCGTACACTATGCACACTTTACCGTTTGCCTGTTTGGCAGGTGTGTGTCTTAAACATGGACTTTTTGTGGTTTTGTAGGTTTAGTGTGGTTAAATATACACGAGATTAACTTATCAAGTGTAATGAATGCTATCACGATGTTTACCCTCATGTATCTACATGTTCATAGTTGTCATTCTTAAAGCTCTCCAAAATTAATCAAGTCTGCAACAGCAAAGGTGATGCTCTATCCGTTCTTTTACACTACGGAGGCAAAGCATCTACTGTACCTGAGGACAGTGTACTGTACCTCTACCTCAGTGAACACTCCCTTTCGGGGGGAGGGGTGTATAATGTTGTGTGGAGTGGCTGGGGCAGGCGTTGCGGACCACCTGGGTTTATTTGGGCCAAACAAGAGGCCCCTGTCCATCTCCACTCCTCTCCTCTCCATGTGGGGCCTCCCGGCCCTGAACAGAAGGTGCATCCTCAGAACTCACACCTGAGCTCCCTCCCAGCCTGGGACCAACCTTTCTATCCATCTATCCCTGCATCCATCCAACCCCCTTGTCCTCTCTCTTTCTCTCTCTCTATCCATCTCTCTCTCTCTCTCTCTCTCTCTGTTTCTCTGTCCTTTTTTCTGCATCTCCATCCCTTCCAATCTACTCAGCCTTTTGCGTTCTCACTCTTCTCTCTCTCTCCCTCTCTCTCTCTCTCCCTCTCTCCTTCTGTCTTTACCGCCAACACTCCCCTCATCTCTGTTAGCTCTCCCTTACTCCACCTCCCTTTCTCTCTTTCTCTCTGGCCGTGGCCTGGCCTACTTTTTCCCTTTCCCTCTCCGGGGCCCTTTGATGTCCGCCACTTTACCCCGTCCACAGATCATGTGTACGTTTCACAAACAGCCTCTCGCTCAATACTTAGCCTGTTTACGTATATACATTTCACAAATGGGACATGCAGTAAATGGTCAGTGGGCTTTCTCGGCCTTCGCTACCTCAGCGAGACTAAGTTTCAGTGTCAAAGCTTCATTGATGTGCTAGTGTGTTTTGTATTGTACAGTGTCTTATTTACGTTCTACGCTGCTTTTACTTCTATTGTTGAGTCCCCCCCCCACCTAAGTATCTCTTGACTTAATTCCTTGAAAAGAGGTTGAGATATTTTTCAGAGGAAACATGTTTGGCTGTCTGTTGGAGTCTTTTCATTTGGTTTAGAAGTGACAGGGTGAGAAGCCGCAGCAGCGTGCTCTACTACTGTACGTCTCCCAATGAGTCAAAAGTGCTGCGCTAACGAGACGCTAAGTCAGGTGCTTTGTTTTAGAAGGTGCTCCGCTACAGCTGGGATGAAGGGGAAACACAACCAGCTGACTGTTCATACTGGGGTTATACACTTGTGTGTTTGTCCCTGTACCTATCGATTTCATGCAGACACTCTTGATTTGATTGATAAGATGAGTAACTATCAACATTTTGTTGTTTCTTGATGGAATTGGGTTTCGGTTGTAGTCATTTATTTTTCTTCCAAAAAAGAATTATCTTGTGATCACTATTTATTGACACCTCAATTTTGTTGTATTGGCGGTCTGTGTTCTCATTAACAAGATGCAGAACGAGCCGCTGCCAATAATTCTAAAACGCCTCTGTCACACTTTTGTTGGGACTTGAATATAGGCTGCCCCCTGCCTCTGGGAAAACCAGCCACCCATTTAGCGAGCCCAGATAGTATTAGGCATTTTTGGGTTACAGAACTGCAGAAATTGGAGAAAGACTGCCTACACTAACCTGCTTATTGATCAGCTCCTCACTGTTCCCTGTCTGTAAAGGGACAGAGACAAACGGCTTGCTCCCTCGATTCTTACTGACAGGTTTTAAGTGGCTGCGCTTTGTTACCGCCTAGACTAACTCTAATTGACCAATTGTCAATGAATTTTCACCTTTTGATTGTCTGGCTGATCTGATCATAGTGTTCCAGTTCATAACAATTGTTACTAACCAACATAAAACTGGAAGACCCAAGCCATTGTACGTGACAAGTGCCTATCAATGGGGCTGGGCCCAGCGCTAGGCTGAATGAGGTGAAACTTGAATGAATATATGCTTTGGAAATTGACACAATTTTCACATAGACCTCTAGCTAGTTTTGTCATCTGGCTAGCGAACATGTTTTTGTGTGTTTTAAAAGAACCTACTGTACTCAAAATGTCTGACTCTCATTGCTAATAGCCAACGCCTCAGTAAGGGCATCAGCTGTGCACTCTGTGGCCAGCTAGGTACCAACCGCGCTTGATAACCTCACTATGTGTACGAACTGGCGGATGGAGATAAACAAATAAAAATCACACAAAAAAATCGACTGACAGCCCTAGTTGACACATTACTTTTCTTCATAATTACCCGTAGCATTTGGTGGTAAGTCAAATGCACTGTTATTCACTTGACCATCATCTCATTTGTCTGGAGCCACCCCTTGGAACACAATTATGCCTCACCTGGTATTATACCGTCTTTATGTCCCCTATAGCATGAAAACAGTCATTTCTTATCCGTTGTCTGACAAGCAGAGTGACCCACCCCTCCGAAAGTTTCTGGAAAGCCTCCCCAGTACTTGTTCTTAAACTGATGTGAAAGCGCCACGCACTGAAATTGACTGGGGAAATAGCCGTGTGTTTTTTGTCTTCCCCCTCGTTCTGAGAGGGCGACTAATTTCTCTATCAGCCTAATAGTGTATTAGTGCATTCTCCAAGATGTCTGAAACCGTAATTAGTGGATTGCTTTGAGTCGGGCCGGCCTGGGCGGAGTGCGGGGGGGAGTGGGGGGGGGCGTCCGTTTCATACCCTGATGGAGGTTATATTTTCTGTGACAACTGGACCACAGTAATCAAAACGTGTTAATAATCCCTTCAAAGAGCCTGGCGGCGCATCAGTTGGAGCCTGAGTGAACGTGAATCCCCTGTTAGCCCAGGCGCTAGGCTGCTCCACCCACAGTAGCCCTCCCTTTCTCTTTCCATCTCCCTCTCTCTCTCACTCTTTCTCTTTTCCTGTCTCTTTCTCTGTCTCTTTCCCTTTCTGTGTCTATGTTTCTTTTGCTGCAGACTCTATCTCAATTATACAGCCTCAGGACCAGAGAGGGCCCAAGCCAAACACATGCATGCGCACACACGCGCGCACACAAACACACAGACACACACACACACGCGTCAAATTCAATTTAAAAAAAATTAAAACACACACACAGACAAAGTTCTGCTCTCATCTAATACGACATGTGTGTCCGTGTAGAACTGACCTTATCTTTGCACCTGCAGTCCTCCCCCTGCTGCAGTACAGTCAAAGCCCAGGAGGGGGGGTTGGACAGTGCTGATCGGTCCAGTCAGGGATCCTCTCTCTCTGCGGCCACACAGGCTGTATTGAGTGGTGGTATTGCAGGGGTCCATATGAGCTTTCCCTTACACTTTGTTAAACGATTAAGCCAAAGGGTGATAGTGAAGGGTCATGGATCATGAATATCCACTAGTGATTTGAAATATTACCTATCCATGAATTCAGTGAATATTGCTTGAAATGTATAACCAGGAACACTTTGACAGCATGTTGTTTAATGAGATATGAAATCGGCTAAACAATAAAGGTATGGATAAAATACACCCTTACAGATGGAACATGATTTCTTTTAGGTTTTCATTATTTTTCCCCCCTGCACGCACACACACACACACACACACACACACACACAGAGGGACAGATTATAGAATGAGCTTTTAAAGTATATCTTATACAGTGCCCTGTGTAAGTAACAGTGAAGCATTTTTTCTTCTTTTGGCTCTATACTCTAAAAGTTTGGATTTGAAATCAAACAATTACTATGAGGCTAACGTACAGATTCTCAGCTTTTATTTGATGGTATTTGTGTACATTTTGGTTTCAACAACTGAAGATGGCTGCAGTACAGGCCTGGCAGAGCATCACCAGAGAAGATACCCAGCGTCTGGTGGGGTCAATGGGTCGCAGACTTCAGGCAGTTATTGTATGCGATTGTATCAACCAAATACTAAACATGAGTACTTAATTTGAACATTTGATAAATCCGACCCATCACTTTTGAGTACCCTGAAATAGGGGGACTATGCATAAAAAGTGTTTTTCTGAATGGTGAAACCAATATGTACACAAATACCATCAAATAAAGGCTGAGAATCTCTACTAACAGTAATTTAATAGTAATTGTTTGATTTCAAATACAACCTTTTGGAGTGTAGAGCCAAAAGAAGAAAAAATGTGTGTCCATCCCCTTCCAACCCTCTTCATCCCATCTACTCTCTATTATATCAAACACAACTTTCAATTAAATACAGTATTGAGCCTCAGCTGTGGCTGTGTAGTCGCACACACACACACACACACACACACACACACACACACACACACACACACACACACACACACACACACCCCTCAACTTTATACCCTATTCTCTGTATCTCTTCACCACTTAACCAGCCCCATTAGCCTTGAATGCTGCCCCAGGGAACATAAACGATAGAAGCCTCTGCACCACATCTCAACAAGCTAATCCTTACCACACATTCAAACAGAACAGCCCTCAGACAACCTGACGGATAGCAGCAAGAGGCACGACAAGCTGAGGAATTGAAACGCAATTTTTTTGTGATATACTTCACAGTGTATACGTTGACGCACTTTGGAATGACTCGAATGAGGTTTTTTACTCATTAGCCGCGCGACAGCCGTTTTTGTAATCTTTGCTCGTCTGAAGGGCGCGTGTTAACACTTTGAAAACACTTGGTTCATAAAGGAGTGGAGGAGTGACGGGATCAGTTTGAGGTGGTTAAAAATGCATGGGGGTCCGGGGGAGGCGCCCAGCCCTAAACTGACCTGGGATCAGCCTGGCGCACCGCTGTTGCCCGCCCCGGGGAACCCATGGTCCATAGCATCGGCTAGGAGACGGGACATACTCAATAATGTGAAAGAGCATTATGAGATGTATGTCCCCCTACTGCCACTAGCTGTCAGTGTGTGTGTGTGTGTGTGTGTGTGTGTGTGTGTGTGTGTGTGTGTGTGTGTGTGTGTGTGTGTGTGTGTGTGTGTGTGTGTGTGTGTGTGTGTGTGGACACGTGGATGTATCACGTGTGTGGGACCATATATACTGAAACATTTATACACTCACTGCAATGTAAGTCGCTTTGGATAAAAACGTCAGCTAAATGGCATGTATTATATTGTATTATCTAATTTTCAGGGCTTCTATCCAAGACATAGATTACGTCTACAGTACTCCTTGACTAAAAAGCATCTTCAATGGAGATTCTACATTGAAAGTGTGATTTAGTCCTGACTTGGCTTAATATGTCTGAGAAACTACCCCATACTGAGTGAGAATTAACCAGTACCTTTTATCTGTTTGTGTTTATTCCATAGGGTTATGAGAACCTTGGGATTTCTCCATAGTAGTACTGTAGGTTATAGATCTACCAGCATAGTAGTACTGTAGGTTATAGATCTACCAGCATAGTAGTACTGTAGGTTATAGATCTACCAGCGGCAACCCGTCCTATGGACGGTCAAAACACATTGGATCTGATGGCATCAAGCTATTATCTTTAACTCAATGTTGTCAGGCTACCCTGTTATCTTATACAGTACAACGTGACAACGAAAAAGTGTGTTTCTATCTAGTCTTGATGAAACTAAAGTTTCAGGTGTTCGCTGAGCTCATGTTTGTGGACTACATTGTAGCTTATGCTTTTATGTGTGTGGAATCATACATTTACTTTGCTTTATTTGATAGCATTATTTAAAAGCAGCCCACAGATTTGGGTTAGTTGTTAGTTGTGTGACTCCCACCTTGCAGGCCTCGTGCTGCCTGTTTAATTCAACCGTGCTTTAAGGGTTAGTTTAGGGCTTGAGGTAAACGGTCTATGGGAGGGGGGAGCGGGGAGCGGGGAGCGGGCCCTGAGCATGTGCTTGCACTGCATGGGGAGTTGTAGTACTTATTTGATGAATGTTCATTCATTTTAAACGTTTTATTTGACAGTATTATTTAAAAGCAATCCACTTATTTGAGGGTTAGTTTGGGATGAATGGGACAATGAGAGTGGGCAAATCAATCCATGGAAAGTAACTGTTTTATACAGATCATTTGGGATAATGTAGTACTTTAACCTCTTTTTTTTAACGGCCTACAGTGATATTAACAAAATATGATGTCAATAGCTTTTATGCCCTGTTGTCCCACATTACCAACCACAGAAAATCACAGATAGGAAAAATACACAAAACTGTGCAACTGAGGAAATTCTAGAGTAGCCTACTCGCTGCTCACAGGGAGCCCAGTTCTTTTGAGCTAAAACCACCACAATCGGCCCAAAGGTGCAAACTGAAAATGGTTGTACTCCTCTAGCTTAGAGCATTATATAATAGATGTCTTTGGCCACAAATGATATTATTTCGCATGATTCCTCATATTGATTTGTACAACTAATTTCCACCCATGTTTGAACATCTACATAGCTCTTTGTGTGTGTGTGTGTGTGTGTGTGTGTGTGTGTGTGTGAGTTATGTGAGTTATGTGAGTTATTGTTTTTCTTGTTTTCTTGTGCATTGGCGCTTAACATGCATCTCGAAAGTAGTCTATTTATCAGGCACACAGGTGGTGTAGTGTGTGTGTGTGTGTGTGTGTGTGTGTGTATATATATATATATATATATGGTAGGCCCTACAAGCGCCTGGCCCCGGTCCCTGGGAAAGCTAGCATAGCTGCGAGCGCAGGAGGACTCATTGACTTTCTAATGATCAGTGGTCAGCCCCCTATGCCAGTGCCAGGGGTTTCGCCTCGCCGCCGCGCACAGCTATCGACTCAACCCCAACCCTCCTCCTCTGGCCTGCCGGCACTCTGTCAAAACCCATTAGCAACACCGGCAACGCTGCAGAAAAAGAAAACACACCATTTTTTTTTCTTTCTCCTTCTTCCTCTTACTCCGCCACCTCTTCTTCCTCTCTTCATTCCCTTATTCTTTCCTCTGCCGTTCTTCCTCCTCTGCCTGGCTGGAAGATGCAGAGAGAGGAGGGTAACCTCTGGCAATGGTTCTTCCAGTTATAGTATATGGCGTATTGATCCGGATTTGCTTTAGGTACTGGAGAACTCTCCTTCCCTTCTTCTTTTAAGTCCCACACATTTGCAGGGATGGGATGTTTGAGATGAGTGCTGACCTTTACAGGTTCCATCATTTATGTAAATGTGTTTGCATACAATCTTCTAACATGTTAATTTGCCCTGATGTATGTTTGTGTGTTTCCCATGTATGGTTTATTTTGGTACATTGTTCCAACAGCTGTAGAGGTTAATTTGACAGCGTTCTTTAAAGCTTTTCAGGCCGATACAGTTTGTTCAGACTAGATACACTTATTTCCTTAAAACAAAGCATAATAAATGTAAGTGCAAGCATGGAATATGCGCACACACGTACGCATACACACACGTACACACACACGTACGCACACACACACACACACACACACACACACACACACACACACACATACACACACACAATACACCAACACATACATACAGTATACACACACACACACATGTACACATACACACACACATACACATACATACACACGTACACACACACAACACACCAACACATACATACAGTGCACACACACACACACGCACACTCCCTCACAGCAAAATCACTCCTTAACACACTTCAGCGAGACGGTGCTCTCCTCACCCAGCATTCCTATTCTGATCGGTTCCAACTCCCCAGAGAGAATGTCTGTCAAATCTCAGAGTTTGTCCAAAAACTGAGCAATACAGGAAAACAACTGATACCTCACTATCATCACTCATCAATCCAGCTAGTTTGAGTCCATAATTTATTTATATAATTTGCGTGTTATTTGAATAATGCGGGGATGGAGAAGGAAACCAAACAAACAACAAAATGACAACCACACCAAAAGCACCCGAGGGCACATGCCAACGCATCACATCAGTGTCACCCTCCTCCCCCCCTCTCCCTACTCTTCTCCCCCACAGCTCAGCTCTCGACAGGTAACAACGAGACACACACACACACACACACACACACACACACACACAGACACAGAATTAGACATTTAGGCAGACACACACACACACACACACTCGCCCACACCCTCAGGCCCTTGAGACGGCAATGATGGTGATCTCATCTACCTGTGATCTCGACTTGTCAGACAAGTGCCACATAAAGCCAAACACAATCAAAAACAAGTATGGAGCACATGTCGGTTTGAAATCCCTTTATTGAAGCTCACCTATCCATCACTGAGTGAGAGGATCACAGTTTGACATGGAATGAGGGGAACCGTATTAAAGAAAGGCTGTCAGTGTGTTTGCAGCTTGTGTTGCCAATGTACACACAGCAAATGAAAACTAATATTATTTACATTTTATGTTAATTATTTAGCAGATGCTCTTATCCTGAGTGTCATATTGAGTGGATAGAGTGACAGTATGACTGTTGATTTAGAATGACCAAAATGATACTTAGAATTTAGCAATATATATATATATATATATATATATATATATACTAGTTTAAAGAGTCACAGTAGCTGACAGGGCCATAACGTCAACACCCAAACCTCATCACCAGCCCACCTAATCTTTCTGATCTTTCCTTTTACAAGACCCTTTTATTACCACACAACCAAGGTTGGTGGAATTTGTGGAGCACACATGCATACACACACACACACACACACTGATACAACACACCAAAATGTATTTTTAGAATCGTGTATATGTACTATGAGATTCACTATGGCCAGCAACATACACACCCTCACCACCACAACACACAGTCACCCCTCCAAAACCCAGACATTAACACCAAAACCAGACAAAAAAGGGAGCGCCTTTTGTTTGGTATTCTCAAAGGTGGATCATGGACCGGGCCCGGTAACGGATTGTGACAGAGGTGATGTCTAAATTAATCATTAATGCTCTCTCACATGGGCTACAGTATGTGCTGAAATATTAATGGCTCCCCGGAATAAATTTGATTCTCTTTCTCTCTGATTAGGATCCACAGGCACACACACACACATGTTTATTGATGCCCTGGAGACGAGGCGCGGGGTCACTATCAGGAGCTCTCTCTCTCTCTCTCTCTCTCTCTCTCCGCTCGCCACTCACACTTGTGTACCACCTCATTGTTTTGGAATATGTACATATTTTCACATTTGGTGTGCAAGCGCTATACATTATACATTATAGACTTGTACCAGCAAGGTATCATATATGAATGATATGCAGCTCTGTTTTTTTGTTTGTTATTTTAATTAGGTCTGTGTTTTTGTGTTTGTGTTTGTGTGTGTGTGTGTGTGTGGGGGGGGGGGGGGGGTGTAATGTGGTCATCCCACCTCTGGGTGGTGCTAAGCCTTGGTATCTGGAAGTGCTTGTCTACCTCCTTAAGGTTTTGTTCGCTTATTCACAAGTCAGTCCCTTGAGTGTAGCGTTTGTCGACGGCAAAGGCCACGTCATTTTGTCGTGAAGAATTCTTTCTCTCTCTGTCACCATTCCTTTGTTTCCCCGGTGTGTTTAGCACAGTCTTTCAATCCCAAAATGGCCGAGTGTTGGATAGTAGTGACCTCCCCTCTTGCACATTCCTAGAGTGGAATCTTGCCGTTGTAGAACATCTCTGGTGTTGTTTTCACTCCCAGACACCCGTGCTGTAACTTCAACTGAGGGATGGAACCCAGCCCCCTCTCACACAGATAATCATCAGGTGTTTATGTTTCAACATGTCAGAGGAGCTTGGTCCCTCCCTCCCTCACTCCTCCGATCTATCCATCCCTCCCTCCCTCTCTCCCTCCCTCCCTCTGTCTGTCACCTCCTCCCCTCCTGTAATGGTAAATGCAGAACGGTCAACAGGAGAGAAACTGGAGCTATCCCATGATTCACTCTGACAACACAGCTGGCATCACTCCTCTTAAGCAACAGCACTTTTTAGCAAACATGCCTAAGAATTGTGTTTTTAGCAATATGCTTGTAAAAGCAATGAAGTTGCTTAATACAGCTGCTAGCCAAATATTTCATTTGTCGTGGTTATAGCCTGTAGAGTGGGTTAGTTTTATTTCTGGCAGGCCATGCACATTTGTAGCTGAAGTACACAGTCACTGCAATAGTTGTGTAGAGTGTTTGAAATAGAGCTGGACTGATGCAGGATTTTCAGGGTTCCGATGGCAATTTTTGGGGTACAAGTTTCACATCTTACCAAAATATCTGTTTATATATTGTTTGACAGTGGTGAAATGAAAAGCAGACTGTATCTGTCCAGCTCTAGTTTGAATACCCACACTGATTTGAAACCCAATCGTGTCTACCCTGTGCTGCATACTGTATTACACACAGCCCAGATGCCTGAGGTAGAGATTTATATCTTCTGTTTATTGTAATTTCAGGATTATCTGACTGTAAACTTAATATAGTACTCTATCAGGTTATATCCAGGTTTATATTTATATTTAGGCAGGCTGTAACTATGCCAAGCTCTGTCCAATTATCTCTTATTTATGTTCATGCCATAGCATAGTTTGGTTATAATTAGAATGTTACTGTCTAGTTACAGTGTATTTTACAGTTTTTAAAAAAAAGACACTCTATCATTATGAAAAACTTAATTTTGTATCTGGAAACATAAATGACAACCCTGCAAAGACATAAGCCTACTCACACTTTCACACACTCGCACACGCATTCTCACGTGTGTGTGTGTGTGTGTGTGTGTGTGTGTGTGTGTGTGTGTGTGTGTGTGTGTGTGTGTGTGTGTCAGTATGCATAGCTGTTTGTGTGATCCTAATGATGCCTTACTGGTTGTACTAGGCTGTCATTGCATTGCTGGTGACTGTCAAACATACAGCATCCTGGGGAGACGGGTCATTTTTCAATGTCAGGACAGAAGATACCATGGCACCAGATTGATCCCAGACATGTGTATTCATTATTCTCCGTTTGCATGTGTCTTCTCCATATAGACCTGTTAATGGATCCCACATTAGAGGTCCAGGCTTCAGCCGTTGGTTAAATGAAGGGTAAAGCTACTTCATTTTCTTTAACACATATTGTTAAGCTGATTAGATCAATAACGTCTAAGCCAAGACACCAGTAATTAGCACATTTATTATTCAACTGTCACTCTAACCTGGTTGGGGTAATGCTTTGGCAAATTCGACAAAATTAAATGATGTGGAGATGATAAAGTGATTTGATTGTTCATGCCCTCTCTATTTCTCCCCCCTCCTCCCCCCCATCCTTCCTCTCTGTTGTTTAGTCCTTTTCTTAGCCCTTATTTTCTCTCACTCTAGTCCTAGTTCCTCTACTCCCTTCCCTCTCCACCTCCTCCCCGTCTCTGTGTGTTTGGGGCTGGGCCTGGGGCCCGGTAGCTTGGTATTTTAATCTGGGCTATTTGTAATGACAGTGCTCCTCCAGCATAGTAGGATGGAGGGAGGGAGAGAGGGAGGGAGGGAGGGAGGGAGGGAGGGGGGAGGCTCTGACAGGTGCTAATCGCTGACAGGAAAAGTAGCTAAAGAATGTGCCAACCAGCCCCCCCCCCCCCCCCCCCCCTATCTCTCTTCCTCTCTCTCATTCCCTATCTCTCTCTCTCTCTCTCTCTCTCCCTTTAACTCTCCTCTCCCTTTTGGCCCAGGTCCAAGGCCACTACCTGCTCCTGCACCCAAGGTCCCCCTCCCTCCCTCCCTCCCTCCCCCTCTCCTCCCAACCTGCGGACAGTTGTTGACATTCCCCGAGTGAAAAGGCCCGTCTGTCTCTGTACTCCGTATTGTCATCGCTGCTCCAGCTCGTCAGGGCTGTCTGTCTGTCGCCGGGGGGAATTGGTGAAGGAGGGGTGTGTGTTGGGCTGGGGGGGTTGTCAACAGTGACATGGACAGGGGTAGATATTGAGTAGGACAGTTTGAGGTGTGTTCGTGGTAGGAGGGGCATTGTTGAGCCTGCATATCCCTATGCACGCACGCACGTGCGCACACACACACACACACACACACACACACAGACACAGACACACACACACATGCATACACGCTCAAACAAACATACAGTACACACCATCTGACCCATGCAGTCCTCTTCTTTGGCCCACACCTGCTTCAGGAGCATTCAGATCAGCCTAGTTGGTTATCGTGACTGTATACACTTGCATACCAGGACACAGTCATGTTATTTCAGCAGTAGAACAACTCACACAGCACACCTGCTAGACTCAATCTTTTGACTCCTGTGTCTATGCGACTGAACAAATCTGTGGATTCCCATGAGATCCACTTACAAACATGCAACGGTAATTAAGCAGTGTTATTTATTTTAGATCAATAAAAAGACCAACAGCAATGTAAATAACCTGCCCATGATTTCGAATTCATTTGAGTTCATTTGACTGGATTTAAAACAGCAATTTGACTTGGTTTTCGCATATAATTTAGACGTTGCTGACAGGGATATAATTGAAAAGCAATTGTTTTTAGGCTAGGCAATGCTAACGTTAGCCTGTGATGTCACTTGTTAAACTATAAAAGCCTAATTGTAGTTACAGTTGCTTGCTGGTCTATAGACAACTTCCAATGTTAGATGAATTATAATGAATTATTAATTATTCCTCTTGGTCAGTTTTGATCAGGCTTTGTCTTGAGTACCGGAATTGAACAGACATTTGGTATCAAACTCTTAGGGATGCAGTCAGGTAACATGAGAAAGGCAGGCGATGAGGAGGAAAAGTGGGTCAGTGGTACTGTACTTGTCCCACTCAGACAGATGAAACTGCAGCAGTTTTTTTCTCCTTACACTATGACAGTGACTCCATTGTGACTAAGGACAGGTTGAAATGGACCTATTTGATATATTAGCAACAGCTACATCTCGGTTTGCCAGAGTCTAGAGAGAGAGAGTCAGGTTAGGTGTTGATGTTGAAGCTTGGCTTTTGTTTTAATAGCGGTTTGACAACAGGAATTCAGTTCAATTACATTTGTGTAGCACTTCTTTCAATCATTTGACACAGAACAGGTTACAAAAGTGGCCAATCTGAAGCCCTTATACTGTAAACATAACCCTAAGGCGACAGTCAACCGTATTTGGCAGATAAATTAATATACACCTCAATAAGGTGCAGAGCCCCACAAAACCTATATTATTGAAGAACTATAAGGAAGACTCACACATACTGAGTGTTACACTGTTTATACTGAGTGTTACACTGTGAGTTACAAATTACACTTAGGAGAACATGTGATAAGTTGTTTCTTCCATTCTTCCCTCAAGTAACATAAACTAGAGACAGAAGAACGGTAGCTGCGTGAAATACAAGGTGGCGTGGACGTTTACAGGTAGACTGACCCACAAGCTCTTGTCCGAGCCCATCCTTTGGCGTAGGTTTGGATTCCAGGGCTTGCGCCCAGGTACAGCTACTGTAGGCGCCACGCACGCCAAGTTAGCCGCCTGGCACGCTCTGGGCATGGCCGCATCTTTCCTCAAAGGCTCCCCTCGTCTCCCTCCTCTCTCCCCTCTTCGTCCCTGCTGCTCCATAGCCCAGGGAGCTCATTAGCCCAGACTTCCTCTTCATTTAATCCATTTTTTATAGCGTTAAAAAACAGGCTCCCTGATCTTAAAAATCTTGGCTAATTTAAGCCTGGAAGTTGGGAGAGTAGGGGGGAAAATGAGTCCATGGTGTCCTCTGTGCTTTTTTTTTTTTTGCCGATGTCTGAAATGCGAATGAATGTTGCGATAGCGGAACACGTTGTCCAGGATGGAAGAAGATGCTGTTTTCGTAAATGAGCTGGTCGCAACTAAGAGTTCCCGACGACGCCAACACTACCCCTCCTCCACCCCTTATCCATAGGCCTTATGGGAAAATGTAGAGTTAACTTGGCCTAATGAAAACACTGGTAATAACATACCCCTTCTACCAGTTCCTTTAATTATACATCTTCCACTGGGTACCATAGGGCCCCTGTAGTCTCCCAGCTTCGCTTGTTGTGAAACTAAAGTTTCATTTCTAGAACAGGCCCTGGTGGGAAGACTTTTTAACTCGGTATCGCTCTTCCTCCACTTTGGATCATGGTCTAGTTCTTCTTTCTGGCACAATAATGTGGTCATGTACTACAAACAAACAAACAGTGTTTGTGTTTTTGCCTCAGGTGAAAGTTAGCGATCGGTATCTGCAGTATCAATACTCACACTGCAGATGATCTGCCGACTGTATGGAGACCACGAACGTCTGTCTGCTCTTTTCCGTTTCGTAAAGTCCATACAAACGGGACACCCTCAAAGTTCACACCCTCAAAGTTCTCAAACTCTTTGTCCTTTATTTTCCCTCCAAAAGGACAAAGCTATTTTTTTTCTACACGGGGTCCTCCACAGCATTATTATACCTCCCAGGTTTCACTGTTGATGAGCCTCTGTCTCCTTAGGCCGACAGACACGTACGGCACCCAAAGGTCTCGGGAGTGGGAGGAGGAACATGGAGGGAGGAAGAGAGAGAGAGAGAGAAAAAACGTGTGTACCCAGGCAACGGATGTGGCAGAATTCTTAAACAGCCTTGTCTGCCCTCTCGTTAGCCTCTGCGACGCCTCCTGACAGGGTTGAGGTTGGGAGGGGGGTCGGGGATCGGTGCCCCAGGGGTTGCTGTGCCATGGCCATGCCAGGCCTGGACCCCGTGCCACCCTCCCCATGCCCCCTGTCAGCATGCCCCCTGCCCCAGGCCACCGTCAAGGTGCCACACAAGGGGCTGTCACGCGTCAGCCTCAATTACAATCAGGGGATACAACATGCCACTGCTGCCCGACACCACCATCAGTATTTGCTATCACTGTACTATATCATAACTTCATAGCAGGCTACTGTGGCTGACAGAGCTGTGTTTAATGCTCTCACCCCCCATTTTTGCCATGGGAATGGCTCTGTATACTCCCTCCAGCTGTAAAACCTTCCAGTGACAATGAAGGAAACAAGGAAAGGAGGAATGCTAAAGCTATTGAGCATTTTGTCTGTCTCTCTCGCTCTCTTTTCTTTCTTTCTCTCTCTCACTCACTCACTCACTCACAAACACACATCTCACTCAATCACTCACTCGCTCAGGCATCCAAAGAGAGTAGATGGTGACACCCAGGCCTCGTATAGTGGTGTCAGGGACACTCATGAAGCTTTTCAAACTGCCAAGGCAGAGAACCTTACACCCCACACACCAAGAATGACCTGGGACCCTACGTACACGCACATGCACACACACACACACACACAACACCTAAAGCAAGCACAAACACACACTCACTTAAACCTCTCGCACATACCATACCTACCAACTTCTGTCTTTCTCTGTCTCACACAATGTACACAAGGTTAATTGACTAGTTTTAATTTCGCACTCACGACTAGTTTGTTCACCAGATAGAAGGGCACAAACATTCTTGTCATTGTTCACTACCCCTGTACTTGAAAGACTGTCCATTGGCAAGTTTCTACCACAGAATAGATAGAATTTTATTGACCCTAAGACACATTCCTACAACAAAAGAGGAAAGCATTGAATTTCCTTGAAATGTATTCCCTAATTCCTTTCTTCCATCTTTTTTATTGTCGATGGCTTGACAGTGGTCTAGTGGTTTTCTGTAGTTGAACCGAGTCACAGCACCGAGTTGTCCTCCGAGTCACCTTGCGCAAATACTGTAGACAGAATTATAAGTGAAAACTGCAGGACGGTATGCAGGCATTGAAAGCCTTGAAAGGTTGAACAATTTCAATCGTTCACCTCTGTCCACTCTTGAGATCTTTCATTTACAGTTCTGTTCCATTAGTTCTTATTTTGTTACACATACTGTACAATGCCACACTGCTGTGATAAATCATGGATCCAAAATGAAACGGAGCATCTGGTAGATCCAGTGTTGTGTAGGACGAAGTCAAGAATTATTTGCCCATTTGGGTTTGAATACTCGTCTGATACAGTTTTACAATGATGATAAACAAATGGAAATTAGTTTACCTATTCAAAATGCAATCATCATGCAATTCATTTGTTTTGTCCCCTGCATGCACGCGCACGCGCACGCGCACGCACACACACACACACACACACAAATACACTGTTCCATTTACATCAATCAGTGCACAGTACACTCACTCAGACTTTCCTCCTCAATCGTACAGAGTCGGTACTTTTTTAACCATAAATGAAACAATGGATTGCCCTTTACATTTTTATAGAGAGTAAGAAATCATTTAGTGATCGAAAAATGCTTAAAGCTTTTACATTTTTGACATGAACCGAGAAAACCTGTTTAGTGGTTTTGATGGAATGGGAAACTCTGGCTCCCTGCTAATACATGGTGCTGGGCTCAAACACAGAGTCCCTTCATTGGTGGCCCCACTGTTGAGGGCTGCCTGTAGTCCCTTTCCACTGTGGCTTTGTTTGTGAGGTTGCTGTCCGTCAGTCCATCCAGCACAGTATCGCTAACAGTGGCCCTCTGTCCTCACCCTCCGCACAGCTGTTCACTCACATCCAGCGAGTGTGTGTGTGTGTGTGTGTGTGTGTGTGTCTGTATGTGTCTGCCGGCCTGCCTGCCTGTGTGTGTGTGTCTGTGTGCCTGTGTTTGTTCACACAGGGACATAGTGAAAAGTATATGTTCATGCACTATTTAATTTTTTCATATTTTAAGTTTACAGTTTACATTATTTGCAGTTTACAAAGCTTGGGACTGTCATTTTTGACTATTATGATGATGGAGGTTAAGTTAAGTATTATGATTGACAGGGAAGTTTATGCATTTACAGTCCAACTTGAATTGGTCTGTTTGTGCGTTCAAGCAGTATCTGTAATTGCACATGGATACTCTGTCACGCTAAATTTGATTTATGGGTTTGACAGAGTTACGAGCCAATTGGTCGGTTGGTTGATTTATTGATAGATTGACGAGTACCACATACAGATCCACAGTGAGGCGGACATTAGTATGTGCATGTGGAATCTGCATGTTGGGGCCTCCTCTCTATGTTACCTGCATTAGGAATGGGAAGAGAGGTCTCTACTGTGGGGGCATTGCAGCAGAGTGTAGCCACTGCTGTGTCTGTCAGTCATGCCGGGGTCACATTCCATCATCCCACCAGGAGAAAGAAAAAGCAGCTCGGGCCAACAGGCTGCTGTGTATAAAATGGAACTCATCCCACCTCCCCACGTCCATCCCATTCTGTCTAAACAACATTAAGGCAAGGTGGGCTCCGCCAGATGGCATGCATTATTCATGAGGGGGAAAGAAAGGTATCCAGGGTTGTGTTATTACCGACGTGGAGCCCATCTCCCCTTTGGTGGAGCCTGGCCCCACTGGTGCTCGGCGCAAACCCACGGGGAGCCGCTGCCAATCGCTAACTCCCCTTCCCTGCCGCCGCCATTGCCGCCACCGACGCACTTCAAAAAACAAAAAAAGCAAATTATTTTGTTCACCGGCGACCATGACAATGTGTACCGCTCAGTTATAGATTAAAAGCGAGTGACAAAAAAAAAAAAGAAGAAAGAAAAGGAGCCCAAGACAAAAGAGGGGGGATTGTAAAAAAGGACAGCTACCGAGTTGACAATTGAGTTAGAATATCATGTCCTTTATGAATAATTAATTTGGTGGCGCCGAGGCCCCTCAGAAGATAGATTAAATTAGTTCTGCCATGTCGTAAAAGTTAGATATGCTTCATTAGTGAGGAAGCTCGCGGACGGAGGGTTGGTTAGTCAGTGAGAAAGGTTTTAGTTAATTCAGAGGGGCAGGAGACATCTTGCCTCTCTACCAGTGGTATGTAGAAATATATTTCTAGCCAGTGTGTTGCCTTTTTCCATTTTTGACTGTCAGGTACACCTGTGGTTTCTGTTAGGCTTGTAAATATGATATATAGGTTTAGCAAATATCATAACATTTGCTCATTAGTGCATTACGGCATATCCCTTAATGAGTTGCCTATGTTTTCTTGGAACCTCAAAGCTGGAGCTATGTGGAAATGGTGTGCACAACTCTCTTGTTCTCTCTCTGACACCCACCAGGTTCAGAAGGTTGGTTACTGTATGACTATTCACCACAAGTGTCCAGGTTTAAAGCAATGTGAGGTCTGTCATTTGGATAACAGACTACATCTCTAACCAACTCTCTATGTTACTCTCACTCTGTAGGTAAACATCTTTTTACCAATTATTTAGATAATGGACACATTTCTGTGTCAACAGTCTTCGTTGGCCCTTCTCTGGCTTACCTTGACATTCAGGCCTTGCAGTTCACCATTCAAGACATGATGATTTAATTTATTTCAACAGGATCCTGGGAACAGTTTATACAACTTGAGAAAGATGCTTAATTTACCATGCTTATTTTTTTTTTTTTTCCATTGACCTCCACACGTTTTAATGTGATGTGAGTAAACACTGGCATAGGAAAATAAGTCGGTTGTATAGAAAATTAAAAGATAACATTTTCCTTGACTGTTGGCCTGAGATGGTGAATTGTTAAGAGGATAAGAGGAAAATAATGGACACTAGACACCCACAAACATACTGTACACAGGGGCCTTGCGTTGCCCTCGTTGGCAATGCCATGTTGTGTGTTTTCACACTCACTGTTGACAGTAATCACCCCTCATCTCGGTGGCCGCGGTCATTGTTAAGTGAGGCGCATGATGCGTCTCTCTTTTGTGAGCCTCCTCTATGCCTCATATCCCCCCTATAATAGCAGTATTATTTGCCTTTCACAAGAGCATGGAAGTGTGTTGCTATTAGCCCAAAGAAAGAGACAAACTTGTGTTGTGAGTGGGGCACAAAGATGCAGTGTTCCACTAGTCATAAGTTTGGCTGCTGCCTGGTAAAATAAAATTCTCTGGACACCTTAAACTTGGCACAATGCACAAACAAGTATGATGTAACCTCTGGGCATCCAAGGCCACAGAAAGGTCATGCTAGATCAGTTAATGAAATAAATAAACTCTGCGGTGGTATGCAGCAAGCATCTGAGAGTAGAGACCTTTTACTCCTACTTTTATGGGTAAAAATAAAATCTATGCATGAAGCTTCTTTATCCATAACACTCTCAATTCCCCTGTTATTAAGCAGAGCTAATGGGCTGACCTTCCTGTGAAGAATTGCAGCTCCTATTACTAAATAAAAATTTAAAATCGAAGGTCCTTTAGGTCCTAACAAACAGAATGACGTACTTGCAAACCAAATTAACTGTTTGTTTTGTGACTCGCTGAAGTCACAGATTTTATTTCGGTGACATTGCTTGCGCCTACACTTGGAGGTGTTCCTCCCGGGAGACACAATTTAGGTGTTAGCCAATCCAGCAGCTAGCTAGCGTGACATTCTCTCCCCTGATTGCCATGTCACCGAAGTCTCCGCGAAAATTAGCATAAAATAGAGCTGGTTCCTTTTCCGATAGTGTCGCTAAACTGTCGAGTCGCTCAGGTTGCCGACACACCGAAAATGACTGATCTCTGTCTGCTCTGTTGCTAGCGACTAATTCTGGTGTGAATGTACAGTTTAGGGGCAACATGTAGAAACTTTGTACGAACTGAGTTGGATACAACCACGCCCCAGGCTTAAGGCAGCCAGTCAACCTTTTTCGCACCACAAGAGTATAAAATATCTTGAGAAGTGTGCGAATGATCAAACGGAAACCACTCATTTAGTCAATGTAACATTTATTCCACGCACCTGATTTGGAACAATATTCTCGATTGCAAAACCTGTCGTCCACACAATGTGGACATTTGCCGTTAGTCTTTGCGACTTTGTGATTCTCATTGAAACATGACACGGCCAAGAGAACGATGTCATAGGTGTGGGAAAAGCTCTACTTACAGTATAGACACTCACCCAAGTAGAGCTTTCCTCACACCAATGACATCGTTCTCTCGACTCTGTACAGTTCATGTAGCACTATTAATGGGTCGGTCATCCTTATCTGTAAACCCCTCAATAGGCACGTGTGATTTTATTACATAGGCATGTTATAAAATGACTCCGTTGAGTGAAATGTGAAGAAATGTTGACACGGTGTCTCTTTGTCTTGTCCTTTGGCGTTACACTGAATTTGTTTTGATGCCGTCTGTCACCACATTCCCCATTCACAACGCATTCTCTCAGGGCAATCTTCTTTATTTCCCTTTTGGAAAATCATCATTCATCTGCGTTGATTAGTGTCCCAATCAATTTTCCACAGCCACTAATATAGAAAAATGGGAGTCCCGTTGAAAGAGGCTGAGCTGGTCTGTGCGGGTCGCCCTGTGTCATTCTCCAGCTGACGATTAGACTGCGTCCAACCAAAACCCTCTCCCTGTACTTTGGGTTGTAGTGTTTGGTTCATGAGTATTATTAACGAATTCAAAGTTTGTAGAAAAATAATGCATAAGTGATTCTGACTGTCAGACCTGCGGCTCCTAACGGCTCGCGTCTTCCGTTCAGGCTAATGTTTGATGTCTCAGTTTCACGCCCTCCTTTTCCTCTTCAGCTAAATTACCGCTGACAGTCCTATGTCCCTGTAGATTGTTTGTTTGTTTCCCGAGCACGCATGTTTTACATATCGTTGACGTGGCACGGATGCATTTAGTGAGCTGTGTGGGGGGAGGGGGGGGGGGGGGGGTTGTCAATTGCCTTTCGTTTGATTCAAACGTGATTATGAGTCAGGTTGATACCTGGCATTGCATTGAAAGAGATGAGGAACATTTAGGTTGTTCTTGCCCTGAAGCTTGAGAGACCAAATCCATTCTAGCGACCAAAGAACTTCAATTGTTAGCAAAAATAACTTTGCTAAGAACAGCCAGGTATGAACAGTCTAAACATGCTGATGAGAACAGTCAGATCAGAAACAATCACAACATCATGATCAGAATAGCCACATAGAGGCGCGCACTTCACATGTAGTTTGTTTCACTTTTGGGTTAGTCTCTCAGAGTAACTCTCAGACGATGGGGGGGGGGGGGCTGAAACAAAGCACAAATTAATGAGTTATTTATTTTATTTAGAGAGAAAAAACCTTATAATCAGTAGGTGTTGAAATGTGCTAAATACTCTCTGCGCTTTGATTGAATGGGTGGGGGGGACTTCCCGACAGGCCCTGTCAAAACATGCAAATGAGGGTGACACTGCGTCCGTTTTGGCGAACATAATTAAGGTGTTTCAATTTGGGATGTGCTAATAAAGAGGACCACAGGCCTCCCCCAGGTCTTCGCTAATTGTGAAGAATGCTTTAAAGCTTTTGGTGTGTGTGTGTGTGTGTGTGTGTGTGTGTGTGTGTGTGTGTGTGTGTGTGTGTGTGTGTGTGGGGGTGTGGGGGTGTGTGGGTGGGTGGGTGGGTGGGTGTGTGTGTGTGTGTGCGTTTGTGTGTGTGTTTCTCCTCCTTCTTATTGGATAATGAACTGTTAAGAAGTGTTAGATCTCCTTTGCCGTCTTTCGCCAGAGTTTGAGGAGATAGGCAGGGAAGAGCCGCCCGAGGTGTGGTGTTGTACAGATAATTAAAAGGCAAAAGAAAACGTTGCACACTTTGATCTGCCTGTCAACTTTCTGATTAGAGACGTAAAGGCCTTTAATCAAGTGTAATGTAATTATTAACGTTCCTAAACTGTTTAAAAAGAATCAGAGCAACGTCAAGTTTTTTTTCTCCCTCCTCATAATTTCTGAGTTCTGCCTGAGGATTGTAAATTAGGTGCTGCATGTGATTAGGACAATTCTAGGTTTAGGAGTATTCGTCCTTACTCTAGATGTACTCTCAGAATATCTTTTCTCCCTGTGTTCTCCTCTCCTCTTTTTCCTCTGTCCATCCAGTCTGAGCTTCTCTCCTTTCAACATGGAGACCGTTTGTCAGCTGAGAGAAGCTTTTTGTGTTGTGTTTTGTCAGTCATTTGTGCACTGTGCTACAATCATCTCTATTCTCCACCGCACAGGTGATAAGCTTTAATATATCCTCCACTAATCTCTGTACATCATATACTTTAATTCTTATATCATAAAAATAATAATAATAATAGTATTGGTTTTGATTTATATAGCGCCTTTCAACCTTACACAGGTGCTCAAAGCACTTTACATTGTATGGGGGAAACTCACATCATCCAGTAGCAATGTCGCAACCTCATCCAGGAGCAACCTGGGTGATTCCACATCAGCCATTATGTGCCAGAAAGCTCATCACACATCAGCTGTTAGTGGAAAGGTGAGAAGAGAATCATACCAATTATGACTCACCTTTTGTTTTACAGGCAATGACTTTGTCATATCAGGACTACCAACAGTGGGCTGAAAACAGTCTGATGTGGTTTAATTTTATTCCGTTGTATTTATAATAAGCCCATGTATCTACACTATGACATATTTCAGTACTTCATGAATAATGTACTATTTAGCTCCTTTGTAGATTACTTTCAGTTCTACACTAAATACACTTTTTTAAGATATTTTGACCACAAGCTTAATCAATGTGTAGAAATATTTATGCTAGCAGTGGAAATGGAATTAATCAGTCAAGTCCATTTGATCCGTGGGATTGACCAGCGGGGATACAGTAGACGTACGGCTTGACCAACCGTCTGTGGAAATTTCCCCTTTTTTAATTTGAAGACCCACGGCTGTACGTTTG
Organism: Argentina silus; assembly: GCF_951799395.1. NCBI lineage: Eukaryota > Metazoa > Chordata > Actinopteri > Argentiniformes > Argentinidae > Argentina > Argentina silus. The sequence goes on along the minus strand of NC_139670.1, from coordinate 11,993,158 downwards.
CATGTGAAGCAATCACAGCATGTGCCCAAAGTCCATTAGTTTTCATTTGGATGCTTCAGTAATACTGGTTGATTAAGTCCAGGCAATTTGCTGAGGGAAAGCAACCCCCCCACCCCTCCCTCCCTTCATTTACCCGCTCCGCCTCCTCTTTCCATTGCCACTACCCAGTAGTGTGGTTCAGGTTAATTTAATCTGTATTGTTTAGGATTGTAACAGTATGAATTATGGTGATTGAGCTGCTTTAGTGTTGTTTGTTCTGTTTGAGTTCTAGTTTCCCCCTGGTTTATCATTGTAGAAACCTTACCGACAGGGCATAGCGTTCAAAGTTTAAGTACAGTCTCACTGTGTTCACTGTATGCTACTTTGAATTTTAGTTTTCAGCTGTTAGCTAGTGTATTGTTTTGGGCTTGCCACAGTAAAATCTATGGCTATGTCTACAGCAGTGTACACATGTATTCATAAATGAATAACAACCGCACTGCTTCCCGGCCTCATCTATTCTCATTCAAGGGGAGTGAGTGCGACCTCACTGTTAAAAGTCAATATGGGAACCGCAGTGTTTGAACTTGAGGCGGAGATGGAGGGAGGGGGGGTTTCAATTGGAGTAAAACAGCCTTCATTTTCTCCACCCTTGCTCTGCCTTAAACAAATGGTTCTATTACCAGCTGCTCTCCTAGAGGCCCGGTCATTTATACCCATTAAACCTGCGTCTTATCACCCATAAGACACCCTTACATCTCTCCATCCGCCAATTGTCCGTAATCAGCCATTTAAAACCGCGGTGGAAATTTCCTTTGCGTCTTGCTCCGGTCTGACGGACAGGCGAACAGAGGAGGAGAGTGGGAAAAGGGGGATATTTTTGTGCGGAATGATGAATAGGCTAAGTTGAGTGGCTGACTAATAGAGATCTGTCTTAATCAGAAGTGATTTGTCAGAACAGGAGCTCTGCAGGGTCAGGGCGCAGGCGATGAATAAAACAGCGCCCAGTGGAGTGAAGAAAGGCCTCAGAAATACACCCTGACTGACACATGTAAGGAAAATGGGCCCTCAGCTGGCCTGGACAATGTACTGCCTGCTCAGAATAGGCCCTATCTGCCTACCACTACGGACACACGTGCAAGACAGTCAGCCAGCTTTGCTGGTCAGTGCAATGTTGTGTCAATAGTCTCCACAATATACGCCCTGTATCTCTCTGTCACTGCTCACCAAGTACATGAAGACTACCCAACACTACTCATATTCATGCAATACACCCTGTGTCCAGACAAGATTTCCTTGTTAATTTCGCCATTAGCTTTTTATGAATTTATCAAATTTGAAAGCATGGACCAGTTCAATAACTTTGGAGGTAAGTTAATAGTTTATAATGACCAAGATGTTCATGTTCATAATGGGGGCTAAGAATTTTAAACCAGTTAGCACACTGAAGATACTGACTAGGTTTGCAAACCAGGAAAAAACGATTTAAGCATTGGTGCTACACCAATTTTGCCATCATTCATCTTAAATATCCAGACAGAGCTAAATGAATTGGGAATTGTATTCCGGAACTGGGAATGGCCTACAAATGTCTCATCGCTCAGTACTTTATTCCCACTGGTTTGCTGGAATATATGCATTCTGAGGCAAACTGTCTGGCTCTGCGAGATTAGTGTGCATGTGGTAGTTTGTGTGTGTTTCACTGACAGATACCTACCCTCAGTCCTCCCCTGGGCCACTTTCACTCGGTTTGTCTGTGTGTGTGGATTGTGTCCGGATAGAAGTGTGTGTGGTAACCTTCAAAAAGTGGTTTCAACTGGCTAATGAAAAGGAGCTGTGCTGAGCCTCAGAGTGCGCCAGTGTCAGGGCTTGTACCCTTTCAGCTCAGGGGAGAAAGGGAACAGAGAAAAAGAGAGGTGGAGAGAAAAGAGAGACAGGGAGGCCCCAGCCATTTCACACAAGTTTTCTCTAAAACAGCTCCTATAAAATTGATGATGTGTCCAATTATATGTGTCCGTGGAGGGGGGAAGGGGTTAGGAGGAGAGGGGCCCCTGGAATGGTGACTATGATGGGTTGTCCTAGGCTCAGCTGGGATGGGATGGCCAGACTGGGCACTAGTGTAGGCCCCCAGAATAGTAGAATTGTATAAGAGCCAATTGCAGCTGCCTTTTAGGCCAAATAACAAACAACACAAACTTTCTAGACATCTCCAGGTTACTAACACGCTAGCTGCTATTTCCATGAAGCGAAATTCATTTGAAACCCATTGGTTTCATTCATAAAGTATGTAGGTTTATCTCAGTACCAGTTGAACAAGCCGCTGGTAGCCATGTTCTCGGACGAGAAAAAGCTGTTGTCCCACCTCTTTGTGGATTTGTTATAAGTAGACACATCCCATCTTTTGCAAGCAGTCCAAGTCAACAACTTGAATGAATACCCCACATGGCCAACATTTGATCTCAATTGAACTTTTCTCTAGTTTCTACCCTCTACATTAACCAATGGCCACTTCTGCTAATCAACAGTAAAGTGAGTTAAATTTGGGCTCTCCAGTGATGGTGTGATGATAATTTAATAGACTAATAGGCTTGTTAAATGGACCTTTGGGAATGTGGAGCTTTAGCGAGCGGGTCTGTGCAAGGCCTTAGCGTCAGGGTCATTTGAATTGTTAATAGCCGCTTAAACGGGCTATTGGAATATTTTATATGCTAACGAGCAACAAGTCTGGAGCATCAGCAGGAACAGGAAATGTCTTATTCTTTCCCCAGTTTTTCGGCATAGGCCTATCCATGCATGTTCCTTCTGGAGTTAGAATGCTATGAGCTTGAAGGAATGTGCTATTGACACTGAATTTGAAGTGGTTCTGCTTTACTGTATCTCACAGTACATGAAACCCCTGACTCAGATGTCTGATAACATCTGTAGATGTCCGCAATGCTGTTTTTCCTTACAAATGAGTACGATGATAAATGAGTAGTCAATGACGTTATGTACTGTAGTTGACATAACGGTGCAAAGAGCACACCCCTTCTAGTTTAGAGTCACTATCATTCACTATTTACATGACTTAATCTGACTCTCCTTTTCCTTCCTTGCACGGTCACGACTGCACCATCTGTTAATGATTGTTACTGTCGACTAGGTGGCAATCAATCTGTATTACATTTTTTGCACGATAAACTTTGACGATGCCCCACCGTATGGGGCTGTCTGTAGTTTAACGCACAGTGATGATCTGTGAAGTCAAAACATCAGATACAGTAAGACATGGAGGTAACACTGTCGTATCTGTAATGAAACCATTTCAACATGAGATTTTATAGTCAATGATGATTTGCATCATCAGACCCTATGAAGTCTATTTGTGTGTTGATGGTAAAATACAGGGTGCATCAAGATTGATTGGTGGAAATCTTTCCTGTCTTATTGTTTTCACTGTAGAATACTAGGGGAGGAGACTGTTATTAGAGAAGCCATCTTTCATCCTCCTCCACAGTAGCTTCAGTGCTTTTTCGAAAGCCAAACTCAACATTTAGCCTGTACAGTGCACAACAACAGATCCTCTTTCCAGGTAATAGATAACGTGATTCCTCAACACACTCACAGAAACCGCCGGAGTTGGAGTAAGAAAGACAGATAGTTAGAAATGTGGAGAACTAACAGAGACTAAGTGTAAGGGAGAGGAAAGAGGTGGAAATGGAGGAGAGGGTCGGGGCCCCCCTTACACTCCCGGGGGAGGCAGTGTGTACACAGTTAATGGTCCAGTGGGTAGGGGATGGGACGGGACAGAGGGAGATAGGGGGGGGTCTTAATGGGAACATCCATTTGTGGTTACATAGCTAAGGGAAATATTTATCTTTGAGCTCCTCGGCTGAGGCCCGTTGTAATGTGTTTTACAGCCTACCGGCTCAGGGGACACTTCATCATACCGCAATGGATTTTACAGCACACCAGCCCAGTAATGACGTTCATTTAAAACGTGCTGTACCTATAGAGGGGGCATGCACAATATTGTTGAGTATTAATACCATCATCATAAGTGGTAGTAGTTGAAGTACTACTATCTGCTGTATTTGGAAGATGGAAATTACCCAAGACAATTCTGGTGGTTATGGTATGTTTGTCAAAATGTTGTTGAAAGTGGTTGTACTGTAGTTAATTTGTTTTAATGGTAGTGGCAAATGATGCAATTGTGATTATTCATAGTTATTCATCCTCATTTTCTCTTTGACTGCCTCTTTTTCAAGGGCAAATGCATCGCGGGTGGTGAGCTTGAACTACTTCTCTTCAGGTTGCACAATGCTAGTACTCTGCATTAGATAGCACACTCTTAGAAACCTTGATTCTGCCTCACCTTGCTCTCCCAGAGACAGCAACATGGCTGTACTCTCATCGAGAATGGAGAGAAACCTGAATCCACTAGGCCCCATTCTTATCCACTGAAAGGTGGCTCAGAGCCAGAGCGGCTTTTCTTTCCCTGCCTTTGTGTATTAATGCATCTCTCAGTTACTTCGACACATATCATTCAGACCGAGGCTCTTTACACTTTGCACAACAAACTTGGACTTAATGACACTGGTCCTGTGAGTGAGTCCTTACAGGGAGATGTCTTCGGACCCTTTTCTTCACCGCAACGACCTCATCCATCTTCTCACGGACTGTGTGCTTTTCCAATAGTAGTGATTCTGCTTGTGTGGCGCTTGTCACCCTCATTTGTTGTAAACCCGTCCCGGACAGAGACAGATAGACATGCTTAGCTGTCTTCCACAGAAGATTTCTGCTTTCACCTCAGTTCCTGTTTATCCCTTGTTCTTTTTGAAGGGGGACGGGGGAGGGCTTGTATTATTATGGTTATTAATACCTGCATTCAGTCTTTTAATCTGCCCAATTTTTCACATGTGACTGTCTGACTGCACTGTTTAATCTGGGTATCCTTCAATATGTCTCGTCCCTGATTAGAAATTAATGAAGGCAGAAAGAGACACATTTGCTCTAGCCAGTTGAGGGAGAATGGAAGGGAGTGGCAAGGGGGGCAAGCGTCACTCATTCGACAGCACCCCCCTTCCATATTTTCTCGTTTGTTTAGCTGCCAGATGTCGCCCATTTTTGCGGCGTTCCCCCAAACAGGCGCACAGCACGTGTGCTCTTTGGAGTGCCACACCTGTGTAGTGTAATACAGTTAAGAGTGCGTTGTTTACTCCAGATTGTTGTGGATCGTTTGAAAGCCCGTCTTTGATCCACGCAAAGATTCCTCACTTTTCTCTTTTTTTCAACGCTAATGCAGTATCTGCTTACATTGGTGGCAGCAATGGGATATTTTTGGGGGGTTGTTTGTTTGGTGTGTTATTTCTTCTTCTTCTCCCTAACCCAAGGGACCGGGAAATGACAGTGACCAATGAAGAGCTTGTCAGACGTGTTTTTTAGGATGTTTTTTAAGTGTGCGTTAATGTGCTTACATCAACAACAGACTGGCTGCATTTAAAAAGAACGTTTTTTATGAATATCACATTGGCTGATTGGACTCCTGTAACAGAGTATATTGGGATATGGAATATTGTTGTTGTGAGAGCTGAAATTAAAGTGACAAAAGCCCAGAAAGTTGAAGAGGTCAATTGTCAATTCATATTAGCATATGTTCAGATATAGATTAAATTGAAGACATTGTTAAATATGTAATACAAACCTTTTCGCTGTAACAGATTCATACATTTTGAGTGGAAAAAAAATAAAGTGATGGATAACATTTCTTAAAATGATAGGTACATAAATAGCATAGTGTTGGAATCGAGGCACAAGAGTAAAGCTTCAAATGAGGATTGTGGTTTGAAATGGTGAGGCTGATGAGGTTGCTTGCCTGATCCAGTTGATCCAGGCTGACTTTAGCCTAGCTCAGTAAGGCTAGACTAGGCCAGAAATGGCTTTAGCCCACGTTCTCTCATGTTCCATGGTTAGTGTTCCCCTCAGTTATGTAGCCTTTTAGAGCTGGGCTGAAGGAGGCTGAAGGAGGCTGAAGGAGGCTGAAGGAGGTTAGGTGCAGCCGATATTAGCTTGACTCAAGCTTATGTATGCTAACCGATACAGTTTCTTCTTTTCCTTGTCTTCCAGAACAAGTGGGCCAAGAGATCCTGGCCAACCTACACACTGACCGCGAAAAGATCCAGAGATCCAGAGATCGGGTGAGTTCACACATGAGTACACACCCGTGATCTAATGCATGTGTAAACACCAGTTCTAACTGGACAGCGTGATTGATGCTGATGAGAACAGGGCTTTGTAGTTGGGTAGGGACGTCCACCACTTCCATCACTATCCTCATGAAAGCCTTGTGTGTCCAGTGTAGTGATGTCATGCTGTCATGATGCCATTAAGACTATGTGAACACACTGGAGCACACATAAACATAGACACATACTCACACACGCCACATGTTTGCACACACACACACACACACACACACACTTAAGCTCCTGTAGAATCACAGTGTGGGGCTCTGTCATTGACAATTGATCATATTTCACAGGGAGAAAAGTGTAGACTTTTGCTGCTTTGGCACATTGGAACTCTTGCAATGTGTTCCTGGTGTGTGTGTGTGCAAATGCACATATTATCATGCTCATCTGTATGTGAGTCCCTCTTTGTTTAACGTCACTAAGAGTTCTTATTCTATTTAATTAGTAATTGGCACAGAGAGGGGAGGCGATTGATGTATGCAACATTCGATATTCGATGTTTTAGGGAATATAGCTTACATGCGAGAATATACACTAGGCCTTCTTCCACATATTTATAGAGGACTGGTGGTATTATCCCCGACAGGCGACAGCTGCTGTGCCCGTTGTGATCAAATAAGTGCCTATTGGTAATTATTGAACGTGGAACGTCATAGATGTTTGAATTTGCCAACTCCCCTTGGCAAGTCCACCAACACTCCCAGTTACTGCCCTGCATATATTGGTGCAATGTTTGTGTTGTTTGGGGCAGACGCACTTTGCAGAGACACCAAATTACCTAAAACGGTTGTTGCACATGGTTTGAGTGGTGTGCAGCGCTCTTTAGCGGGAGCAAATTAGAACCCGTAGTGTCTGTGTGTGTACCCCCCTTTCTCCTCTCCACCTCCCTGTGGAGTCCTCCCCTCACCCCGGCCCTCCCTCAGCCAGCCAGCCAGCCAGCCAGCCAGCCAGCCAGCCAGTCAGTCAGACAGACAGGTAGAGAGAGGCCCCAGCACGGTGAGAGGGCCCGGACTCTGACGCCCCCCTCGACGGAGGATGCTTAAAGATCACAACATGGCAGTGGGCCTCGCAGGCGATTTTCAAAGGAAATCAAACATCTCCTTTCAAAAGGTCTGCCATCTGCGGAGAATAGTCCTCTCTATCTCTCCTCCTCCCGTGAGCCCTCACCGGCCCCTCTTACCCTTTAAAGACAGTTTGTAGGGCAAAAAATAGAGGGGGGGGAGAAGATGTGAAGACCTAGGATGGAAGGGTCGGTAAACAGCCCTTTTGCATTTTTGAAAAGGATGGAGGATGAATGAGTTTGGGGGGTGTTGTTTTCTATCACACGTGTGCATATACAGGCTCAGATACACACAATAGGAAATGAATGCATACATCCACCATGAGGTAAGTATTGCACACACACACACACACACACACACACACACACACACAAAGACACACACACACACACACACAAATGTGCACACAAAGACACTGCACATGGGGCATGGCTTCCCCTTACAACCAGCTGTGAAAGGGTGTTTTTACTGGTACAATTGGAGGTCAACAACAGGGACTTGAACTTGGCCAAAACAACATCACTCACTGAACCATCACTCAATCAACCCTCGTAATATGTATACCCCATAAACCTCATTGAAAATGATTGTTTGTCCCATCCTCAATCTCAAAAACACGACCTCTGTCGCTTTGCTTTCTCTTATGGCTGTGTGAGAGAGGGATTCAGAGAAATATTCTGTCTGAGAGGGAGAGAGAGATTCGGAGAGAGGCAGAAAGGAGCGATTCAAAGAGTTGGTTTCAGGGAGAGGGAGATCAATTCAGCAAGTGAGATTGATACATTCCGAGAGAGCGAGGGGATTCAGAGAGAGAGAGAGAGAGATGTATATTTTGGGAGAAAGTGGGAAGTCTCTGGGGAGGGATCTATGTTGGAGAGAGACATCAGGCGACAGTGGGGTTGGTGTCAGAGCCAAGGCCCAAACCCGCCCAAAACCACATCTGTCCCTGAGTCTGGCAACCAGCACGGCCCCAACACAGCCTGACAGACTACACACACACACACACACACACACACACACACACACACACACACACACACACACACACACACACACACACACACACACACAGGGATTGAAGACAGAGAGAAACCAACATTTGCTTTTTTGTTAAAGTTACCACCAACCCTGGATCACAATTGGACTGTTTTATTGCCATTTATGATGCGTATTAAGAAATAGTCAACAGTAAGCTTGATTGTCAAGTGTCTGTGTCATTGTAAGACAGTGGCCATCAACATTGATCCTTGCATTGAACACTAAACACCTTGTTGAAATTATGAAAGTCTTAATTATAAGTGAATCAAGTGCTTTTGCTCCACAGACACGGGGTTGGTGTTTGGGATAATTAATCAAATAGATATGATAAATAAGTAATAGTTTATAGGTATTTACTATTGTCATAATTTAGATCCCACCACCCTACACATTCTGGCAGGTAAGGAGCCGAAAAAAAAGTTGGTTTTGTGATCATCAACTGATCATCAAGTCCCTGATAAAGGGTAAGCTAGAAAGGTAGGGAAAGAGAGAGAACGTACAGGTTAGACAGAGAGACAGAGAGACAGAGAGACTCAGAGCGATGGCCCCCCGTCAGAAATGTGACTACAGCTAGAATTTAGTGGCTTCATTCACGCACTGTCAGCATTATTTTACCCCCTACACACACACACACAAACAGACTCACACCATATGAGGAGTAGTTCCGAGCAGATGTCTCTGAGTGTCACAGAATGTGAAAAGGGAGTAAAAGAAAAACTAACCCTAACCCTATGAATACTTTTATCTCTGAAAGGGACAAAAGCAGAGGTTGTTATTATAGTACTATTATAGTACCTCTTTAAGGCATACAGTAAGTGTTGTACACATGTCAGTATACACATCACTTTATGATGCTGTTTACCTTGACCCCCTGATCCTTCTGAAGCAGGCAATGGTGAAAGATGTTTATAGGGAAATTACATAATGAGGGAAATAAGAGCCCCAGTAACACAAACAATGAACACTGCAGATAGAACCCTGTGTGCCAACATGGTGGAAATGCCAAATTACCTATAGGCCTAAATGCTAACACCTAATAATAATGTTTAGTAATAAAGCATTTGTAAGTTGTTTCTAAACAATTTACTCACCATTTATTAATCATTAGTTAATGTCAGTGACTTATGAGATCATTTAAAAGGCATTTGTTAATCGTTGGCTCACCATTTATCTATATCTTTATGAATGGATCTATCTATACCATGATTTGGATATTCACTGATTGTTAATGATTGCATTTCATAAACGTTAGGACATGCACTTAATAATACCTCAGTTGGCGATTAATCAAGAGCATTATAAACCATTTATTAATAATTACTAGACTGTTTTGCAGTACCTGATCTAAAGCGAGCGCTTTATTTAGTACATTTATAAATTACCTGTTGCTCCCCAAAAGCTGGCCACATGAATAGATGGTTTAAATGTTGTATAAGCCCCATTACATTAGCCTAGTTTGTGTTTGCATGTTTCCAACACATGCAAGGTAGACCAATAACTTTTTGCTGTTGGTATGTCAGTCAGTGTCCTACCATACCATCATCAGTTTCCAGCCCTGACACTATTAGCTTCAGTGACCCAGTTTTTCACTCACAATACAGGTACTTTTAAGAAATATGGCAACAAAGTTAGCTAACACTGGTAGAACAAAATGTAACCAGAGCTACTCTCAATATTTCAAACTGCTACTGAGTTTTGGTGAGGCTACAACCTAATCAACTGAGCAAGCTAGCCTAGTTAGCACTAGCCGTGATTGCTAACGCGTTAGCTAGCTAACTGACATAGCGGCACCAAAACACTCGTATTTTGATATTACAATGGTTTTGTCATTCATTAAATAAAGCCTTGTTCACACTGGCAGTTTGAAGTGACTCAAATTCCAATTTTTTCCCTATCTGATTAGATTTCCCTGCAGTCTGAACAGGCAAGACCACATGGAATTGGATATTTCAAACCACATTCATAGGTGGTTTAAAATCAGATACAAATCTTATTCCTGGCAATGTGACTTGTGTCTGAACGGTCAAATCCGATTTATCTGAAGTGATTCGTCACTCCCTATGCGACACAGTGTTGTCTGACATCATCACTTCGCGACACAAATAAACAAGCAAGAGGTCTCGTCATCTCAATGGGACTCCCCTGGTAAAATAAAGGTTAAATACATTAAAATAAAAAGCATGACAAGAGTTTGTGAAGTACTGAAGAGGTGTGTTGCTTTTGTAAAAGAGAAACAGAGCAAGCGACTTGGAAACTTCCATTGTAGGCATTATTGTCATCCCCAACAACTTCTGAGGTAGAGGAAAAAGAGCACCATCACCTACACTGTGCAGGGTCCTGTCGTTACTATGACAACTAACATAGCCATGTCAGCTTGAGACTGCACCGTTTGAACGCACACAAATCCGATTTGGTCACTTGTAAATGCTGTTTGAACAGTCAGTATTCCAAAACGAATTTGAAAAATAAAACTGATTTGAGTATTAAGGCCTGCAGTGTAAACAAAGCTTAAATACTTATGAAGTATCGCTTTTATTTAACTGATCAAATGAACATCTCTGTGTCTGTGTTCTCCTCTGCCCCCGTTTTCCTGGCAGCAGGTTGTTTGCTTGGTGTTGCTTTTCACCGGCCCAAAACAGCCTGTGTTTTTCCCCTAATGAAAGGAAATAGACCACCATTTTAACCATATTTGGATCTAGTATCCTACCTAGTAACAAGCCATTGATTTGATGGAAAATCAAGAACAAGTTGCACACTTTGAACAAGGGTACCAGCTTTAGAAAAGGCCCGAAAATATCACGGTTGAAGAACCAGGGATTTCCCAACACAGCCTGGCTCGGCTGTGTGGTGTAGAACCCCCATTATATTACTGTTTGGCCTCAAATTACATTAGCTGTTGTTGTTTAGTACAGGGGCGAGTTGTTGCAGCCGACAAGCTGGCACTGAAGACAACAGGCTAACTAGTTAAGTAGGTAGCTAGCTAATGTTGACTGGCATATGGCTTGCTGTGTTGGCTGGCAAGTAGTAGCTAACTTAATGCCTTCTGAAAATTATTAATAATAAAATGTGTATTATACTTCCTTAAATGTCCTGTGTTGTGTCGTTATTATTTTACCATTGACATGTTAGGTAATCTGTGCCCAGCTTTTGGGGAGTAGTGCTTGCTTTAGATCAGGTACTGCAAAATAGCTCAGTATTAATTAGTAAATGGTATTAGTAAGTGTGTGTACTAACATTTATAAATGTACTCATTAGCAATTACTAAATATCCAATTCATGATATATATATAAATATATTCATATAGATATAGATAAATGGGCAGCATGTCATTAATGAATGAACTCATGAGTCATAATAACACCTTTACAATCATTTAAAATTGATCATTTAAAATGTTTAGAAATGCATATCATAACTGACATTTACTAATGTATTGCTAATATTGGTGAGTTAATGATTTACAAAGGTTAATAAATGCTTTATTACTGAACGTTACTATAAAGCGCTACCGCCTTAATTCTTAAAGCAGCTATCTGTGATTTCTCATGAATGGTCACCAACAATATGTCACCATGGGAGAAAATGCATTTTAACATGCAAATAGCACTATTTGTGACCAATCTGTTGTCCTTTTCCCCACCGTAGCTGCGAGAAACGGACGCCAACCTGGGCAAGAGCTCTCGCATCCTTACTGGCATGCTAAGAAGGTAAGCAGCAGGTAGGGATCTTGTTTCTACTGCACCTCTATGGATGTGTTTTCACCTGTGGATCTGTTCGCCATCATCCACACTCACCTGGGTTGCGTTCAAGAGGTTCTAACATACTGAACACTGCAGATAGAAAATGCCATTAATGGAGCACACATGATTCCTTACTCAAAGAGGGCGGGAAATGTCTGTTCTACGTGATACATTTCTACCTGAACGTTCCTCCAATTGAATGCACCCCAATCTCATTTAGACCATGGACCGTTCACCTTTGTAACTATATTTACTGTGTGACGGAAGACCCATAGCCCATTAAGACCCAAATACTGCAAAAGCATGAGACCCTAAGAGGGAAATGATGTGCACGGATGCTTGCATAAACACAGTATGTTATGGCAAACTCAGATAATGCACACCCATACTCAAGATAATGCACACCCATACTCAAGAAAGCTTACGCATACTGGCCCACACAGAGTGGCATTTCCATGTGATGTGAGACTGTTGTTCTATTTAAATATGTTTGTTTGTTTGTTTGTTTTTTTACTCAGATTGTCGGATAGGTCACTCATGTTGAAAATTGTGCCATAGATCCGTCACTGTAATGTGAAATGAGAAAAGAGCAGTCCAGAAACCAAAACTAGATGCTTTAGACAAGCATGGGAAACACAAACTTGCACTCTACACACACCCCCGCACATTTCATATCCTTTTCTTCCTCTGCTCTTTGTTTTTCACAAACACACTCACCAACCCAAGCCGACTCACTTTCCGTCTTTCTCCCTCTTTCTTCCTCACTCATACATTCACTCACAAGCTTACCAACAGCCCCCCTCTCTCTCCCACACACACACACACACACACACACACACACGCAGAGATTAATGTCTTGTCACATCTCCATTTTATAAAGTGCCTCTGTGCCTACCCCTGAACCGTGACGCCACGGTTTTGTTTCTCTCCCTTTCTTTTTTCATTCCCCAGTGTGGTTTTTGATTAAGAGTAATATGTAAATGACACCAGCTAAATTTAAAATCCCAGGGCCAGGAAGGAAGTGCCAATTGAAATAGATGCTTCAGTGCCCATAGACAATCAGGGCAGGCGCGGGTGGCTCACGCACTAGAGGGAGAGGCCCGGGCAGCCTGTGACGCCGACTGTAACCAATATTTCTGCATATGTCTCCATTTTGTCAAGTCTGATTAGAAGGGAGCTCGGCTCTCCTGGTGACACCCAGAGCTGTCCAGAAATCATTCATCATCCCCCCCTCTCCCCCCCTCTCCCCCCCTCCAACCCCCCCTCCCCCTCGGCGCTAAAGTAAATAACACGCACTTATTTCAATATTATCATATTAATGTTAAAGTTCAGCTGTCACCTAATGGGAAGACTTAATCAAATGTAGCATTTAAGAGCTGGGTGCTGCTGCACTGAGGCTCCCCCGCGCGTAGCCTCCTCTGGTTAGCCCCGCTCAAATCAGGATTTATGAGGGCTTGCTAAAGCGGGGCCACTCTTCGAGACTCTTCCCAACCGCCACCTTTCTGCTTGACGGGGCTCCATTCTCCCCCTTTTTTCTCCAAATAGCAAACTTTTTTTCTACTAGAAACATTTGAATAAAATAAAGTGTTTTGTTGTAAGATTTAGTTTGCAGGTCATCACCAAAGTAATCTATAACCATGGAAGGGGAAAGAGACAAAAAGCAAGGGTAGTGTGTTTTGTGGGTTTTTACATTTTAGACCATGACCCCTTTTTGTCAAATTCCTAATTTTCCTCATTCATTTTATTACTTGCTTCCGTCGGTTTTCATGCATTTGATTAATGTTTTATTTGTATAAGTTGTCATAGCAATTGTAGATGTTTTGCCGTTTTGGGGGGATTGGTTACTTTGTTATTGTCCGTTTTGTGTTTGTTACTGCTTTGTATATTTTGTGTTTCAAGCTTTCCAGTAGTGTGAAAGACGTATAGTAGTATGTGCAAATGAGGAAGTTACGTGAAACTCTACTACTGTGTACTGCAACCTCAGGGGTGACACACAAATTGGCTTTTGGTACTCATTCACTGCTGTATAAATGGACCATTCTTCCCTTTTTCAATTATTTTCCTGAATCTCACTCTCACTCACACCTTTTTTGTTAGAGAGGGACTTGTTGTTGGTATGTAGCAAATTAACTCTTTTGAATTTAGTAAGCACTCTAAAATAAGTAAAGTATTTTTAAGGTAAAACTGAAAGGGCTTACATGTATATACTGTACTGTATATACACTCACTGAGCACTTTATTAGGAACACTATACTAATACTGGGTAGCGCCTCCCTTTGCTCTCAAAACAGCCTCAATTCTTCGTGGCATTGATTGGAAACATTCCTTTGAGATTGATTGATGTTGGAAACATTCCTTTGAGATTCTGGTCCATGATGACATGATTGCATCATGCAATTCCTGCAGATTTTTCAGGTGCACTTTCAAGCTGTGAATCTCCCGTTCTACCACATTCCAAAGGTTTTCTACTGGATTCAGATTCGGTGACTGGGAATGCCACTGAAGAACACTGAACTCATTGTCATGTTCATGAAACCAGTTTGAGACGATTTTTGCTTTGTGACATGGTGCATTATCATGCTGGAAGTAGCCATTAGAAGCCATTAAAAGGTAAATTGTGGCCATGAAGGGATGCACATGGTCAGCAAAAATATTCAAATAGGCTGTGGCATTCAAGCGATGATTGATTGGTATGAACGGGCCCAAAGTGCGCCAAGAAAACATTCCCCACACCATTACTCCACCTCCACCATGAGAAGGTGTACAGGTGTTCCTAATAAAGTGTTCAGTGAGTATATATTATACCCAAATTCAACTTTGTGAGTTAGAAACTGAGAGAGGGATGCCTTGGAACCAGACATTAAAACTGTAAACTGTTGCCATTGTCTGTGTTCAGGCGAGATGTAGTTTAATATTTGAATTGAGCGGTCAGTGGAGTATCATGGATCGTACCTTGTCGTGCCTTGTGCTATTTGGGTTATCGTCCCTCATATTCATCAAAACCAAAGTGTACTGTATACTGTATTTCATTATTTGAATTTACTACAAAATGTATGTCAGGGCTAGATATATATATACATATAATATATATATAGGGTTATTATATACTGTATCTATACGTTTTACAAATCTTTAAAATGATTATGATAGCATGGTTGGAATGTAACGTGTTTCACATTTCCATCAGTATCTCCTAAACTAGTGTCTCTCATTTTTCCTCCTGCTGATCCTCTATGTATGCTGGATATCACTCCAGCTGAGCCTCTATTAGACACTAATTAGTTCAGCTTCTTTGGTTCAAGGCAACCAGTTAACAGAAAGAATCTCTTGTTTTAGGGAATCATCAAAGAAATAAACATTTCTTGAATAGTGTTTAGGTTTGTTTAAATAATTCAATAATAAATATGTTGACCATTTTAATTCAGCTTTGTTAATGGTACAGTGGTATTCGGTTGGGATAAAAACCTGTATGTAGAGTGGGTCCCCAGGACCAGAGTTTAGATACCCTACCCTTCCCTACTCCTCTCCTACAGAACATACCCTGCCATAGTGAATGTCGGCTGACTGAGGGCCGACTTAATTATTCATACAATCATCTGAAGTCCTGAGGGTTTTAATTATATTGTCATGGTCATGATGATCTCATTAACTTTTAATGGTAATGCCTGTTAAAGAAAATCATAATATTATTAAAAAGTAATAATACGAATGATACTCATCAGGAGTGAAGTGCTATGAAATTGATAATGCACAATTAAAACATTCCCTTTAACGGGAACTTTTTGCAGTGTGCTTCTTGTCCTTTTAATGAAGACCTTTAACAGGAGTCAGGAATTATAAGTCAGGAAGTATTAAGATGTGTTTAGCAACAGTAATACCTATAGTGAATGATCACATTTGATTGCCATATCATATCATTAAGAGACTGCATATTATGTGGGTATGGAGGGGTTGAATTGTCCTGGGAGGAGGGCTAGGAGGGGGTGTTCATAGTCATGCCTGATTAGAGGAGCCTCAAGTTTTTTGCTCTTTCTTCAGTTACCTCCGCAGCACTGTGCCCTGACATTATAGCCCTCCCGCTGGACACAAAATGGCACCCATCGCTTTGCCCGACAGAGGTGGACCGTGCTGGGAATGGACCAGCTTCCTGCTGCTAGCTACACTGTGATCATGTCAAGCATCTCCCTGCCTGCACACAGCAGAGAGTTGAGATGCAACTCCAGACCCAGTTATGACCACTATGGTTCTGGAGAGGAGGGGGCAGCGTGAAGGGCACCGAGGGAGGGGGGGGGGGGGGGGGGGGGCTTCTCTCAGTGGTGGCTTATCCCGCATGCAGGTGGTCGAGTCAGTCGCCAGGCAGATCAAAAAGTCAAACCCCCGGGTGGACCTCCCTTTGAAATGGGAATGGGGCCGAGATATCAGACAGAAAACATAAGCAAGCCCTGGCCGCAGAAGGGCTCCATATTCATGACGGGGGCTGGCAGCAGCATCAGCAGCAAGGCAGGGGCCACAGCCTTCAGAGGAGGGCTCCGGTCGCTCTGGACACTGATTAAGAGATCAGTCCCTGGCTTGGGCTAGGATGCTAGTGCCGGCATGCTAACGCCCTTCAGCTTTGGAGAACACACCTTAAACAAGGTGTGCTAACATAGCTTACACCCCGTTTATATTTTCAGTGATGAGGGTGTTGACCTAGCGGAGGTCCATTCATTTTCAATTAATTACAAAATCGCTTTCTTTTTGCAAAATCACTAGCAACAACCAATCAGAGGAGGATAACCAATCAAGCTAGCATGTTCTATATATGCTACTATTAGATGCATTACCAAATGTGCAAGGGAAATAACAACCACCAGCAGCCAAACAGGGGCAAGGCGATGTCAAGTGATGTTATCGTATATAATGTAAACAGGCAGTTAGCAAACTGCTTGACTATATGCTAATAATTAATTAATACACTGTTATAGCATTAGTTGTAGTAGGTTTGCAGGGCTATGCTAGAACTAAGCCACTCTGGGCTGACCTACCCATTGATACTGATAGCACTGCTGTTGGTCATGCTTTACCCATGTCATCCAACGTGTTCATACGAATGTGTTATTCATATAATTTCTGATACACATAAGTGACTAAGAAACCTCACTTATTCCAACATTTTGCCCACACAGTAATGTCTTTACGTCCCCTCCCTTCAGGACAGCCTGGTTTATCTCACCCTTTTGATTCAGTGGCAAATGGAGTTGCGATGGGGCTTTTTTTTTTTTAAGAAGAAGAAGAAAAAATAAAGAAAAGAGTGTGGCTGCATTCACATGTTTGCCAGTCCCATTAAACCAACATTTGCAAACAATGTCAGGAGAGAGGAGATCAAAGAGCGCAACCCCAGAAAGGCGTCTGGAGTAGGAGGGGGTCGGGGGGGGTGGGGCTGTGATGTCCTGAAGATCTCCAAATTTAGCCATTTTCCCTAGTATTGGCTGAGTTTATCTCTTTTTCTTCCAGCCTGGAATATTAACTATGTGATATGTAGGTCATATAATTAATGGAATTCAGATACACCAGTGGGCTGTGGTGGGATGCAAATGGAAAGGAGTCTTGGGGGCCCTCTTGAAGTCTTGTTGTGAAGTCGAACAAAAAGATTTGATATTATTTTTAATTGAAGCTGAAAGATAGAACAAATTATACTTCTGTTTTTTTCTGTCTTCTCATTCTTTCTCTTTGTCTTTTATATTATTTTTTGCCTAGCTTTTTTCGAGGAGAATCTGCGAAAAAGCCTTTAAAATCGGGGGGAGTGTGGTATGGGTGGAGAAGTGATACTAGCATGCACGCTTACACACGTGTAGTGCACACAATCACATGGATACTGTACATGTGCACACACTCCTATATTTTCACTACAGTGTTACACACACACACACACACACACACACACACACACACACACACACACACATTATATTCTACAGATAGTGCTGTGTGAAGGCCAGACTTGCCATTGAGTTTTCACCAACTTGTGCACCATAATATTTTGAGAACAGTACTGTATACAGTTATACAACTATACTGTAGCTGAATTGTAATGGTCCGTTCAAGACATTCAATGTAAAAAGGTCACATAAAACACTTTTCCTTTGTTTTATTGAGTAACATATCTAGTTGAATTAGCCAGCCACAGTATTTGTTTACTTTCCTGTTGTTTGGAAACATTAGAGTAAAACAGACTTATGTTTTATGTTATGCTGGGGTAGGATAGTTGTATTAAGTTAGGCATAAGTAATGGTCTTCAACAATCAATATAGTATATATCATAAATGTATATATCCACAAAGGGCTTCACAAATTGCAGATTGTGGCTTTAAGGGAGCAGTTAGCAATTTTTCACCACCTGTGGCAACAAAGTGAATTGCAGCTGAATTCAACAGTTGCCTCCTAGGCAGAATAACTAACCATCTCCATCCTACTAACAGGCTATCCTGCTATTTTCAGTAAGCAAATACATTATAAACCTGTTGGTTTCATTCAGAAATTCTGCATATTTACCTCAGTAACAGTTGAAAAAGTCTTCTAATTTAGATGGCCATCTAATTTTACTGTGAGCCTCCATCTTGGATGAGAAAATACTCTTCTTGCCTCTTAGTCATTTTGTATTGGTAAATAAGGCCCAGAGTGGCAGAAGTCATGGGATTTTATGGGCTAAATATTGATTATGGACATTTAGTGCTATTTCCATGTAAAATAGTTGCAAATTGTACATTCAAGACCATTGCGTGCGTGTCTGTGGCTGCTGCTGGGACAATGACAAGGTTCGCCTCAGCCTCATTACAAGCAGTACTGCCACCTCTCTCTCTCTCTCTTCCTCTCTTTTTCTCCCATTAGAGAGTGCTGATGGGACACTTTTGGAATAAGGCGAGACACAAACAAGCCTGGGCTGTGGATAAATGGGTTGTTGATAGGGGCAGTGATGTGCTGATGATCTATACAAGAGGCTGTTCACTGACAAGAACTTTCTCCCTGACATTTTTTTTATCTTAGTCATTATCTTGGAGTCAGATTCTGCATTTGTGTGTCGTTGAAATCAGTGGACTCAACTGATGCGACAATCTATCTGTCTATCTGTCTTTCACAGATGTTTGTCTTAGAAGTTGCTTGTAGATGTTGGAAGTGATGGACGAGAAGTAATTTATTGCTTACTTCTAGTCCATCGGGACAGGGCCATTCAAGCTTGAGTGATGATGAGCTGATTCTCTCAAAGATATCAATTAAGTGCAGTGAATATCAGTGCTATAGTAGTACTATATTATACAGTATCATATCCATCAGGAAGTGCTCCACTTGAACAAGGACTGCTTGGGTCAACCCCGTATGACATTGAGTTGACAGTTTATTTGCCCTCTCCTGTTGCCTCCTCAGTTGAGGAGCTTCCTCTTTTTTTTTTCCTCGACAGGACGTCGTTTCCGACGAGCTCACTGGAGATCAGTGGCGCCTTCTCCCCTTGAAGTGGCTCCAGGTGTCACTCCAAGGGTACCCGCCCCGTTTGATCTGCCGTCAAGCGCCTGTCGGGCCGCGGCACCCTCTGATTCCCCCGTCAGAGGGGAGAGACGCACCCTTCCAAAAGTTCCGCCACTACTTTTGAGTGACAGGCACGGAAGGTGTTGGTTGGTGGCAGCAGTGGTGGGGACGAGAGTGGTTGGTGACAGTAGAGGAACTGCATCTCATCCCTACCTATCTCTTTGGAGTAGCCATTGGGAAAGCCTTGATTTCTTCTCACTGTACACAACATGAAGGCTCGACTTCACATGTTTCTCCAGACCCAGACAAAACACCAGCAGCCACAGCAACCAAAAGGAGATGAAGTAAACAGGAAACGTGAAAACAGGACTGATGCAGTGAATTTATTGGAAGCCTTGTCTTACCAACTACAAAAAGCACACCCTCTAACATCTGATACTGTCCAAAGGAGGACCCTGCCTTCCTGAGAAATGAAAGAAGGGCTTCGCAGAAGACTGCTATATAAAACCAAAAGTAAGACTGTTCCGTGGATATCTTTGTAGACACAGACGCCCTTTCTGCCTCTCTTTCATTCTGTTTCCTTCATTCCTCCTCTTTTTCCACCGACTGTGACGATGGTGGGCCTCCCTTTCGTCAGGAGGAAAGGGAGAGGAGGAAAGAGAGAGAGTGATGCACACTTACCAGTGTTTCTGTGTTATTTATGTTTGCCCACTCTCCCTTTGTGCGGCTCGTGATAACTTATTCAGCGCGGGCCATTCATCCAGGGGTTGAGCGCAGGCGTCCGTCAAGATGAAAATAATGAGGCGATGGAGGATCTCCCTCCCTTCGTCTGGGTCGCGTCCCCCCCACCTTCCTCCTCCTACTCTCCCATTATCAGCCGATTTAAATAGATAATAGGCTGCCTTCTTCTGGACGTTATGAAGCAATTAGAACCTATCACACTGTTCCCCCCTGGCTGTCGTCCACTCCCAGCATGCCTGTGTGTGTGTACGTGTGTGTACGTGTGTGTACGTGTGTGTACGTGTGTGTGTGTGTGTGTGTGTGTCTTGCAACAGCTGCCTGAAAGAATGCAGAATGCCATCGCACTGACACCAGTATGTTTGTGGAAGAGGAGAAAGGCCTGGTTTATTATTGTATTATACTATGCCGTACACACAGACTCTGCCCCACTCAAGCACGTTGGGCATATGCCATGCCAGGACATGGCATCACTGTGCCGTGCCAAGCTCTTCTGGGATGGCAATGCCCGCCAGGGTAGATGTGCTATGCCTCAAAGGCCTACTGTACCTTGCTTTCACTTTATCCTTCTGACAGTCTCATCTCCCCCACCCTCTTGTGACTAAAAATACTTGACCTTCAGATTTTGATACCCAGTTGTACTTGAATTTACATTACACATTTTTATAGGAAGCCCAATTCTCTACTAGTTCACTTTCAAATCATGTATTGTCCTCTTAAGATGCATAATGATATGTTTGATGTGTTGAGGATAGCCTGATTGTATAGATAAAGCTCTCAGCCTAAAACGTGTCTTATGTTTTCTGTGTACTAATCAGAATAAGACGAGGGTACTGTAGATGACTTTCATCTCGTTGAGGAGGATCCCTATGTAGTTTCCAAGTCTACTCAGAGAAACAGATGAAAAACTCACCTTATGTTTTTTTCTTTTGCATCTGGCTTGATAGTTTAGCTGAGGCTTTGCTGTTGTTGTTGCCTCTCTGATCTCTCTTTGGATGGGTGTAAAAGCTTGAAATATTTACGGTACGAATGCCGAAATTTTATTTATTTTTTTTATTCTTCTTTTCTATCCTTTCAATCACATCTCTCTGTCTGTCCCCCCCCCTCCCTCTCCTTAACCCAGACCCCTAGTTTTGAGTATGGGGGGTGGGGGGATATGGGGGTGCAGCAAACACAATGTGTGCCAGCCTGTTTTGAGATGTTGACGCTCTCATATTGTAGATAGAATAAAAGATTCCCTTTGTCACAATGGGAGGAAAAATAAAAACAGGACAACATTTTTTCAAGAAGCTGAAGAGGTTGTAACATCACTCAAGCCGAGGCTTTTGTGGGCACAGGGAGTTGAGAAGGGCTCCTGTCAGACCACTTCTCAAGGGTTCATTTTTTGAAAAGCTTCCAACTATGAGAGCTTGTATTATAAACACAATAGTGTTTTGGGCAGAATCGAGAGACTGGAAAACAGATGGACAGAGCTCTCCCTCCTATCGCTGTTCAATGTCGGAGGGAGACGCTTCATAGGGGCATTGCAAGTCAACTAAGGGGAAAAAAAAGTTAGCACAAGCGAGAGAATGAGTTTGACTTGAGGACTTGAGAAAACAATGCTTTCAAAGATACAGTAGGCAAACGCTGGCCTTTTCATGTGCAACCTTTTGTTCTGTCATAATCACATTGTTTACATGATTTTCAGAAAAAAAGTGACCGTGTACAAATTCAATGGGGACAAAAAAGACGAGAGTCAGGACAAGCAAAAAGCTGGCAAAACAAATACCGGAACGTTGTGTAGGGCCTTTATAGATTGGCAGTTACAAATGGCTATGTATTGTTAATAGCAAAGACTAGCAAGAATTTTAGATTTTGTTTTGATTTAGAGCAATAATATGAATCAATAAAATGAATCAAATGAGACTTTAATAATATTGTAAACTTATGCAATTATTATGCGAATAAATCAGGGATAAATGTTACATTCTACCCTCATGGTAAATGATAGAAAGAGAGAGAGAGTGAGGAAGAGAGAAAGAGAAAGGTAAACCACATGGTTAGCTAATACAATACTCACAGATCATCAGCTGAGACCACAGACCAAGACAAAGAGAGAGAATCTGTCCTTAAACATTCCATTTTTATACCTGACTTCCAACCACAGTATTTAAATGAAGAGTACATTTGTAAGGAACCAATGAGTCAATTCTAGTCATATGACACCTCAGCATCAAAACATTGCCAGGGCTTATAAAACATCACAGAGAGATTACAGTCATTTGGCCCATCAGGGGAAGGGATCTCATGAAGACAGTTATACAGGCCAGAATTGATGTCTCCCCCCTTCAAGGTGAAATATTGTACTTGCAGTAGTATATTGTAGACTCTCTGTGTTCATTTGATAGGCCAATACTGTATTTGAACTGTACAAAATGACAGACAAATACTTCCTGTATATCAAAATGAATAACTAGAAATCCTGGAATGTAAAGGGACTGTTGTAGGTTTGACTCAGGTCCTCTCACAGTTGACTGACAATCTAGTAAATCACTCCAAAAGGTCCTGGGCTTGTTGATCCCATTCTATGTGGTCCACGACCCTGCAGGGAGTGACAGATGTCCAGGCTGATCCAGGCTCATGACATCACACTCTGGATGTTATACCTGTGGAAAGCAGGTACTGTACCAACCATTGTATACAGGATGTGCCTTTGCAAACTATATGGGACGTCTCTGTTTCTTCTCTGTACAGTATGTATGAATATACAGTAGTTCCATCTTTGTCCATCTTTTATCTGTCAGACTGCTTCATTGTGTCTCTGTCTTTCTGTGTCTTTGTATGTTACAAAGTCTGTCTCTGACTGAGCAAGTTGGACTCCTGCTCTTGTTCTGTGCTTGGCCTTTTTTTTTAGGCACAGTTCGAGGAGCTTTTAGTGTCAGTAGCAGTGGGAGGTAAGGGGGGAGAGACAGGCCACACAATGCAATCACACACACTCCCAATTGAAGCTTCCTGATAAAACCGTTATGTTCTAATTGGTTCATCGTTAATCAAGCATTGCACATGTATGAGAGAACACACCAAACTGACATTTTGAGGCGTGTGTGTGTGTGTGTGTGTGTTCCGCTGGTGAGTGAATTTACTCAGCCTTTTTCAGAGATAAAGGCACACAGCTGGCACTTGTCCCCCCGTTTTATTTAAACACATCACTCTCTTTTTCTCTTTTGCCTTTCAATGCTGTTCTTTCTCTCTCACACTAGGCAGAAGCTTTTATGTTCATCCTTTGTCTTTAATATTTTCTTTTCACACACACACACACACCCCTTCCTTTTTTTTTCCTATCTCTGATTGCGCCAGTTAATTTTTGTCTTTAATTTAATAACATACTTGAGAAGGTTCAGTGTCACTTATGAATTTATGGGGAATGTTGAGTGCAGTGACAGTGACAAAGTCATTCTCCAGTCCAGCTTTAGAAGATCGGGGATTAGGTTGTTACTTACCTCGAAAGTCTAGATAAAATGCTGTTTAGATTTTGTCTCTTAACTAATGGCACATTTGGATGGGTACCACAACTACCTTGACCTTTGTGTTTTCAAAAAGTTGGGGTAAAGAGGAAATTCAGCAACTCTTAGAAGACGATGGAAACGGATTACTTATTTATTGTTAAAACCACAAGTTTTGGCCTGTAGTGTTCATCCGTTTTCAAAAAGTTGCTATCTGTATTTGTTCCCTTTCTTGCTTGTACAGTATGAAAGAGGAGGAATGTCAGGTAATCAATCCAAATTAAAGGCAATGAAGCACCGACTGAGGTTCAGCTAACACTAAATACAGGTGCAGAACAGCATGCACGCAACAGACCTGAGTTTAAATTATGTTTGAAATCATCTCAATGTGCTTCATTGAGTTTGCCCCACCAATCTAGCTCTCCAGGCAGGCTTGAGCAAATGCTCAAAGCATTTGAAAGTATTTAAAATACTGTTCAACCGAGGTCACACACACACACACACTGCTATCTGCAATTGGGGGAAAACATTTTTGTTTTTAAACTATGTCCATAGGGAGATTTCTGTAACATGACCTCATAACAATAAACCAATACAATAAACAGTGCATGATGGTGACTGTGTTTATCAGACATGGTTTCCCATACTTCAGTCCTGCCCCTCCAGAGCAGAGAGCACAGACAGAAAGTATCTCTTTAAAATGATCTCTTTCATTGTCAATTCTGTTGCTCCCCGAATGACTTGAGCATGACCGCTGAGAAATATGCTTGAGAAGAGGTTGAGTAGGCAGGATTTAATTATGGGAATAGGTCTGCCTGGACACTAATTCTTCGTGTCTCGAACACTGAACACTGGTGATTTGTGACACAGGTTGTTCTGTTTGTTATTCGCCATTTCTCTTGGATACGCTTGTGGAAATGGTCCGTTCCAGGAATTCCAGTGGTTGGACATTTGTTGGTATGCCCTTCTACGGACTGATCGGTATTTAGTGATGTTGAAGAACCTTTCATGGTCACTTCCTCAAACTGTGGTCCAGCTGAAGTCCAAGGACAAGCCAGAGTTATACGCTTTGAAAGTCTGGATAACCTTGATCACTGGTGAAAATTCTTGAGAGAGCCAATAGCCAGAACATACTGTAGAGTCCAGTTTTAGCCTGAGATCAGAGGAAGTCAACTACATGTTGTATAATTAGCCAGTGTATAATTCATCCTAGCAAAGTGGTTAGACAGGCACTGGTTATCCAGTGTGTTGCATATCAATCATATGCACACATTGTGTTCACACAATTGGTCTAAAGGGGTTATCACGTCATACACAATACAATCGGTTTTTTATCGATCGGTTTGCTTTGTTAACCAAGGTCAATAGGTGATAACTTGATAATATAATGGAAACGTTTTGGTTCCATTATCAATGTGGAGTCTTCATTGGCTTCAATCCTTGCTCTGACAAGTGTAATGCGGGGCAGGGTTGGGCCTGGCTGGGGTTGCAGCGAACGCCGCATCCTCAACTCAGTCAGTAATGACAGGTTCCATGCTGCCCGTGGCTTGTGGCCCGCTGGGATGTTTGTTTGCAGAGTGGTGCTCTGTGGTGAAGTGTTCGCCCAGCTGGCACTGCCCGTCGCTGGCCCCTTGGCCGACGTCTGGGCATGTTTAGGCCAGCCAAGCGGGCAGGCAGGCAGGGGGGAGGAGTTTGTTGGCCGGGCACCCTGGTGCTAGCCCAGGCCCCATGCCAGCTGGAGAGCAGACTCCTCCATTTCGCCCCAGCCCGAGTGTCTTCGTGGCGACAAGGGGGTTGGTTTGCACCTCCAGGGTCAACATCACCCTGTCGCTACCTGTCCGAGTTGGGACAGCCCTCCTCGCAGAAGCGCGTTATCCTCACTGTACAGTAAATTACACAGCTCCTCTTTTTTCTCACCTGCACAATACACTTTTTAGAGGCTGTCCCTCGCTGTTATCTCGCTACTGAAATGAACTTGACTTGATTGAAAATAATTGTACAATGATGACATCGGGATAGGACAATTCCATCACTATAAGCGGTTGATTACTTTAAACAATGTCATAGTTTTTCAACTGTATGCGAGCTGACTACTATATCAAGGACTCCAACGATTTTGGATCACTGTAAGCAGTTGATCACTATAAACACATGCATTTTTTGTATTATGCGTACTTTGTGCCACTTTGACAGTTAGATTTATTGTTTATTCTTGCATTTTCTCAGTGACTCTCTAATGCGATTACAGCAGGGACATCTAAAATTATCTCCCTCCCCAACTCTATCCCTCACCTTGCATGTGCCAAAGCTCTCATGAGGATGTGAAAAACAAAAAGTCGCTGACCTGTCTGCTTTTGACTGCTCTTTTTTATGATTTCTAGTTTCATGATTATATTTCTAACAAACACTTGTGGTTGAAAAGAGAATAGAAAGACACTTTATATATGGGTGACTAGGCAATGCATAACTCACTTGATGCATAACTCGCATAAGTCACAATGTCTAAAAATGTCTGTCTGCCTATTGACATAAGCGGCCAGGGGTCAGTAAGGTGTCATGGACTCTGACCTCTGACCTTTAGTGGAAAGTAATTACCTGGATGTGACCATGGAATGGGACACGCTTATTGGTGTATGGCCTCCGTCCAGAGGCCAGACTATAATTAGATATCTTTGCCATTCAAACAGCACTCTTACACCTCCCTACAGTTAATAGGCAGCGATGAGATAGAAGAGCAACTTTATTGTCCCCAAGGACAAATGTGTCTTGGATATAAAAGTCATAGGTTTTTAAATACAAAAGAGCATCCCCTCATAATCAGCCATCCAATGCCTGTTGAATTATCACTGGAACAGCAGCCTCTCAAGTTGATGAGATGCTTCGTTTGTTTGTTATTTGTGGGAATGTTTGCTGGGTCACAGAGGGGCTTCCTGTCTGCCGGCCGTTGGTCATAACTCCCCAGCTCTGATGGCGCCACGCAAGGCAAACGTTGCTGCGACGTTGAGGGGACGTTGGGAGGATGTTGGCATCTTGGCCTAGCAGTCTGGTGTCAGTTTCCCAGCCTGTTTGTGGAGCCCGTGATTCCCCAACCTCAGCTGACCTGAATAGCCTACATCCACTAGCATCACACACGTGTGAGGAGCTGGATATCCCTGCCAGGACCAACGTTCTCTTAACATTGCACTACCATTGTGCAAATGTTTGTCTTCTGACCCTGGCAGACACAAAGAGGCTCTGTCTGTCCCCTCACTCCACTGTTGCATTTTGCCTACTTCGTCTGGCAAGACTACGTTTTATTCAATAAGATGTCGAAGCACACCAGTCCCATCTAAAAGCTGCCCTGTGGTGGAGCATTTCAGGACAGACTTGACATAAACCATTTCTAAACACTGGTTTCCTTTCACAAATCTTTAATTACATCTCTTGGTGTAGTCTGAGTCGAAGCGAAGCACCCCTGCGAGCAAACCGTATAATAGTGAGGGATACCACAGGCAAACAGGGGACATTGGTGTAGAAAAATGAAAACATACTGTACATGGAAGAAGACTTAGGGGAAACCGAAGGGTTTAGTAACAAAACTAAAACAGGGTTTCTTAACATCACCCTAACATCTCTACTCTACTGGGGCTGGGCAAATATCTAACTAGTCCAGTTTGTGTGTTTGGTTAACCAAAAAAGCATTTAACAAAAGTTCAGAATGTTGCAGTTTTGTTCTATGTCAACCGGAACATGGGAAGGAGGCAGTTAGAAGCATCTATGTCATCTTTTAAATGTTCAACCTATCTCGTTGTTGCTCAGGCCTTTTTTCATGCTTTTCAAAATACAGTCATTTTCATCAATACAAGGCATTTGTTATACACATTTGATTTACTTCACTTCTTACTGTGTTTTTTTGTCTCGTTGTGGCTTTTGTTATTCGCTAAACAGTGGAATCCCATACTCATGCTCTCCAATGGAATAGCCCTGTGCCAGTCGTGGTCAGTTAATCATCGGAATAAAAACCTCAGGGCCGTATTCTCATCACACAGTGTTTTGGTGTATAATGATGCTATGAAGAGCGCCATTGTAGCACTGGGGCATTGAACAAGCCTTTTTTTTTTTTACAACTCTGGTACAATGACTACAGTGAGGTCGAGACCTAGGCCAGGGCTATCAGAGATGTCAGCCCAGCAGATAAAGAGTCCAGAAACTCACAAACAACCGCTGTGAGATAATGTTGCCAGCTTTGGGATTGTTACGCATCGTTTGTGTGAATATCCCAGATTTTATGAGCAAATGTGTTGTGTTCCAATTTCTGGCAAAATGTTTTCCCTCCCTCGCTTTCCTCTCACTCGCTCTTTCCCTGCCATGTAAGGTGTGTTCTGCACTGCAAACTGTTGCTTTTATGCAACTATTACTATTGCATGTGGAGCTGAAACTTTATCATGTGAAAGAGGTTAACTTGGAAGCTGTGTTGTATTTGGCCTGCAGACATGTTGGGAGGTGTGGGAAGCAACCAGTGTGGTCCCACATGTTTGCCTGTAGTCATGCTACTTCATGTTTATGCAAGCTGACTCCTACAGTACCAAGACCTTTACACAATGAACTCTGGCCACAAAGTCTGACATTTTGCAGACTAATTCTATTAAAGAAACGATAGGGAAAATCGCACACTCTAGTACTCCAAAACACTGATTTGCAGTGACCTTACATTTCAGCACAATGTATTGTGCCAATACATTGGTTCACTGTGAATACATAGATCATCCATCAGTCTACGCCTTGTCTGAATATTTTTAGGATGCAACTTCAACTTCTGCTCTGCCTTTAAAATGTAAAATGTAGAAGCATAAGTATCCCCACACAAGGCTACAAATAACAATAAGTAGGACACACAGAGGACTGGGCTTTAAGTGTTGTCTGTTAAGAATGCTCAAGCTAACCGGTTTTGAACCTGTCATTCTGTGGAAACCTATCAATACTCACAAGCAATGATCTTATGACAACATCTCAGCACTATAACCATATGAATTGAAAACCTCAGTTTGTTTAACTTAGTTTTTCTTGTTCAGTCAGATTTAGAAAATAGAACTGGGGTAAAGAAATGTTGGGCCCTATGACAAGCAGAATTACAGTACAGTGCTTATGTTGGTAACACAGATACTTTTCTCATCCAACCCCAGGCTTTTTCTTGGATTGAAACCAGGGAACGGATGCCCGATCCCTTGATAACTGTCCGAGTGGCCATTATTGAGCCACTCTGGGGGTTTCTCTCCCTTCTGGGTTTCAGCACTTCCTCCCCAACCTGCTGAATAAAAAGATTTATTTTTTTTGTCCGAATATTGCTTTTTTTTTTCGGTAAACGTTAAGATCCAGGAGCGGATCAATGGCTCTTTCCCTTTGATGTGCTGAGACGCATTACGATGGCCAGGTCCTAATTGGCGGAGAGAGCTTGGGGATCGATGTTGGCTGTAATTGCCTGACACAGGATGGGTGTGAGACTTTATTATCATTAATATTTAGACATGACGTGGGAGGACCCGAACGAGGTTAAATGTACAGCGGTGGCTCAAGTCTTTGATCTGGCAGATAAGCAGATCGATGGAGGAGGGGGGGGGGGAGGGGGGGAGGGGGGGAGGGGGGAGGGGGTGTAGGAAGAAAAGGGGTCATGGAAGCTCCGCATGCCAGCGAACAAATGAGTAGTGCTAGCCAGGACCCAGGCTTTTTTTTCTCTGGGAAGTTTGGACTCAGAAAAAAGCCTGGAAAAGGTCGCTCTCGGCCCTCCTCTCCTTCCTCAAATACCAGCCCTGGATCAGAACCGATGGGAGGAAGAGGATTGATGGATATTCATGGACGCTCCTGGAAGATAAACATCACAATAACAGCACACAGAGATGCGTATCTATCTCCTGTGCCCTCAAAGAGCACTGCTGAGAAAAAACGGGCTAGTCCAAAGCAACCCTCCCTTTAGCACAGTACGCAAAGGTGTGAAAATCCCACTGCCTGAAAGACACACCCACTGCCCATTTGAACCTATAATGCCAAGCTGGATCAGGTTAGAGTAACTCTGTATACCTCGGGTGGGGGGGGGGGGGGGTTCTCTGTGACCTGAGATAGGGTTTGTCCCTTTGTCAGTCTCTATTGTTTTGAGGCTGTAACAGAATCTAAGGGAGCAGGGGCCACAGGGCTCAGGGATGCTGCCTGGATGTCAACCGATCTGCCATGCTGTCACTGGAGCAGGTCAGGTGGCGGGGGCTGCTGCCATGCTCTGCCCACGGGACTCTCCCCATTTTGTAGCGTCGCCACAGGCCTAGGGATTACCCGTCTCCAGGGGGCGGAGGGGGGGGGGGGACTGAAAGTGGTGAAGGGGGCAGGTGGGTGGGAAGGAGTGCTCGCTCCTGTCGTTCAGGGTATTTTTGTTGCGCCACTCCCAAAGGATTGATACCTTAATCATTGTACTTAGCAGGACAAAGATGGTGAACAGGTGGGACAATGGCAGACGGCTTGATTTTCGCACCGTTGACCCACTGTCTGAAAACCCCCTCAGGATCCAGGTCACTGGGGTTGTTGATACTGCAGGAGAGGAGAGGGGGTAGTGTGTCAGAGTCTGTGTCATACAAGGACAATGTACCTTCACTCACTCCTTCACTTAGCCACATCCAGTACAGTTCTGAGCCTACAATTCTTTTTATACCTCCGTACGGTAAATTCTGTCCAAGACACATTTTTGTGCCAAGGACTAGGCAAGTTCATTTGCAATCCTCTAACAAGAATCTGCTCAATGGTCTGGTTTGGCCTCAGTGGCTATGATCAAGTTGCCTAGTCTGTTTGAGGCCAACTCTGACTTTTTGGGATATATTGTATATCCAAAGCACAAGAGAAACAGAAAATATATGTAAACAAACATTGCCTCTGCATTAAGGCCGTGTGGCTGTTTAGATGTGGACAGGATTGTATGTCCACTTCTGGTTTGCATTCCTAGTTTTGCTGCTTGTGCAGACATCTACATGTACAATACTGCAGCTGCAGCTGACTCTTTCTCAAGGGTGTGTTTCTCTGCCCTAACCAGTCCGCTAGCCTCTGCAGACGCCCGCACTTGCGCAGTTTAATTGCTGTAGACACGAAGGGTTAGGGTTAGGGTAAAATTTGGCCTTTACATCCACTTGGTTGTCATCCACCTTGGGTAATATTCTCTTGAACCTTCTAGGACAAAATCTTTTCTATTCTATCATATCCGAGTGTGACTGTGAGCCATTGCATGAGTAAGAAAGTGACTTTTTACTGAAAGGGTTAAAAACTGTGTCATGAACTGAGACGAAAATGTGTGTATTGCTTGCTATTGTAAGTCAAACTACCAGCTCTGTATATAGACACTTTTATTTCATTATTTTCCTGTTCCTTACGACGAGCCAGTACAATATCCAGAGACCAGCACCATTGTGAGCAAAGCCACATTGCAAAACAAATGCCCTTTTATGTAATGTTTCTGATGTTACGCCGGCTTAGGCAATGTTAACACATTCATTGTCTATTGTGTGTGTTCGTTTGTGAGTGTGCATATACAGTATAAAGCATGTACTGTGGAAGTATTGATGTGTTGTCAGATGAAGAAAGTTCACTAGCCATAGAATATAGAGTTCACTTTACTTGTCACCAAAGAGATGTTTGAATAGCATCGCATTTGTCAACACTTGCATTTCATCACCAATATTGTGGGCCTTTTTTCTTCTTGAATACATATTTGTAATAAGGCATGTTTTTATCTTAGTTATTTATTTTATTTTTCAGAATGGTTTTTAAAGGGTGTAAAAAAAAAAAATATATATATATATATATATATATATATATATATATATATATATATATATATATATATATCCAAGTGTGTACAGCCGTAGGCCCTTGCAATGAGTTTGTTGGTGTACTGTATGAGTCTCTGGTGAGTTTGCTCTGAGTTTGTTCGATATGTGACCACATGTGCCTGAAACAGATATTTGTGTTAAAATGTTTGTGTGTGCATTTGCTGGTACTGTTGCATTTGTGTGAGTGTGTGTGTGAGGGAGAGATAAGAAAGAGATGAAGAGACGTTCAGAGGGGTTTTTCACTCAGAAGCGTCCCCATCTGTTCGCCCGGGCTTAATTGTTCTGGGGTGGTAAGACAGGAAAAGAGGGAGAGCGATTGTACTCATCCTCTTCCCCGAGTTATTTCTGTAACATTAAAAGACCGCCACCAGAATGCTCCAGATTATTGCCATGTAAATAATGGCACTTGGCTCCATTCCCTGCTAATGAATGTCATTTACTTTTCCAAACGAGGATTAATTATCGACCAAGGACCCCTCTCTCCTCCCACAGGGAGTATGTCGCAATTAGCACGAGAAGATGGCTGTTAATATTTGTGTCTAATATGTGTATATGTATATATGGGTGCATATGTTCCTGTGACATGGAGAATAACCTTACAATTAATTATTTGACTAAATCAGCGGTGAAACCGAGAGTTTCTGTCATTATTGAAGAAAGCAACGAGACCAGTGTCAGTCAAAAGTCCACGACTTCACTCTTGTTTTTTGAGAGTAGGGAAAAGAGATGTACAGCTTGGAAGTTCGCCTCCCGTTGCAAAAACAAGGCCAAGAAAACAAACAAGGGCCTCAAATTAGATTTTCCAAAACACAACATTCCCTCTCATTTTACGCACCACAGCGGCTTGGAGCCCGGAATAGGAATAGAACATCCCGAGAAATCCACTCAGATTCTAAATGGCACGGTCACTCAGAGGAGCTGCACACTGTCAAATGTTCTCAGTCCCCCTCCCTCCCCCTTTAACCATGCTAAATATCCAAGTTTTGCTTACTTGTTTTTTCTACCTATGCATTCCTGAATAATTTAGATTTTCTGCTGAGCAAGTTTGACCCTGCCATTGAAAACGTTTTCACAAGATGTTTTTTTGGGGAAAACCCATCTAGTCCTGCCTCCCCCCTCACTCTTTTGCGTCCTTTGCTCCCTTACTCTCTCCCTCCTCCCTCTCTCCCTCCCTCCCCTCTTCTATCTATCTGTGCGTGGGCAGTGTGGAGCCGAGGCACTTAACCCAAATGAAGGGGAAGACGAGGATGAGGGTTATTTCAGTCGACGGTGTTGCCGTTTGAGGTGCGGACCCCCTTCTGAGAGCCAAAGACTTTGATTTTTCTTTTGAGTTGAAGGGGTTAAATGTGAAAGTGTTGGTTCTGAGGCAGCAATATTAGGAGAGATGTGAGCTGAACTGTCAGGATTAACCTTAAGAGTAAATCTTCCCTGTTTGTGCATTGTTTTGTGTGTTGACCAATGAGAGTAACACAAGTTAACTTTCAATAACTGTGGCGCCATTCGGACAGAGATTAATGAAATGGCCAAAGAACACATCCAACAAAAGAAAAAAATAGGTTCCATCCATTTCTGACGGAAACATAAATCCTGTCTCTAGTAGGTCATTGTGAATCAAGTAGTCAATGCGAATACATCGTTTAATTATGAAATATACTGCACTATATACTGCCCTGCACTCTACATACTGCACTTTCAAGGTATCGGTGTGGCCTCCAGTGGTGCACTAGGTACTGTAGCCCACTCATCTGGATGGACTGTATTTATAGTAGGTCACCAAATCCTATCATGAAATGTTACCACACACATTCTTTCCTGCTCTTGGTTAAGTATAGGGTTAGCTCTAGGTTTTATGATTGGTTAGGGTTAGGGGTGAGGTAATAGTTAAGGTTAGAAATAACATAAAACAAAGCAGTAAGGCATTAGTTATGTTCGGGGTCAAGGTTACAGTGTGGTTAGGTACAGTATAGGTTTAGGATTGGTTATGGTTTGGGGTAATGTAAGGGTTAAGGTTTCCAATTGAATTAGAGATAGTGTTACAGTCAAACCAGACCAGCAGCTAATGCCAATTCCGATACGGTCACGTAGCCACAGTGACGTATCTTTCAAAAAAGATAATAACCACCAACCAGTCAGACTTCCAAGACAGTTTGCAACAGATAGCAGAAGTTTATCGTTTCAACTATACTGATATGCAAACAGGGCTGAGAGAAGTTTTCTTTACAGTGTGTCAGCAGAGTTAGAGGAGGGCACTGCAACGCAAAATGAGCGTCTGACAGGCATGCAGAGAGAGACGGGGGTTACGATAATTGATAACTGTGAGAAAGGCAGAGAGGGAGGGAGGGAGGGAGGGAGGGAGGGGGAAGAGGCAAAGGGGTATTCACATACCGAACCCCCCCACACCTCCATGTTTTACGACTGGATTCTGTTACTCCTCCTTGGCTAGCCCCGTGGTGTGAAATGAGCATGTCCCGACTCAACAATGGAGGGTGTGTGTACACGTATGTATACCCCTGTGGGTTGGTGCTGTGTACCATCAAGTGATTGTTTAAATGTACGCTGTGTGCGTGCGCATACGCATGTGTAAGTGCGTCTATGTCTATATGTGCATGTGCGCACTTTCTCCCTCTCCTTCAGACGCCGTACTCACAATAGCAGGTAAACGATAGGAGGGGTTGATGTTTGTTCGGTGGAGATTGACACTGCAAGTCTGAAAACATTCCAGCACTTCTCTCTCTCTCTTTCTCTCTCTGTCTGTGTTTCAGTATTTATATAAAATGGTTTCCTTTCCTTGCTATACAGTGATGGAGAAAGAAAGGACACAAAGAAAGGACGCAAGCTTAAACAGTTGGGACACAGCTCCTCATTAATGATGCCTCCATCACCTCAACTCAACTCTCTTATTCTCTCTCTCTCTCTCTCTCTCTCTCTCTCTCTCTTTCTCTAGAGAGAGAGAGAGGGGGGCAGGAGGGCATGCTCTAGGCTGCAGCAGGTTTAGCAGGTAATCAGAGTGCCACAGGTATTTGGCTCTGTTGCGTTTCATCATTTCCTGCTGTCACAAGTTTGTTCTGAAGTAAAAGCATAAACACTTGTTTCACAGAGGTTGGTGTCAAAAGTAGGATTTCGGTGAGAGATTTTTGTATTCAGTTGTACATATCCAAGTGATACTGAAGACGATGCTGTCAGAACTTCTGCTCCTCATGGCGGGGGGGGGGGCACATCTATATTGTTTGTTACGCCTACTTAAGGCATTAGGAAGCTAAATACAAGATGATCATTGATGACATCGATGTCCAAGCCAATGATTTTACTAGGCTAGGACTTGGGAACCAATAGAGAGACTGAGTGATAATGACAAAGTGAATAAATAGATAAATAACCACAGGCCCTTATGGTGCAAGTCACTTTGGCCGCGGGCCAAATAGGTAATTTTCCCTCCAGCATATTTTCGGAGGGCCCAGAGCACGCCAGGCAGCTTCTCCAGTCGGCCTGTCTGCGCGTTTCTGCCGCAGATCGCGTACCTGGGGCACCATTTTCCTCCCGGAGACAGACAAGCCGGAGGATCTGATTGGCCGGTCGCCAGAGCGTGCTCACAAAGGCTCCTTTGACAGCAGGTCAGTCGGTTAACCAAGCAGGAGAGAGAGAGAGAGACAGAAACAGAGAGAGAAAGCGTGAGAGAGACAGAAAGAGAGAGAGAGAAATAGTACAGTAATAATAATTTTAAAAATTGCCGCCCCCTCACCCCTCCTCCAAAAATAGGCATCTTTATGTTTGTCAAATATTTTTTTTAAATGCATTTTGATATTTTGGGGGTTTTGTGTCAATGGGAAAGAAAAGATGAATTAGAGCCTCTGTTGGCCTGAACTCATGTTTGGAATGTGTTGGCTGCTTGTCAGCAAACATGGATCTGGGCTTTTATCATGGGGTTCAAGGGTAAACTTGACCCATGGTGTATGTTAGTTTGGTGTGTGTGGGCCTGCGTGCATTGGTCTTTGTATTGGCCTGTATCAGAGTTGACATGGATATGTTTAATATTCATATTTCCTGCTTTGATCCTGTGCCGAAATCGACAGTGATCTGTGTTTAATTACCTTATTGGAGTATGGAGAATGAGCAGGTCGCTGTGACGACACACTGACCTCTTAGGACTACACCCGTCAAAAACAGAGTGGTTGAGTTGGGATGCAGGGCTGCATTTTTAGATAAAGAATACTGAAGAAAGACAGCAACCTCATTGTTCAAAATCGGGCGATGCTGATTTGATCTGGTGATTCTGAAATTCAAACCAAATGCTGGAAATCACATTTTTTTCCCCTGTAAAGGGCCTTTAAGAAATGACTGTCTGTGGTAATAGCTGACTCAAGCATGTACTATATCACTTGTCCTACTGTAATCCTGTGATGGAGCTGACATAAAAGTATTGTGACAACAACCCCTATTAGTCATGTCACGTCAGAACTAACAGTTTTCTATTTGAGAGCTGATTAATTTTCATGAGATTTCGCAGGTAACCCTGGCGCCGGTTGTGCTACACAGCTGATTTTCTGCAGAAATCAGAATTCCTAGTAATTCTGCAGGAACGCTAACAAAATTCTGTCTGTAACAGTTAATTCTGCTCTAGTAATCCTGTGACGGAGCTGACACAGCCTCACACCCGATTTTCCGTCATTCGGGTGTGGCGGAGCTGACACAGTTGTGTGTTAAATAGCTGCTGTTCTCTCCGAAGGCCCCCACGCTCATTATTTCTCTCAGATAGGGAAGTCCAGGCCAGGCTTCTCTGCTGCCGCCCTGGTCTCCCCTGTGTACCAGCCGCTTTGCATACTACTGATGTTTAAATGCTGCATTGTTAACTGACGTTGGGTAGCCCTTCGCTGACCCGGGAGGTATTTGCTCGTTTGATCACGGGGCAGGAGTTTTAATGTATCGAAGCACCATTGTTCCGTAAGCCCCAGAATGGGGGAGACAGAGGGCGAACGCAGGAGGAATCCATGGTTAGAGCCCTGGCAGTACTGCTGGTGATTATTAGAATATCTATCGGTCAGCAAGGCCATAGG
Source organism: Argentina silus (assembly GCF_951799395.1). Lineage (NCBI taxonomy): Eukaryota > Metazoa > Chordata > Actinopteri > Argentiniformes > Argentinidae > Argentina > Argentina silus. The sequence continues at coordinate 11,956,500 of NC_139670.1, read as the reverse complement.
GGGATGGTGCTGACCCTGCACTTCCTCTTTGGCAGGGAGGGTGGGCGTTAGCCAGTGAGAGTTAGCGGCAAAGACACAGGTTAACATCCAGGCCATTACCGTGCAAAGGAGGAGTAGGTCTTTTCTGTTCAAGACATTGCCGAGCCAACTGATGATGAATGGAATTTTCTAGATTTCTGTCATTGTGTGTGTGTGTGTGCACGCGCGCTGATGTATTTTTTAATATGGCTGTGTGTATATTTGCATGCGCAGGTATAATAGTTTTTTTGGGCATTATTTACATAATCTAAAATAGATTCCCTCTCTCCTCACCACACATTTCCCTTCCTCCATCACTGAAAACAAGCCTTTTCTTTCTCAAAGAAAAGCTCATCTCACCTTTGTTACTCCTCTTCTCCCTGAATTCATCGATGTGTGGTTTTACCAATAGGCCATGTTGAGGCCAAGCAGGGCTCTCTCGCCGTTCTTTGCCATTGAACATAATACATCCTTCTGACCCTCTTTCCAGGGGTCCCTACTCTCTCTCTCTCTCTCTCTCTCTCTCTCTCTCTATCTCTCTCTTCTCCTTCTCTCTCTCTCTCTCACTCTTTTTGTGTTAAGACTCTTCTATGAGCTCTGAACAGTGACCACTGATGGGAAGAAAAAAAAATAGACTTAAGGATTAATATTTGATGCTCGTTCCCCCATGAATTTTCCATACTGTTCCTCAGTCAGCCTGTGATGAGCTGAATGAAGTAACATATGGGGATGGAAATGGAGACAGGGACTTTAAGCCGTGATGACAACTATAGTGGAAATGACCACAGACAGACAAAGGATGGTTGGTCTCAGATGTTGTGCAATCGGAAGTGAATTAGTTGAGTAACAATCTAGTACAAAGGTCCGATTATTAACGATTGTATGACATATTCATGAGCAATTCAGTGTACCTTTATTAACACTGCATTAGCATTTAGGAGTGTTTGTGTCAACATTTGCTTTGCAACGTTGGAGTTAGAGTGACTTATCAACAGGACATATTCTGATGTTTGCACTATGAATGTTTATGAAGTGATTGTGTTATGCAGTCTTAACTTTAACAGATATGCTTTAAGTAAGCACAAGCACTTTTTTTGTATATGGGAATCAAGAACCCCACAAAGAATATTATGGACTTTCTCGAGGCAATGGTGTGTTCCACAAATAGATTTACATCATGTCTTGACTTCCGCTTCCAAGAGGGAGATCCCCAAGCAGCCTGGATGACCCTTGACCTTTCAACCCTGGTTCACAGGGATGGAGAGGTGAACCGGCAATCTGCATCTTTCACCGAGCCTCACGCCCACTCCACCAGGGAGGGAGGGAGGGAGGGAGAGAGAGAGAGAGAGAGAACAATACGTTCACCACTGGAAGAAAGAAAGAATGAAGGAAAGAAAGGAACCGAAGGAGAGGAGAGAGGAAAAAATCTGTCAATTAATTGGTGCAGCTGTCAGTGGGCTTTAGAGAGGACTTTCTCAACCCCACCTGTCTTCCTCTCTCTCTCTCTCCTCTCCCTGTGTCGTTCCTGCGCACTCAGCCTCCCATAGATTTTTTTTCTCCAGAGTCTTCAGCAGCCTGACCCTCTGTGGCTGCGGGCCCTGATTAGCCGGATTCGGGAACGGAGTCTTATTGATTCCAGCCTCCAGGGCACTAAGCAAATGGAGCCGGAGCAACAAGTCAATAACACTGTTATTGCAACAAACCTGGTGGCCCCGCACTGCTCAAATTGTTCTTTTTGGAGGTTGGGTGGAGGGTGTGGGGGGGGGGGGGGGGGGGTGAGGCAGGCAATCATGAGTGAATCAGTGTCACTCAGTGCTTCCCCCTCCCACCACCACCACTTCCTATCTCTCCTTTTTCTTTTTCTTTTTCTTTCTCTTACCTGCTGGATCAATCTCCCTCTCTCCTTGTTTATCTCACATTCTCACTCAATGTTTTATCTCCCCACATCTTCCCCACTCCTCCCTCTCTCCTCCATGCACCTTCTGTCCCTCCCTCTCTTTCTCTTTCTCTCTCTCTCCCTGTCTCTCTCCTTCTCTCTCTCTCAGCAGGATTGTACTGTGGAAAGAGGGAAGCGGGTCTGCAAATTTAATGCAATGGCATGGATTATTTAGGCTGACTAAAACCTCCCTTGTAGTGTCAAACGGTGGGTTGTAGGATGACATTATCCACCTTTTTTCTCCAGCTGGACCAACTAGCTGAATCCTCCCCCTGCGTACTTCTCTACTGGAGGGCCAGAGCTGAGCTGATCCGCTCTGAAAAGGAACTCCAGGCCCCAACAAGTTGTTCCCAAACCATGATTCACCGACCCAGATTCTGTTTCGGCTCTGTGTGTAATACAATTGTTATTTCACACGGTCACGTCAGTTGCACTCCTGTAGTTTTCCACTTTTACACTACGCCCTCTTGATGCAAACATGCACGTACGCAAACTCTCTCTCTCCTTCTCTCTCGCGGCACACGAGGCAGACCTTGGCTGACTAGTTTGTTTCTGCCTGCCGGCCACACTAGCGCAGCAGCGTATGTGTGACCTGAAGGTCCTGGGGTCAGATCTAAGATAGGGCTACAGGCCTCAAGCCTGTGGACATGATCTTTAACCTTTGTTGCTCAGGCAAATATCCATCCACACCACTAAACCACCCCCTTCACCTTAAATATAGCCCGTTATAACTACTCCAAACAAGTAAACTTCCAGACAGAAGAAATATTCCAGACAGAGCTGAAATCAGAAAGCTTTTTTTTTTTCCTTGACACTTTGTAGTCTCTGAGTGTCTTCATTTCCCTATATATGTTGGCCTGTCCATAGGTAGATGGAGTTAGGTCTTTCTTTCCCTGTGAAGCACTCGTTTTTAAAAGAACTTATCCTCTAATGGCCTTGTTATTGTTGGGTGAGTGTCTTCCTTACAGTGAACATCTACACTGGTGATTTTCCTCAACACTCCACAACTCCCAACACTTCACCAAGTGGACAAGGACAACGCAAGGACAGGCCCTGTATTGTTCAGCCTTGGAGCGCACTGTCACTTCTCTTCCTCCTTTTCAGACCAGGTTGAAGTGATGATGAAGCCATTGAGGATGTGTTTGTGTTATGCAACGTATTCAGTTTAACAGTTACTCTGCTGCTTTGTGTAGCCATAGCTGCATTTTCTTTCTTCTCTATGCACATTGTTGTGTTTTCTATCATATTCTGTGTTTACAGCCTGTCAAACACTGCCACAGATATGAGACTGTATCAGTCTTGACCAGACTTACTTGAGTGTTGTTGTGTTTAAGTGCCCACAACAAATCACTGTACATACTGGATTGTATCAAAACAGCGATTTTTCTGAAAAGGGTTTATATGTACAGTGGTTTAGGAAAGTATTCAGACCCCTTCACTTTTTCTACATGTTGTTGTGTTATAGATTCAATTTAAAATGGATTAAAACAATTCTAATTGCCATCAATCCACACACAATACCCCATAATGACAAAGCGAAAACACGTTTTTAGAAATGGATGCAAATGTATTACAATTTAAAATACAGAAATACCTCATGTACATAAGTATTCAGACCCTTTGCTTTTGCTATCTTAAAATGTGCTCAAATGCAAAAATGTCTTTAACAAGTCACTCAACTAGTTGAATTAAGTCCATCTCAATGCAAGGATAATAGTTCATGTGGTTTCGAAATTAATTTATTTTGTTTTTATAGTCTCTGGTTTGCATAGGAATCAAGTACACACTGTGTAAATCACATTGTCATTACAAACTGAGCAAATGGAGAGGAATAAAACTGCCCAGGAATGTTTTCGCTTTGTCATTATGGGTTATTGTGTGTGGATTGATGGCAAAAAAAAAAAATTAATCCACAACAAAATGTGGAAAAAGTGAAGGGGTATGAATGCTTTCCGAAGGCACTGTATATGAGACAATGTAGTAGACTTGTCTACTAGACTGTGTGTGTGTGCGTGTGTGTATGCGTATGCATGTGTCTGTATGTGTATTTATGAGAGCAGTATATCAACATCACCCGTATCTGGAGACACAGGATGCTGAATGAAGCCGCAGGGGATTTAAAGCAAATATTTGGAGAATTTATTTGAAATGGCAAACATACACAAAAGGAGTCTCCACACCATTTAATAAGAAGACGCAGACATAAACAAAAATGTCCTCATTGCTCCTCTTCCATTGGTCCCTAAACAGCTGTCTTCTTATGCGTAATTCATTTAAAGCATTTATCTGATTTGAAAAGGCTAATGTTTGGAATGGAGACAGCACTCTGGCTGCTTGCTTAACCAAACAATGTCACCCAGAGCCATGACGTAAAAGTTATTGTGTGTTGTTGTATACAAGTTTGAGATAAAGCGAGGCAAAAACTCAAATAAAGGAGAAATAATGGGGAAAGTGCAAGGTAAGTAAGAGGGAAGTGCTTTAGGGTTACGTAAAAAGGAGTATGTTTTAGTTATTTATTTTATTTATTTATTTATTTTTAATCATGATTTTGTTGTAATGTTGCAATCCCAAGCAGTCTTTCAAAAACATGTATTTCAGTCCAGTAGTTGAGTTAAAATTCATGACAAAAGTGTCAGTATCAAATGGCAACCCTGGCTATATTCCATGCTCTGTGAGAAAAACATCCCAACGTGCGCTTACAAAGCTGAAAAATGAAACATTTACCGAAATCGCAAGACAAGCACGAGAAAGAATCAAATAAAAACTCCACATGCAGTGTCTATCTTTCTCTACTCTGTCCGTCTGTGTTGGCTATTGTGTGACTGGAACGCAGCATGCAGACGTCATAAACCATTGCCCCGGGCCTGCCCTACAACGCACAGAGCATCCCAGCTTCACTTTTTCTCCTCCACCTCCTCCTTTTCTCTTCTCCTCTCCAAGCTCGGTGAAAGCGAATGACCAGCCCATACAGATGATTTATGCCCTCTAATGAGATTTCAATACTGAACAAACAATAAAAATGTATGTGCATCATAGTTTTGGAGGCCTATGGTTCCATGGCTAGTGTTACGCCCTTTCAGCAGGTCCCGTAATCTTATCCGCAGCTGGCCTTCCCGTGGAATGTGGCCAAGGGGTTTTTGTGTGTTCGGAAATCTTATTGGCCAGTCACAAATTGTGAGGAAAGTAATTTATCGGGGGCTATAGAAACGGGCGGGCTACTCCATATCGTCCTGGAGGGCTGCAGAGATTCGATGTTCCACTCTGATCGGTCACGTTACCAGATTTGTCGTGCATCTGTTGCAAGACGTGTCAGTGGCAGAGGTGGTACTGTAACTGTCACCATCAAGACTTGAGAGGCAGATATAGGGTCAAGTTTGTCCTATTGTTTGGTTAACCACACAATTCAGCCCCTGACAGAGTTGCTGGCACCAACGATGCCAGGTTATACCATAGTTGTTATGCTAATAAAACAAGCACACTGCGTTTGTACAATACCGGTTGTCAGATGCATTTCGATTGGTGCTACTGTACAACCTCACCCCTCCCTGAGTCAAGGACTCCCCTCGAGGCACACTCCAGCATTCTATTCTCCTCTAGAGCTTCATAGTCAAATGCCACCCAATTACAGGAAATGTGGGTGAGCATCTCAGGTTGGGCTCCATCCAGCTATTTGTTTGTTCTGAGTCTGAGTCCTATGCGAAGTATGCTGGGCCACACAATGCACATGTTATATCGTTGCACGCGTGTAGCCTTGTACAGCGGGCATTCAGCAACTGGGGTACATTGTTGTAGGTTGGGTCTTGTGATATTTCCTGTTGGCTCACGTGAACACACAAGAGCTCCAGGTGCACAAAGAAACCTTTGCTGCTTTTCACATCAGCAAGAAAAAAAGATGGAGAGAGAGAGAGAATGGAAAGGGGGGGGGGGGGGGGGGGGGGGGGGGTGAGGAGAGAATGGGGGGAAAGGGATGTGAGGAGAGGGAGTAGCGAGGAATGCAGGGTAATAGAAAGGGGGACGGAAAGGTAAGTAGAGAGAGGGAGGGTGAAGGCAACGGGGGGGGGGGGGTGGTGGTTAAGCAAGAAAAATGAGAAAGAGAAAAAAGAAAAGGAAGCAAGGAGAGGGAGGAGAAAGAGGGGGGAGAGCTACTGCTCTGGCAGGTTGCCAGGCTGGGGAGTGATCTGTGTATCTATAAAAATAAGAGAAAGCTCAAAAAGCCACCCGTACATCATACCAGGACAGGAGGCTGCAGCTGCCTGAAAATGCTGCAGGCAAAAGTTCTTGAAAATTCCAGTCAGAGTTGCAAACAAGGTAGATCTCACTTTCTCACCTCGCTCTCTTTAACACACATACACATACACACACACAGTCCCCAACCCTCAACCCCACTTCTCCCTCTCTATGTCCTCTCTCTTTCTCTCCACCTCTCTTCCACCTTCCCTCCCTCCCTCCCTCTCTCTCTTCTTCTCCTTCCACCCTCCACACTTTTCCAGGAGAGGTCCACGTCCCAGTCTAGGCTGTTGCTGCTGGCCGGGGTTGTTAGCCGGCAAATAAAAAATGGATGAACTTGTAGAGCCCCGGTGCTGCTCTTGTGCGTCTGTGTGAAGCAAAAAAAAAAAGAAAAAGCAAAAAAAAAAGGCTCACACGGAGCGCGTGTGCACCTCACATAGACCACGGCCTCCGATTGTTGCTTTCTTGTTTTCCTTTGACGCACAGTACAGTAAACAGAGTTAGTCAGCAAAGCTAAAGCTCGGACGAGGCGGTGTGATTTTCTGTGTGCGGGGGGGGGGGGGGGGAACTGTTACTCCCTGCAAGCACTTCACTAGCACTGACATAAGAGTGACATTAGATGTCTTATGACAGGTCATTAGCATTATGTGGTTGTGAATGGCTGACATAAAATGTCGTGACAGGATTGCATATTGAATTATCCTCAAAGATTTATTTTTTTCCTTCGATATAGATTCAATTGTACAGTATAATGATACTCTCTTGTCTTGTGTATTATCAATTAAATAGATGAGTATTTATTTTTGTTCTTTTCATATTCTTTCAATCACAAGTCTTCTTTCATTTCAGTCAGGACACTCACACCGGTTTAATCATTATTTTTATGAAAATGGTAATACGTTTAAGTTTGGCATAATTGCTCCCTGTTTAATGACATAAAATACAAAATACCAATATGGCAGGGAGCCCATGACGATGTAGGTAGGGTAAATACAGAGCAACCAAGCGGTTTGAGGCTGGGGCGGTGGGTGGGGCGGCCAACAAGTATTTCTCTCTTAGCCAGTGGCGTCACACTGTTTAACCGTTGTGGAGTGTTGTAAACTCGGCTGCTGTTAAGCCTTGTCCCTGAACATGTGATGGTTGTTTTTGCATATGTGTGAATCAGCTGTCCGTCACCTGAAAGACAGCTGTGCTGTTCGACTTGACCCTAACCCTCTGTGAACTAACGCAAGGTTCATATACTGAGTTAGTGGGAAATTACAGAATCTGGCTAATATACCCTTATGTTACTGGTGTATTGTAGCATATACTGTAGGTTCCCATGGAAATAGGCTTCACAGTACACAGTAGTGGCTCGAGTATGTGTTGGTGTGAGAGTATGAGTGTGTGTGCATAAGTAATGTTTTCCTTTCGGGAATTAAACGATGTCGGAGACTTTTTAAAGTAAATAACATAATAACATGCAATTAAAGAGCTGCTCTATTTTTGTGTGTGTGCGTGTGTGTGTGTGTGTGTGTGTGTGTGCGTGTGCGTGCGTGCGTGCGGAGCTGTGAAAAACCCTGGGCGAGGAAAATGCTTTAAGACCAGCTCTCGCTGTGCTTGTGTGCCCACCCCACATCTGGGACTGGAAGAGAGTGTGTGTGTTTAAGAAATCTCATTTAGCTTGAACACAACCTTGGGGGCAGTGGGCAAAACATAATGGTCATCACGTGGGATCGTGTCTTGCTCCACTACAGGTCAGCTGATTATCCAAGCTCTTGGTACAATAGCTCCGAAATTATTTATTTTTTGTATGAGTGTCTAGCATGTCACATTTTTTCTTTTACATTTTTAAATTGATAGCTGTTTTGATAAAAATGATGACGATTTGTGTCAGTTCACTTGTTTGATCCGTTTCATTCATTTGACTGAAATATGGCAAGTTCTGAGCTTTATTCATTCAATCTTTTCTGTTCCTCCTTAACCCCATTTACAAAGGCTGCTTTGACGGGAGTGTGTGTATGTTGAGGCGGGGAGTGAAGGCGGTATAATAAAACATTTATTTGTATTAGTTTATGATCACAAGCGCACGCGTTAGTGAGGGCTCGGCCCCCCAGCTTTCCAGCGCCGTGTCCATCACTCAAAACATTTGTGAACACATTGATCGTTCTAGCACTCTTCCCCTCCTTTCCCCTCCCTCTTTTCCCCTCTTTTCTCTCTCTCCCCTCCTCTCCTGTGCTGCATATTCCCAGGATTTAGAGAGATAAGAACCAGAATGGGTCAGACAGCAATTGATTTTTGTTTTATCGGCACGGTAGTTGAAATAGGAGGGGGAGAAAGGAAAGTGAGTGAAAAAACCTCTGGCTGTAAGTTTGTTTTCTGAAGCCTCTGTCTGTCTGTCTGTTAGTGTGTCCACCGACAGAGAGGGGGGGGGTGAAGGCTGTAGCGAATTTAGGGCACTAGGGGGCTGGACCCCCACTGCACACACACACACACACACACACACACACACACACACACACACACACACACACACCATGGAGGTGTATCCCTGGCCTCATTAGGGCTGGTACTAAGGGTATGTTGGAGAAAAAAAACACTAAGGGAGAGGGAAGAGGGGGGAAAAAAATAGAGAATTTAAATTTTAATAACACGGGTACGATTTTGTAAATCTTTCCTGACAGAAAAGACCTCATTATTTTCATCTGTCTCTGAGGAGGCTCTCTTCCAGCTCTCCTTCCCCGGGTAAACTGACTCTTCGAGGGTTTCTATCTTCTTTCACCTCGCTCGTTCTCCGTTTCTCCCCTGTTTTTACTTTCCTCCGCTATCCCCCCTCTTTTCTCTTTCTCTCTTTTTCTTTCCTTCCTCTCTCACTCTCCTTTTCTTTCATTCTCCTTTTTTTCTCTCACTCTCTCTTAATTTACCTCTCTCTCTCTCTCTCTCTCTCTCTACCTATACCTCTCTCTCTCTCTCTCTCTCTCTACCTATACCTCTCTCTCTCTCTCTCTCTCTCTCTCTCTACCTATACCTCTCTCTCTCTCTCTCTCTCTCTCTCTCTCTCTCTCTACCTACCTACCTATACCTCTCTCTCTCTCTCTCTCTCTCTCTCTCTCTCTCTCTCTCTACCTATACCTCTCTCTCTCTCTCTCTCTCTCTCTCTCTCTCTCTCTCTACCTATACCTCTCTCTCTCTCTCTCTCTCTCTCTCTCTCTACCTACCTATACCTCTCTCTCTCTCTCTCTCTCTCTCTCTCTCTCTCTCTCTACCTATACCTCTCTCTCTCTCTCTCTCTCTCTCTCTCTCTCTCTACCTACCTATACCTCTCTCTCTCTCTCTACCCCCCCATACTTGCTACTTGCATACACCATCACCCGTCTTTGGCCAGTGCCACAGTGTGTGTTGCTTTGTAGTGAAGTGCTTTCTGGTGGGGTTGAAGGGGTATCCTACAATCAATACAATAAACCCAGCTCCTCTCTGAGCTCCAATAGAAGGCACTAGTGTTGGGTGGGGTCTATCACCCAATCTCCTGACTCTGTGTGTGTGTGTGTGTGTGTGTGTGTGTGTGTGTGTGTGCGTGTGTGCGAGCGCGCATGTGTGTATGCATTAGAAAGAGAGAGTTTGAGTGGGATCATAGGACGCCTCATGAGAAGGTGCAGCAGAGGGGGTTAAGGCTTATCCCAAGCCTTGAGGTGTCATACACACACACACACACACACACACACACACACACACACTCACACTCACACACACACACACACACTCACACTCACACTCTCACAGACACACACACTCAAACACCCTCCTCTCCCCTCACCCCCACTCCCCTCTCATTCTTTTCTCTTATGTCAAGTGTCAAACACAGAGGATGGATCCGGTTTGATAAGTTCTGTTCTCTCTGGCGATGTGTCAGAGCTGGATCTACCATATGGTAGAGGAAACCATGTTTTTTCACACTGAAACTCTCTGGTCCCAGTGATGTTTGAAGGTTTTTCCAATGGCACAACTGGACTGTTACCACATTAACACATTTTAATGAATAAGGCTGGTAAGCTTATGACTTAGGCCGATAATGAATCACTTTGTAGCATATACACATATAATTTTCTCAGGGGAGATTATATCTAGCAGATAGATGACTTTGTAGCAGACATTATCATTGCAATTAGAGGTCTGATGGATTATGAAAAAAGGGACAGTTATCAAGAGTATCTTTTCTGTGTGTGTGACAATATCATTCACTCGGTTGTGGATTACATTGACGATCATTTAAGATTGACATTCTGTGTTTCTGTGTTTTAATATAAAACACTGTACAGGCCTGAGAGAAACTACACTGAGACTATGCCAACAAATATTCTCTCTCTCTCTCTCTCTCATGGGGGTCCAGGGGGTTAATTTCCCTGGCTGTCAGAGGGCAGGGCTTACACTCTTTAAAGTGTCACAGACACTGTTTCTTAAATGGATTTAAACATGGCTCAAGTGAATTATGACTCGACCCTAATCCCCCTCTCTCCTTCGCTCCAGGCTCTGTCGTCCTCTCCTCTCCTCCCCTCCCCTGTCTGGCTGCATGGGGTGTGAGTGGGCCCGCCTCGCAGCCATACCCCCCACCCCCCACCCCCTTCAGAAGGTGTTGTCAGAAGAGGCCCCCTAACCAAAGGCATATTTCATCTCCATTACTGTAGGCAGGGAGGGCCCCTACCTCTCTCCATCCTATGTATTATACTGCTTATTTCAAATGACCTGGCATCAAAAGGACTAGCACCGCAGTCTCCCAATCCGCTTCCCATTTACATTCCCTCAGGCGGTGTATTATTAAGGGGGCATGTTCCATATCCAATACACTGGTGACTGGAAACTTCCTAGTTAGGGATTTCAATGTACTCATATTGAAATCCCATTATCTCTATGTAAACGCAGATATGAGGTGTGAAATATTGTGAGAAATAGGGCTTCACAGCATGAGAATGGACTAAGACTATCCCTAGGCTCCATGTTAGCAGCATAGACCTATGCCACAACTCCATGACTCCATGACCATCCGGTTAAATGGATCCCACCCCTAACACCAAATTTAGTTTGATTGTTTTGAGTTAAGTAAAACCTATCCCTCACCCAGTGTTAGTGCCCAGTATTTATTTTTTCCCTATTAGAGCTCACAGAGATGTAAATGCCAGTACTGGAGCTCTCTAGCACTTGTACTGGTACGTCCTAGTACCACTCCTATCTTTTTAGATTTAGAGATGTTTTATCCCTTTTAATGTAACCCACCTTACTGAATGTCAAAAAGCTGTAGAGATAAACTAACTACCCCAAAGATAACTTCCCTAACAACTCCTTTTCATGTATCTTAACACCCCCCTCCCCCTCCCCCTTCTCCATTCCCATTCCTTGCCTCTCCACAGCTATAAAATTAACTACCAGCAAGATCCCCAAAACAACACATACATGCTAGTGGTATGTCCGTCGGGCATTTC